>NW_021940750.1:10306523-10381471 GCF_001715985.3 Manacus vitellinus
AGACTGGTGAAGGGACTGGAGCACAAGTCCTATAAGGAGAGGCTGAGGGAGCTGGGGCTGTTCAGCCTGGAGAAGAGGAGGCTCAGGGGAGACCTCATCACTCTCTACAACTACCTGAAGGGAGGCTGTAGCCAGGTGGGGGTTGGTCTCCTCTCCCAGGCAACTATCAGCAAGACAAGAGGGCACCGTCTCAAGTTGTGCCAGGGAAGGTTTAGGTTGGATATTAGAAAGAAATTCTTTACAGAGAGGGTAATCAGGCATTGGAGTGGGCTGCCCAGGGAAGTAGTGGATTCTCCATCCCTGGAGGTTTTTAAGAAGAGACTGGATGTGGCACTTAGTGCCATGGTGTGTTGGATCAAGGGTTGGACTTGATGATCTCGGAGGTCCCTTCCAACCCAACTGATTCTATGATTCTGTGTATAGTGTGCATGGGACCTCTTTTTGTCAGAAAATACATCCCCCAATTTTTGTGCTTTTTTTCCTTTGAAGGCCTACTATGTATAATGATTCCTCATCCAGTGAAAAATATTTGCCTCTCTACTATGTCACAGACTATTAAAAGGTTATAAATTTATTATATGTAGGCTGCTATATTTTTCTGTCAGTGATACTTTGTATTATGGCAATAAGCAAGTTTTGGATGTTAATTTCACAGAGTTTAAAAACTTTGTTTTGATGGTGTTTGAGCTAATGGAGTTCTAAAGTGTGTTTATTTTTTTGTTTTTGTAAATATTATAGCTAGCAAAGGATTCAGAAAACCAGTTTGTTATGCTTGAGGGAGAAAGGAAAAGGCTAATTGAACTATTGAAAGATACAGAGGATGGAACTGAATTGCAAGGTCTTGAGGTATGAAAACTTTAATCTGTCCTGTTGTATTTAGCTTATTTTTACAGTAAATCTAAAACTGATCTTAGTCCTACCATGGAATACCCTACTGAGATAAGAGAGAAAAGCTGGACAAATCCTTTTGGATTTGTCTCCAGGAATGAATTTGCATTGGTTTCTTTGTTAATTCTACTAACTGCAGAACTTAAAAGAAAAGTTAGGCATAGGTAGAAGGAGCCTTAGAACTACACTTGGAGTAGATGACCTATTTATTCTGCATAAACTGTGAAGTTGCAGAGTATCAATCTGAATGGCTGGTGCTGTAGTCTCAGGCAGAAGGGCCAGCAGCTATTTTCAGAAAACTCCCAACGAGAGTTTTTTAAGGACATGACCTTAAAAATGCAGCAATTGAGGAAGTATGCATTGATGAAGCTTACATGTCCATTTAGAAAGATAACATGACATCTTTCTGTGGCTTCCAACTCTGTCTTAAAAGTATACAAAGTGGACAATATATCCAAGGTCCACTTTCTGTTTAATTTATACAGCTGAAAATGATCTGGAGTAAATTATTTTTCAGTAGGTTAAGTAACAACTTAGGTGTGAGAGAAACAAAAGCAAATGCAATAGTATTATTTTTTAATTGTTTCTTCCCATATTTTAGTTCTATTTATATTCTAATAAGGTTGTGAAGACATCCAATTCATTACTCTTTTTTAAAACATGTCTAAAATACATCTGTATAAATTACTATTTCAGGATATGGGGTAAGGAGATGAGCTTATTGTTTTTTCCATCTGAATCCAAACTGGTTATGGAAATAGAGGACTAGCCTACCCATGGTTTGTGGCATTAAACAGATCTGTAATTTACCCAACTTCAGTGTGACTTCTAGGTTGACAGTCATTGGGTCTTTTTGCTCTGGGGAAACTAGTAAGTACACACTGTGTTTTGGCATTTTCAGAGCTTTGTGGGGCAAATATAAGTGAAGGAGTCCGTATCAGTCAGGAAAACCTGATGGACAAATGATTAAGATATAAATGTGCAGTATTTTAACAGTAATTGTTCTTTCACAGTAAGATAAAGTAGCAACACAGATAATGTATCCTTTACTGATTGTTGATTGTTCATGTACAGAGGTTTAAAACTATCAGCCACACTCAGCGCTTGTGTTCATCAGATGAAAATCTTCAAGTTCTGTAAAATTGCAGCAGTCTTCCTGTTTACCCGACATTTGTTCCCTTGCTTTACATAAGATGCTAATATAATTTTTTTGAACATGAACACTGAGCTTGCAGATTGAATTTTTTATCTGTGTAAAATACTCATCAATTAATAATGTTGCACAGAGGTATTTGACTTAGCTGACATAGTTTAGCATTAAAAAAATGCAATGGAAGTTCTTTGGTCTAATGTTGATCTGTGGTTAGGAGAGTTGATTCTTATTTTACTTTTAATTTGTTGCATATTAGAAGAACAAAATTAAAGCTTACTGGATCATTATTTAATCTTTTATCTGCGCATTTATGAAAAGATTGAAGGTATTCTATTGGATCTGCTTGCAACAGGCCTGGCATTGCAAATCCATGTAAGGTGACAAAATGTTCAGCTGAAACTACTGCATCCTGACTTTGAATAGGAAGAAACTGGAGGGAGAGGATTGTGGGGGATTTGTTTTTGTTTTTCTCCTCTTGTTGGAAAGGTCAGTGTTTGATTAACGATGCTGTCTCTTCTGTTCTTTCCTGATCAAGGACATGTTTCAATTTGAGGAGATGGTTCTCCATTTGATAAATGTCAGCATTTAAAGATCCTAAGATGTTTTAAACAGCCTTATGTTAGTAAACATAGTTTTCTGACCTAGGGAATAGTGACCTTTTTAGTATAATTTATTTTACTAATTGCGAAAGTATTTTCTCAAAATGCGTAGTTGTTAGGTTTTCCTTTTCTTTAAGCTGATGTCCTTCACAAAATTCAGAGACATTTATGCAGAACAGCTAATGCAAATTCTGACTAATGTGTACCTTTTTTTGCACCAATTCTCAGAGCATCGAGGCATCAAGGCAAGGGAAAGTGTAACCTTTACCCACATTTTGTATTTGGCACATGTCACTATCATGTTGGCATGTATCTATAGATATTTTACTATTAATATCTGCTATGAAGTAGATTGCCTCACAGGACATGTGTGTTGTTGCTCTATGTTCCTTATGCCATGGACAAGAATGGTAATTTGTGACTTACTCTAGTCTATACTAGATCATCTTTTCAAAGAAAAAAGCTCCTAATTCTACTATCAAAATGGAATAAAAGAAAGGATAATAGTTACTTAAACCTGTCTAGTCTGGTGATTCTTCCTCTCCCACATTTCAGTTTTATTATGGGTGAGGCATTTCCTATAGCTGCTTTGTAACAAAGATCATGAGGAAATTATCAGCTAGTGAGTAATCTAGACAGCTTCAAGCTGGCCCAGGTAATTGTCCAACTGATGGCCTTTTTCATCTTATTTTATTCTGACTTTAAAAAAGCTGGTGCAATCTCACAAGCTAAAGTAATGTTTTGGAGGCTCTCAGTCAAGGCAGATCTGGCTATGCTGTATGAATTCTTCTGTATAGTGTAATGTGGATTAGATAACTTCACTGGACTCATATTACTAAATATGTCAGATATCCGAACAGCACTTCTCACTTTTTGAAAAGGTGTTTTATGAGTTTTTAAAATATTTTACAAGTACATATTCATGCTGATCTAATTGTCAAAGCTGAAGGTGCAGGGGTATAATTTGTTTCAGATGTTCCACAGTAAGCACTGACACTAACAGCACTGACTGTGCTGTTATAAAAATATTCTTCTGAGTTAACACACAGGAAACATTGACAAGACAGAAGCTTATTTTCCAAGCAAAACCATCTTAAAAATACAAAAGAGAATGTGTGAGTCCATTTCACCCTAAAGTAAAGTGACTACTGGTATAATTTGGATATTTGGAGCATGGGATATAGACACTGAGCTGTAGCTAATGAGTCCAGTTGCATCTTAATCGACTCCTGTAGAGTAATTTCTGTGTATTTGCGCTGTGATCTTCATTCTCTGATTAGGGGGTGGTTAATGTGACACAAATGTAGAACCGTGGTGGATAGTTATGTTTTGATGACCACTGTCCCACCTGAACAGATGTTTCCAGAAAGCTGGGAAGCATCTAAGACATTTGTGAGTGGCTCTTTTAGAATCAGGTTGGGTCCGGTCAGGCTTACTGGTTGTGTCTCATCATACTTATATGAGAAAGCATTAGAACTGATTTTGTTTCACAAAAAGGATGACTCTCTCTTGACTATTTTTTTTATTTTTTTCTTTAATTTATTATGGAGGCAATTTATGACAAGTGTTTGGAGTATGCTTTTTTCTTTTTGAAACTAGTGTGCTTTAGGGTAATGGGAATGAACCACAAATGACCTCATAGCAATGGTATTGAAGTTGGAAGCTGATATTTCCTCCTCTTGTATGGATGCAACTGCTTGAATGGCCAAAGGACTAATCTGGAAGCTGTAACAGAATAGTGGACATGAATTCTTTGCAAAACAGATGTTAGAGTCTTAGGGCAAGGTGCTTGCCCTATTCTGGGTAGGAAAAAGAAAGGAAACCAGTAATACACTCATGTCCTTCCCCACATCCCTGCTCTTCTGCGGTCTTATCTGCTGTTTCATTGTGGTGAGGACAGAGATGTAATCTGCTACTGTCATGCCCATTGAATGGTGGTTGTGCATACTTCCTTCCCTGAGTGTTGAGGCAGGAGTGCCAAGTTGCTGTGGAGAACCTGCAACTATCTGTGAGTATGAGCTCATTTGCTTGGGTTAAGTGGGCCAAGCTCACTCACATTATGCAACTGTCTGTAGTAGGAGTATATATTCATATTTGTTATTCAGGTGTTACTGCTATCAAGAGGAAAAAGTCATGTAAATCACAATCAGGAAAAAGAACTCTCTGCTTTCTGCCTCTCCCAGTCTTTCTGGGCCTCTAGAAGGATGGCAGCTACTGACCTCAGAGCAGTTCCTTTGATTTCCTATGGATGCTGTGTCTCCTTTGGTGATGTGCTGCAAGTGTCATGTTACATCTCATACCCTCCCTCTGAAATTTGACTCTGGGTAGTTTCTGCCATAGCATCAGTCTCTGCAGTTCCATTCCAAGCCTAGTTTTGGTCAGGCTTTCTCTCTTTTTGACTCCTTTATCAGATGGAAAGTAGTTGTCCTATTAGACATAGCTGCTGATTGTATTTCCTTCTTTGACTTGCACAGGGGTCTGTTACTTCCACTTCCTTCAGAGGACAATAGAGAGTAGTAGTGTTTTATGTTCAAGTTTATTTGGATTTCTAAAGTGCTGCTGTGAAGGTGTGTTTGAATATGTAGCAGAATAGATGCTACATATTTGCCACCAGACTTTGAGATGCAAGTTTATTGGGGTTGTTCGAGAAGACGTGTTTGGTGTAGATAAGAACATCTCATTATGCCTGTGGACTTTCATTTGTCTTTTTTAAAACCAAAAAATACCTTGCTGTTTCAGTTATGTGGTCAGCTCTCTGTGCTGTTTCTTGTACTTTGTAAAATAATAAGCATGCAAGCAAGGAGTGCTGAGATGCTTGACATAACAGAAGTGATTTAGGGTGATGTTGAGGAAACTCCTAGTGCAGATTCTGAGGGCTGTGCTTTTCCACTTCAATATTAGCATTGAAAATGTGAGCTTATAACATGTCCTTTATGTTTGCTCTTTTAGGACTGGTGGGTCTTAAATCTGCCAGACACTTTCCTCTTCATCTCTATCCTCTGCAATATCTTGCAAACACTTCTAAATTGATTTTTACGTCAGTGGTATCAGAAAGTGATGCTTACTGTGCAGCACTGAACAGCAAGATGTTTGTGCAAGTTAGGAAATGTCAAGAAATTATTCCTTCAAAAGGGAGCTGAGTCTGCCATGTTGAACAAATATATAAACCACAACAGGGGAAGAGTTTGCATCTGTGGAAGGGAACTGTGGTTGGCATGGCATGGCATGAAACTGTTTTTAAGGTTTGACTAACTTGGCTAAGAGGCTATTAAGTAAGATGTATGGTTAAGATAAAGGGATTGGCTGTCCAAAGGGCTTCTTTTGGCTGTACAAGAACTTGGTCAAGGTAGTTGTATAACCTTGAGAAGAATGGAGGGGGAACCTGGGAGCTGTCTGATTGTTTTTTGGCCAGCTGGCATGAAGGCAAAGCATCTGGCTTTAAGCAATTTTATTTTAGGGCTTCTGAGCAGCTAGTCTGTTGAGGAAACAGGCTTTGGACTTTGATAGAAATAAGTATAATAGTAGCAAAAGTCTGTTTAGGTTAGCACAGCACATTTTTTGCTATTAGATTTTAACAACGCATGTAGATGTATGTGCTTTCTAAAAATAAAATTATATATATATTAACTTGCTGCTTGGTTATATTTTAAAATGAAAAATGTATGCCTATACTTGTTCTGTCCATATCTGCTTTTGAGTGTGCTAGGTACATGAATATTTGGGAGATTTCAGCTATATAGTGAGATGGGTGAAAATGTACATTTTACTCTTAAGTATGCTCATTTGAAAAATAAATACACTTGATGTGTAACTACCTTTAAGGTCTTTTTCCTTTGGGAATGAGGTTTAAGTATTTTCTGTACTTTTCAATAGGAGAATGTATCTGTCTGGCTAGCACCAGGAGAAGGGTACACACCTGAACCCACGGAATTTCATCTCCTAAATGAAATAGATATTAAGCTTCAAGCACTACTATCTGATGGGGATTTTTCTGCAATTTCCAGCTCTTTCTCAAAACCTCCAAACCAGATTTATCAGGTAGGTTACAGAACAGAGCTTATGCTGCAGATTTTTTGTTTGAAGTGTGTGTTGAGATCAATACAGCATATGTCTGTCTGTATTTGTATCTTTTGCATTTTTCTTTAGTATCTTCTGTTTGTTCTCCCAGTATATGTGTTAAGGAATGAAGTGAAAAATTTTGGCTATGGAAAAATAATTTGTTGCTATTTTGAGTGGTATGTAATTCAAGGACTGTCTTGTTTTTAGCATTTTTGATTCCACACTTTTAAAAATTTTTATGTTCAGGAGTTGGTAACAGACATTTTTAGCTGCATGAGGGTCCCAGTGGTTTTTTTCAACATAGTAACAAATGATAGTTCATCTTTGGGAATAAGAATTAGGTTTCTTCTTATCTCAGGATTCCAAAACTGCTTCTTCACTTGTGATCAGAAAGATAAAGCAATGACTGTAGAAAAGAGATTGGAATCGTATGCCCCTTGTTTTTAGTGGCCTTCGTCTTTTTCCCTTGCCAACAATATTAAGAACCCATGAAGATTAAGAATCAAGGTCTCAGCCTTGGGAAGTGATTGTTTGAATTTTGTGCTTAGAAGGCTCCAGTTTATCCCATGCCCCAGTAGTATTGCCTCTACTATAATGGGGCATAAAATAAAAAAACATAATTCTTATTTTGCACAAAGCTTGTTTACTTCTGTAGTAATTCTATGGCCAGAACTGGTATATCAGAGATAGTTACCAGTGTATGAGAAACATTTATTTAAAAGGCTAAAATACCTGTGGGGTTTTTTTTTCCCCTCTTTTTCTAAGCTCACTTTAATGTAATTTTTGTATTGACTTATTTCTGAACATGAGGCTTTGTTTTACCTCTAGTGGTATCTTCTGTAGCTCAGTTCTAGAGGAGTAACATTTTGATGTTGATCATTTACCAACTGGGATTTAATATGTGAAAGAGCACCTCCCTCTAGTTGGTAGTGGCTTATGCAAATGCAGTTGTTACCCAGTAACTTCAGTTTCATGGACCTGAGCTTGCCAATGATTGCCTGATCTTGTGTTCAGTGTTACGAGACATCAGCTTGAAGTTAATGCAACTGCCTGTGATAATGAACTCTCTGTTTGGGAATGTTTGTTCAAGTGGTTGTTGTTGCTTTCTTTCAGGTAATAGCTCAGAAGTATTTGAATAGAAAGTGGCATTTAGGTGTATGCTGATTGAACAGTAAAGTATTATCTTTTTTGAATAATATTAAACCTAAAAACCAAAAAGAGGTGGTTAATTCCTTACGATACCTTTCATTCGTGAAAAGCAGATGCCCTTCAACTTTGTTTTGTAGCATATAAAAGGGATTTTCATTTCGAATTTTAGAAGTAATTAAAACAGAATTAGCTTAGAGTTGCATATTATAAAGCTACATGTTCTTTTCTTCCAAGAATTGCACTAGATACAACTTTCAAAATGGAAACACTTAATCACCACTGCCTCAGTGAGAGATCTGCTTTCTGACACTGATGGATACTTTGACAGGATATAGGAACTGTGCTGTGACTCTGAAATCTTTAATAAATGGCATTAATTGTAAAGAAACATTAATTTCTGTTTGCTTGATTGTCTTAAAAGATAAGGTAATCAACATTGTATTGCCTTGAGGAGTTCTTTCATACATGTTTGGGATTTTTTATCCAAAAAGTATTCTCTTTTTCAGTTATGGAAGTAGACTATAGTTAACAGTTTAAAACTAAATAAGTACTCAAAATTATTAAAAACTTTAGAATATACACTAATTTTTCAATTACTGAACTCTGATAGCCTATGCTCTTTGCCTCCACCAAAGCAAATGAGTTTCATGGGTATATCTGTTTCAGGGCATGGTTAGAAGCAGGTTGATAAGCTGATCAGCCAGTTTTATGTCTCAGGAAGACTGTATGACACTAATATATTTCATTAAGAGGCATTTTGTTATTATTTATTTATAGAATTTTAGAGAAAAGGGAATGCAATGAATAATTTTAGACATTTCAAATACTCTTGCATTATGTTTGTTACAGCTTTGTCTGTTGCTAAGTACTTGTATTTTATCTTGTGTAAACATATTTAACACTTATTATCTACAGATCTAGAAATCATATGAGGTAATCTCAAATGGACTTTCACTATGTACATGTGCTATATAATTGAAACATAAAATAATGAAGTATTGAAAAATTTGAAGTATTTGAAACATAGACAATAAAATGTTTTCCTTGATATAATACTTTCTGCATTTATTCTATCTTGAGAAAAATACAAAAATATTACTAAGTGAGAAAAGCCTTAACTTTACTTATATTGTGTGAACTCTGATCAGTTACTATTCAGGGATGAGAGAAATGAAACTGTGACAACTATTTCTGTGAAAACAGCAGGTTAATGTTCCATAGTAGTCAAATATTCAAATAGATTATTAGGAATAATTATGAAAGCAATACAGAACGAAACAGAAAATGTGACTGTCTGTTATGGGAAAATTTACTGTCATTGGAGTACTGCCAACTATTGCTGATTGTAAGTAAGATTTGTACTGTGTTAAGTTTATTTTCAAGCAGCTAGTAGTTTGATTTAAATGTCAGAATTCATAGATTTGCTAGATGTTTAGAAGTTGTTTACAGATATAGTCTTTTGTATATTGTAGTTGAGAAATTTTTTGTTGAATGTTGAATTGCGAAGGTTGTTTTTCTTTCCAATTAGACATGCTACTTGGAATTATTTTCCTTGTGTGTGTCTATTAAGATTCCTTGAGCTGCTTCTGAAAATAAGAACAAATAGAGTATGTTTTTATTATATGGCTGCTGATTGTTCTTTGGTTTGAATTGACTATCAAGTTGGGTGGAGGGTATTTTGCTTGTTTTTTTCCCCTCTGCTGTTATTTGTATCCCTTGAATTCTTCTACAGAATCTTTGGTTTGCAAGAGAAAGCTCTGTTTTTTTCCAATCACAACGTAACTGCAGTTTTGCCAATACTTGTCGATCTTAATGAACTGAGTTACAAGTAATATCAAACCTTGAATGTATTTGGGACTTCAGGGTCCAATTCAAAACTACTGAAGGATGTGAGACTATGTAATCTGAATATTTAATAATGGTTGGGCAACTAACTACAACTTACAGAGAGAGGATTATTTCTCATTTACCATGATATCTAGTAAACAAAAGCTATCATCATTTCAGCTCAATTCTTCCTTTCCTTTCTGGCTTAATTCTGATCCCAGTATGGTTAATAAGATCAAGCTTTGAATCAGTCATTCTGTCTCCCCTAGTCTCAGTGCATTTTTATTGTTGTGGTAGAAATTAAGCATCAAAGTACTAGTGCTGGAGACTAAGAAATTCCTCTTAAAATGCAAAGGGGAAGAATTCTTTTACTGAAATATGTCCAGCCTGATATTTAGCTATTGTATTTGAAAACGTGCATAATGAAAATTATGCATATGCAGAATTTGACATTGACACATTTCTGTGTTTGGTAGTAGAAATCAAAAGAACACCCATCTGGCTATGAAGCAGTATAAAGTCATGTGTTTAACTTCTATCTGTTCTTTCTTTTGTCAGGAGTCTCTGGTTTATGCCAACAGAAGCCTAGAAGCAGTTCCAGGTGAAAAGGTTCTGCGAGACAATAAGGAAAAACGTGATCAACAGAATCGTCTGAAAGAAATAGATCATAAACTGGAATCTCTAGAGAGAAATCTTGTAAGTGTCCTATTTTTGTTGGATTTTTCTTCCCTCAGTCTGAAAACTTTGGAGTTTATCATTCCATCTGTCTTAAAATAAAGTCAAATTTTGCAACCTTATGTAAATTTCTGGAGGAATCCCCAAAGAAACATGCAAGCAAGTTTCAAATAATTTTTCTTAATCTGGGAAATACATTTTTTAGTTGTAATGCGTGCTTACCATTAACGTAGTGTCTTTCAAAGTGAAAGATACTATTCTCCTCTCTTCCTCCCCTGAGGTGGATAGCATAAACATCCTAGAAGGATTTTTTAATGTCTCATATACTTCGGTGTTCTTTAAAGGACCAAGTCTGATGGAAATGTTGTATACACTAAGTTATTGTGGTAATCTTTCTTTATTATCATTACATTGAAGTAAAAATAGTATTTTTTAATGGTTGTGCATTGTAGAAATTTGTTTCTTGTTTGTAGCTGATTTTAGTGTTTTTCATGTAGTCATAAAAACATAAATATATGAGTTTGTTGCATCAGATCAAAAATCCATCTACCCTAACTTTGGCTTGTGGAGGTCTTTATTCAGCAGTAGGTTTACTCTCTGCAATAATCAGAGTTAGGACAAGTACTGTTCCAGTTATCTTTTATCACCCTCAGAAAGGGATCCCCAGTGCAGATCAAAAGCTTTGTGATTCAGGTAGCAGCATGACTGCAGTAGTATAATCTCAGTTACCGATAGCACTGTTGCTCTAGTTGCAAAAACTTCAGCCACTCTACATAAGCAAAGTTTATTCTGGCAGTGCTGGAGTATATATGGAGTATGGGAACAAAGACTTCAGAAAAGGAAACAGTGATTGTTTTAGAGGCTGTTCACTTGTCTGTGTATGACTACTGTAAGGCAGCATATTTAATTCTTATCTGTTCACAGACCAAAACAACAGTAGAACTTTGTTTTAATACACTGCTCTATTATATTAAACAGTTAAAAGACGGGAGACAAGTAAATAGAGGAATTCTGTGAACTTCAGTATATTGAATAGGTTAATGGGTAAACAGATAAAATAAGTCTGTGTATTGTCATATTTTCCTAACCATTGACCTTTATATCACTTTTTGTCACTACTGACCTTGTTCATGAGGCAAGCACAATCCGAGGAAGTGCGTCTGGGAATTGTATGATAGTCTGCAGCAGGCCTGGGAAATGCAGTGGGCTGCTGACTCATTCAAATGTTTTGTATATAAATGGGTCAGTTCCAAGTCTTGGTTGGGTTATAGCAGTTTTGTTTGGTATCATATTACAGCAGACTCTTGCAACATACCACACATTTTTCCTTGACTAGATTGTGGGTATTTAAAGCTCTAAATTGATAGACTGTAATGCTGATTTACAATGTTTATAAATATAGAATGTTACCTGTACCGATGTGTAACTCATAGCCAGACTAGCCTTGCTGTGTGCTATGCAGCACCTGGTAAGGCTTCTTCAGGGGGGCACACTGTGTCTTCTTAGCAGTTGCTGCTCTGTAGTATTACTGAGAGCACGGTATATGGATATGAAATATTTGTTTTAGGTCATTTGCAAGGTGCTTTGGTAGTCAGTACAAATAAAGTGTTCAAGTCTGAAAGAAAGTAGTTTTTTCCTTCTAATACAGTACAGTAAAATATATTAAAAATGTACACTTTTTTGTGTGAACAAAGAACAGCCTTAGAAGAGACTGCTTTTCTTTTTTTATTAAATGCAGCACACATAATTGAATAATTTTTTTCTTAAATCAGATAACTTATGCAGTGTTGATGGGGCACCTTGTTTGTATACCAAAGTTATATTTTGGCAAAATTGCTCTCTGCCGGGAAATTGCATGATAAGAAGCTAAACTGAATGCTTAGCTTGATGAAGGGAGTACACAGATGGCATGTTTCCAGAATTATTTAATGATTTCTGGAAATACTGTTTTTTATTCAATAGGTGGCACTCTTCACTGTATGTCAGAGAAGGAATGCGTAGGCATGGTTCTAGGGGATATTTTGACTGGTAAAAAAAGTTGTCATTCCTGCGTTATAAAATACAGGTTGTGAGAGATTGACTCTTTTGGCAAGAGTCCAGGTGTGCAGCTTTTAACATTGTTATTCTTCTATCTTTCTTTAAAATTGTCTATTTAAAATCCATGTTTTTCAAATTCACATTGCATTTCAATTTCTCCTTTACTCTTTCCTCAACCACTATAATTTGCTGTGTAAAATTATAAATAAATTCTCTGCTCTGAGTAGAGAAGGTGGTTTGCCAGCAGTTTGGAATTCTGTTTCCGAATGCATGGTTATACTGGGCTTGATAGTTGTAAAACACAGTATTTTACAAATTTAATGTCTGAGAGAGAACTTACATTAAGTATGCTTTAAAAAATCCCTCAGACAAAATATTTGTTTTTGGTTTTGCTTCCTATGTGGAAATTGTGGAGAGTTTAACTAAGCAGAATTTAGCTCTGTGTTGGGGAATAACTTGCATTGTAGGTATAAAGGTAACTTTATTAGCATTTTTTTGTGTGTACAGTAGAATGCTATGTTTCTTCGCTACTGCAAAATGAATTATTCAAATTTATTCATGTAATAGTAGTTTTACTCTGATCTTCTCTTCAAGGGGGAGGAATACATTCATCATATTTCTGAAGGAGGCTGTTTAGTAGGTGTGGGCTTCTGAAATTATAACATTTATGGATACTTTCACTACAGTTTACCTCATGTATGCTGTAAGACTAAGTCTGGGGGTGAACTCACAAAACAAAGCTGGAAGATAAAACCTTAACCTACTTTACATGTGATATAAACCCAGAAAGTCTGCTAAATATTCTGCTTGAATTAATGAAACTAAGGGCTTTGGAATCTGAGTTCCTCCTTTATTTTGAAAAAAAATTGTCCCCAGTGAATTAATATACCAAAGAATGTATTGTATGCATTGTTGAAATACATTATGAAATTTCAATCTAACTGAAATGTATCTGGTTTCTTGCTGAATTTCTTTTAGGTTTTAGTTTGACCTTAGTTCACTTGTTCTTCATTTGAAATCGTCTGACTCTCTCTGCATTCTTTCATCTTTCAGTTTCCTGGAAACCATTGAGCTTATCTTTGTTTTGTGAATTGCATTGTTAACTGCTGCTTAAAAAAAAGTTCAGCTGCCAAATGCCTGTTGCTGAGCATTAATGAAAAGAATTTTATATAGAAAGAATAATAAAAGTAGTTATTTTTCAATTGTGGCTTCATCTAGTTGGCCATTTTTGATAATGCAGTGGCATGTTTGATGATGTATTGAGTTTCTTCATGGCAGACAGTAGGTTTAAATGCAACTCAAGGCAAGCTATTAAATAAGATAGCTTCACCTTTGCTAGCTATATGTGTGTTTATTTCTAATGTGTTACCCTGGAAGCTAATTATTTCCTGCCAAAAATCTGCCCACAGATGTCTGTTTTGGGGTTTTGGTTAAATATACAAATTAAATTTACATAAATAAAAATATTTCAAAGCATATTGAATATGCATATGATAGTGTGTATACATGCAGATATGTATAAATGATGCTACCTCTCAGCATGACCAAGATATTGATACCTACTTTAAAGAAAAATGTGTCCTCTTACCTGTAGTAAGTACTTTTAAAACAGGAGCTAAATCTAGTTTGCCTAGTCTTAAATTTATCATCGGATGTCGGTACATCTGTAGGAATTATTTTTTCAGGTTCATGCTGTCTAGTGGCCAAATGCATTATGTGATTGCTAATTACTAAGGGTTTTTTATATCAAATAGTATTAGTAAAATACACATTCTGTTATCTGAACAGCTGAAATATGCAAGAAAGTGAGCAATTGATGTGATAATGCAGGACAAAAATAGTAAATGTAACATTGCTGTCGAGAGCTTTGATTACCTGCAGGATCTTACTCCAAAAGGCATGATTCTTATCTTCTTGATGCACAATATCTATGGGAAAACCTCAGGATAAAACTGATTATTACTCAGTCCTGGAGAAAGTCCCATTAACCATTTTGCTTTTTACCCTGCATCAGGGTGATGAGGGGGTTTGTTGTTATACGTAATTTTATTCCAGTTTTTTCCCTGAAACTGATTGAATTCAGTGTACCTGATCCTGAGTCTGTATTAGGCAACTTCCAGAAAAGGGGAATAATTTGTTCCATAATTCCTTTTTTTCACCTTTAAAGGGAAGAAGAGGGCAAGATAAAGTCCTACTATATATTTGGAGAGCAATTTCTCAACTAGACAATACTGTAATGTGGTTTTGTATCACAGTGTCAGCAGAGATTAGTGGCTAATACTTCTGAACATGGGAACATAGCCATATTTTTTAACTACTCTGTGCATTGGTAGTCCTTCTCAGTTCTTCCAGTATGCTTTGCAGTAGCATATAAGTAGCAAACATCTTTATTTTAATCCACATAGTATCGTGTAGTGTCTGGTTTCTACATAAGCATGTGTTTATCCATAAAAGTAGGACTTGTTTAATAAAGCATTTTCATAACACATATTTCATTGCACCAAGTAAAGGGAAAAAGGACAACTTAACATAAATAAAGTTGAGATATGCCGGTTTCTATGTTATTCCTTTGAAAAGTATCTTCCAGGTGCTAAGGTTGCTTACCAATCTGTTGCCAAGCTTCAAACAGGTGTCTAGTTTATTCAGAGTTTTACAAGAATTCATTCTGATTATGTGATTGTACAGAGTTGTTTCAGAACGAAATGCGGTAGCATTTCCACCTGGGAGAAAATATCTGTATGAAAATCTTATTTTCTTCATTTAACAGATACTACATACGTGAAGAGAGCAATAAAATTAACAGCAGATTGACAAAATGTTAATATTTCACCCATATGATTGAAATAAATTTCCTATGTACTGATTGTTTTTCACGGTACTGTGGATAAGAATGAAGCAACCACTAAGAATATTTGTAATAAATTATTTGAAAACTTGCACTAAGACTTAATATAATTCAATAATTTTTGTATAAATGTTAAATTTTTAAAACTAATTTATGCTACAATATTTATCAGTTAAATCTTAATGGTGCTTCTTGTTTATATGGAAAATTATGAAGATAATATTTACATAGATGAAGATAAATTTTACGTGGATGCTGGAACCTATTAAATGAACTGCATCCCTATGATGATGATAAGCAACATTGCCAGTTGCATCATAAGTATTAATTATGGGTTGATACTGTATATGAGAAATTATTGATGGAATTTGATACCTGCAGTGAGACCTGCTTTAAACATAACGGGTTTCTATGTAAGAATAGTTAAATTTTTCTTCATTTAATGTACTGATCCTCCTTCTCCCGAAATGTAATTTCCAGTTTAGGTGTCAAATCTGCTATATTATGGTGTTTGACATCTTAAAATAACAAACAAACCATGTTTTGCTACCCACCCTAAATTTGTTTGATCATTGTTCGATCTCCTCCCATTTTGTGTCTCCAGCATTGACTATAAATTTGACTATAACTGCACTGCTTTCTTAATTTTCTTTATTTATAAATGGCATTCAATACCATCAAATAGATCATTATTGGAAATGTGCTTTTTCTTAGACAACGAAAGAGTTCACGAAAACCGATTTGTTTCTGTACTCTTGTGTTATTCGTTCAGTGTATCTTTGTCACACCCTCTGTCCTCTCTGACCTCAACAAATATAACAGTATTCTTGTATTTACCTATTACTTTTTGTATTACTTTTTGTTACTATATCATCTATTTATCTACCCCGACCTCTTTCATCATGTATAAACCGGGTTCCATGTATCCACTTGCAAATCTCTTTTCCATTCCTTCTTAACTCCCCTTTAAAAGGTCATCTTTAGTTCATGGTTGAGATAAATACATGGCTTCAAAGCAGGACAGCGTCTTTCATCCAGTGGCTCTATATTTAAATAATTTCATATTGCTCTGCTTCCCCCAGAAGGGAAGCCTTCTGGTTTAAGACATTCAAGCATGTTGATCACTGGAGTTTCAGTGTTTTCCAAGTACTTGACTATGTGTGTAATTGTAGCTTTTGTATGGATATACTTACAGGTTTGTTTGGAATTTTCATTACTCCTTTCTCTTCCAGTGTTTGTACAACATGTAGCATCACAGTTCAATGCAGTAACTGTAGTTTCTAGCTGCAGTGATATTAAAGTAATGCTTAACAATTTTTCTGATTAGTAAAGGTATTGACAGCATAAAATTTTCATCACTGAAGTGTTCATGTCCTTCTGAGGCAAGGAGAAGGTGTTTAC
This sequence comes from Manacus vitellinus, assembly GCF_001715985.3. Classification (NCBI taxonomy): domain Eukaryota; kingdom Metazoa; phylum Chordata; class Aves; order Passeriformes; family Pipridae; genus Manacus; species Manacus vitellinus. The sequence goes on from NW_021940750.1 coordinate 10,323,157, forward strand.
TTGTTACATATCTCTACCGGCAAATGCAGGAGTTCCTCATTCCTTTCTGCCAGTTAGCACTATGCTTTAATCCCTGTAGGAAAGAAGCATTGTTTTTGTTGGTCTTCTTGCACCCTGTGCTCTAAGAGAAATAGTCAGGAAAAAGCCTCTGTTTCTCCCCAAATGTTGTTGGGGAAGGCTGTTTCTGCTTTGCCATAGGATGTCTCATGCAAAATGAGAAACGAAAAACAGCACTGGTCTGGAGGAAACCTTCTCCAGCATGTGCTTGGGTGTAATTTATCCTTTGCGGGTAATTAGCATCTTGATCTTTTGATAAGTTTCCTGAGGTGTCAACAGCAGTATTTCTAGCATGGTTGCAATAATTTTATTTTCAGAAATAGTGTAATCCTGTTTACAGAGTCAAACGGTTGGAGAAAAGCTTTGAAAGTTTTTCCTCATTGATCTGAATAGTCTCGTTATACAGCATATTTTCTAGTTATGCTGCACAGTGCAGATCAATATCAGAAATACTTAGGAGGCTGGGATGTCCCTTTTCCAGAAAATCTTCACTTAAAATATTCCCTCTCATTAGGAATCTGAAGAGCTAAGGGCATATAAAGTTCTGATGAAAAAAATACCTAGATACCTAACATTCTGCTATTTGTACTGGTTGCCAGTTTGGCAGAGTTGGGCACCTCGTGGGCTGTCTCATGCCTAAGTCTGTTTTTTGATTCCTGGACTGAGTATTCCTTTTTCTATGGCCTCATTTGCTACACATGCTCAGAGCATGACAATACACCCAAGCAGCCGTAGGTACAAAGCATATTACCATGCATTATCAAGATTATGTCTATTTTCTTTCAGAAACACAACCTGGGAAGTTAGCATCTTAGAGTAGTTCTCCACTTTCACCTGCAATAAATTCATTTCTGTGGCTTTATCTCCATTTTGCTTCAGAGTCACCTAGCCCCTACATAATTATTTTTCTAAGATTTAGAGGATGAAGGACATCATCTCTCCAATGATGAACTAAGATATTCATCCAGGAACAAAGTATTCAGAGCCAAACCAGTATAAATTAGAAGGACAATACTTCTGTAGCCTGGTGATGGGTGGAATGCTTCTCTGAAAGAAAAGCAGATAATAATCTGAGCACTGCTTGTACAGACTTGGATTCTCATGCAATATGTATAAACAGATTGTTGTGTGGGGCCTGGGACCTTCCTTTTTTGCAGATGACAGTCTCATCGTTGATCTAGATTAATGGTTTCTAACACAATGAATATGTCATTTTCCTAGTGCTTCATCTCAGGGCTTTGGTGAAAAGAGTTTTTATTCTGACTTGCCTGTGTCCTTGCCATCAAGATCTCCGCTCGTAAAAAGGGGAAGTAGGTTGAGACTTGGAAATCACTTCCTGAACTCGTACTTTTGTAACTATGCAGGGCAAATGTATGTAAGAGGCACAGCCACACACTTTGTGATAAATCCTCCAAATCTTAAAGAAGCATGGTTGTAGGATCTTCCCTTTGGCTCTTTTTTCTGTTGTCTGGTTTAGTTTTGGGTTTCATTTCTCTTTAAAGCCCAGTGCTAATAACACCAAGGTCATGGGTTTGATCCCCGGACGGGCAATTCACATAAGAGTTGGACTTAATGATCCTTGTGAGTCCCTTCCAATTCAGAATATTCTTTGTGATTCTGTGTGATTCCCCTCATTATTTCTTTGGCACTGTTCTGCTTACAAATATTGAGAAATATACATTGGTACATAATACTGCATGATAGTGACCATTCTATATATGTTCTAGACTACTTATTTATGGAGATATGCTTTCTAAATGGTGTGTTACCTTTAGTTTCAACTATTCAGGTAGTACCAAAAAAGGAAGCCTGTTATAATAAGTTGATGTTGGAAGACAGAAGATACTGACTGGACTTTGTAAGAAATGCTTTTCTCTGCTTCTTAACATGATCCATTTTTAGTTTTCTCTTCTGCCAATTACGCTTAGGAGTGAATAGGTTTATTTGAATTCCTTCCATAGAAGAAGTCCCACACTTCTAAATTATTCCGTTAGGAGTACTTCCACTATATCTTCACAAGCTTGTGTTTTTTTCCTCCTTTATAATATAGTGTAGTTAGTATAATATAATAGTGTAGTTAATTATCAAATGCAAAAGCTAGTCAAAATTAAAGACACCTCCATACTAATAATCTCCCTTTGTATGCTCTCTGTCACTTCCCTTTTTTTGGAATGCCTTGCTATTCCTTATGCGGTTGTTCTAATTTTCTGACATGCAGGAAACTCCCCATCCCCTTCTGGTGGGATCTAGTCTTTGTTTATATTGTATAGTCTTTGCTGCCTAGACTATTGATGATCTTTGTTTAAAGAATATATATTTTTCTTTTGATTGTATTTATCTTCTCTAGTGCCTTAATTGCAAAGTAGTGTAATTATACTGTGGGAGGTGTGGGGTGTGTGTGTGTGTGTGCATGTATACGTATTGAACACTAAACAATATTTATTGCTAAGAAGAGTATTTTACTCTAAATGTTTTGAATAGTTTCACTCTTTGGGATGTTAGCTGAAAAGAGATTAAAACTGGATAACTGCTTCTACAAACGTGAACATGTGGTTGTAGCAGACCTTTTTTCTTCCTAGCTGCTTTTCTTTCTGTAAATCAAAGCCTTCCTTCAAAGAAATATCAAGGAAGAGTGGTGTCTCTCAGCAGGGAGTCTTCATTCTGCAGGAAACAAACATTTTGTGCCTGTCCTCTGCTATTGGCTTAAGTGTAGTAGAAGCTTATTAAAAGTGTGCTGTAAACTCCTGGTTTGTGAAGAACAGCCTACAGGACTTGGCCTTTTTTGTTGAAGCCATGTGTATTACTTTCTCAGTTTGATTGCATATAAATATAATACACAATAGAAGTTTTTGAATTTATCGTATATTCAACAGGTATATCTGTGTAATTGGAAAAGTATTTAGGGTTGTTATGGTTAGAATTGTCACTTGTATGCAATATCTTGTACCTACTTTTCGAATAAGATAATTGATTGGAAAAATAAAATCCAGTGTAAATACCAACAGATGTTTTTATTACTAGTATTTTTAGTGGCAAAGCTAGAAAGCAGTTATGAGGTAAGTGACTTGAAAGTGATAGCTGTAACCAGCTAAGAATTTTTAATATAAAAAACCAGCAAAAGAACAGTGATCTTTTTTGTACTGTATGCAAAGGAAGGCATTGTGACCTGTGTTTGTAAGAGAAATTTCAAGTATGGTGTGGTGATGGTCCTTCTCAGAAAGGCATGTCTTTAACTTGAACTCTTATAACAATAATAATAAATTTATGTTTTAAAATTACGTTGAATTATGTGAATTCAAGAAATGACGAGAGTAAGTACTGTATAGAAGGTAGAGAGTATGGACTGATTTGTGAAGAAAGATTAGAAATAGTCATTATGCATACATTAATTAGACTCTTTATGAATTATACACTTAGGGTGTAACCTGTAAATAGAAGTATAGATATATAAATAAGGGATATATAATAAATTAATGTCAACAGTCATTATGCAAACACATGCCTTTCCAACTGGGAATAGTATGAATTACCAGTGTTTGAAATTATTCTATGAATAACTTTTATAGGTGTTTCAGTCTCTGTCTCATTACCAAGTGACTTTCAGTGACTGTCTAGTTTCTCAAGGGGAAACAGTGTTTCTCCCTTTTGAATGGATCCACCTATGAAATAATTTTTAATTGGAGGAAAATTTATGCCATGTGAACTAACCCTTTAGTATAAGTTCCAATATAGAATTGTTTTTTTAACTTTTCTTTGTATTCTTTATTTTTGAATTACCCACACTTCCTTATCTGACACTTTACTTTTTAAACCTTTGTAATGCAATGGTTTTAGTTCATTTATGAAGCTTTGGTACTGAAACTAGGAGTTTCAGGTGCAATATATGATAGCTAAGAAAATAAAGCATTGTATTGGAAACTGAATTGATAATGTTAGCAGGAAAATCAGGTTCAAATTCAGATTTCTTACATTAATGACATGTTTTTAATTTCATAAAAATTAACAAAAGATAAATTAGTTTAAATTTGTTTTATTGTTTCATGCTATAGGAATTGTCTTTTTTATTTTTTAATGCTTAATAAGAGGATGGTCTTAGTAGGAAAAGTAATATCTGTATCTTGCTTGTTTTAATATCAGGGGTTCACAACAGCATTTAGCTCCAGGGAAAAGTGAGTGGACAAATCTTTTAATTAACCTCCATCATTACACATCATGCCCTCTCATTAAATAGATGTAACAGGGAGAAAAGCCAGTTGTTTCTATTAATTTTCTAGTGCTTTTGTGGTTTGTATACTTCAGTGTTCTGAAGGTCGGATAGAACTACCAGACCATAAAATCCAGCCAGCGAGAGATTTGGAGCTAAGAGAGCTCAAGGATTTATTAAGTGATGTGAAACTCTATTGTTTTGTGCATGTGTTACATAATTGCTGTCAGTGCAAGGCTGTTAAAATTCCCTGCTAGTAATAACACGAATACCATTTATAGCTTCGAGAGGAGATAAAAGAAGTTTCTTAGTCAGCACTTCAACAATATCACAGCACATGTCAGTTTTATTATTCCGGGGGCTTCAGTTTTGGCAGATGCTCTCCATTCTGGCTGTGGTGTGGTAATTACCATATAAATTAGGCAGTGAAATAAGCTGAGTGCAGCCTTATCCTGCTGCCTGTAACCAGGTTGCAAGTACCACTGTGTGAAACAGGCATAATTCAGGCTGATTATATTTAGAAGGCCACATTTTGAAATCCTGGGCCTTTATTTCTATTTGAGTCAATTTTAAATATAAATCGAAGCCGTTTATTTGCTGTGCAAACAGGAGGATCATTCTTTCTCCACAAGGTACTCTCCATAATAGCATTCCAGGAATTAGTTTAATCCATCCAGGTTTGATTCATAGACACTAATTATATTTCAGCATACATTCTAATCCTTCAAATTATATGTGTCCTTACTTTAATGAGTTGTAACTAGTCCTTAAATGGGGAGCTTTGCATTTTCTTTTATATCTAACAGCCTTTACTTTGGATTTTATGGGATTAAGCTACTATGGAAAGTCTAGGAAAGTGAGCTTAAATTAGTGGTTTTATTTTGTTTTATGTGGTTTTTTTCTCCTAATACAATTAATTCTGCTAATTTGGGAAGCCTTGGAAATTGTTAAATCAAGAGTCCAAATGCAAACATGTCATTAATGTAAGAAATCTGAATGATGATAGTGATAAACCAGATATTTTTCTCCATGTGCTAAGTAACTGCATGTGTCAACAGTGGGCAAAGAAAAAAGAAATGATGTGAGCGACTGATGCTTTTTAAAATCAGGAAAATTGTGTTGGAAAATAAAAACCTCAAAAAAATAGTGTATTACATAATTTTTTTTCTTTCTGGTGTTGCATTACAGAAGTCAAGGCATTTTAGAGAACTGGATGTGTTATGAATGGTGTAGTGGACACAAAAAACATGACCAGGGTTTTGGTGAGCAAGTGACAATGCTGATGATGTAACTGCAATCTTTTGATTTAAATTCTTCTTTTAAATTCAGTGTCATGGAAAGGACAAGAGCAGAAACTTGTGCCATCAGTGTTAGGCTACAGTTAATTATCTCTTGCTTTACTAGACTATTTTCTCTATAGCTAAAATTTGAATCCACAAAACTGCTGCATAAGAGATAATTTCTCATCTTTTAATAAGATGGAAAGTAAATTTAGGGATTTGATTTTTGTACTTACATTTCAACTCTGAGGGATAATGTACAAGATATCTTAAGCTATCAAATCTATTAAAAAGTATTGTTATATTCAAAAGATAATAAAATTAGAGTTCCTATCTTCTCAGTTTTCGTGTACTTTTGGAGTAAAAACCATTTTCCCTGTTTTAGTGATTTTCTTCAAGTACAGCAGCTGGATTTCTTTTAACATTCTTGACATGAAACTTGCAGTTTCAACAGTGAAACAGAACTGAAATAATAGGAATTTTATTCTTTAAATATCAGAATTGTATTTAAGTATTGTAGAAATAAACACCACTGTCAGAAGCAATTCCAGCTCAACTAATTTTATTATTCCTACTTAAACTCTGCTGTAAGGTATATCTTCTGCCCTGGTGTGTTGTTGGGTCGGAATCCTTTTCCCCTTTTCCCCATTTCTGTTGAGCATTACTCAAGAGTTGACTGACTTATTTTCTAACTGACAATTTAGGTAGTTTCATGCAGCACTTCAATGGCCTGTAGAAACAAACGTGCTACATAAAAATTTTGGATTACTAAATATTTGAATTGTTAATACTAGGGTAATCTTTCTATGAGCATATTGAATACATTTTGATATCGTTGAAGGAAGAGAAGAGGCTCTTCCAATCTATCAAATGGGTGATATGTGGCATTAAATGGCTTTTTCTGCTTTGGAAAATCCTATTTTTTTCTCATTTTTTTAAGCCCTTTCTGAAGACAATATTAGAGAAACCATTTAAATAATTACTTTCTGTAGGCGTATCTACTCTATGCATTGTTATTAATTCTTGCTGTATAATTACCTTCATTAGGGCTGTTTTGTTTGCATTTTCTTAGAAATGAAATCAATTAAGACATGCTGTAATCCCACAGAAACTTTACAGAATTCAGAGTAGTATGACTGGCCATGAGATCTGCTTGGGTAGAGTAATTTTAAAATTTAATGCTGAAGTCACTACTTGGTTTTGATACTCAGACCTTTCAGTAGATGAAAGTTTAGCAGCCATGCTTGGAATGTCTGGCTTGGTAAGACCCTCATGAGAGTATTTTCTGTGCTGGACAGAAATAATATGGGAACACAGGTAACAGTGGATAAAAATAATAATTGGTGCTGAGAATATGGGAAGTGAAGACCTTGGTTAATCAGTAAAGATATGTTACAGTTAAAGATTGACAAACTGTTGAGCTTGCTTCACAAGCAGATACATACAACAAAACAACTCCAAGCTACTAATTATATTATACTACTTGACTTACTATCTGGATTTTTGCCAGGTAGAAAATTATTAGGCCAAATCTTACTTGTACTTTCACAGTTGACCTCACTGTAATCCCATGGAGGAGAAAAAACCCAAAATAACAAAACCAAAACTCAACCAAAAACCTTGGTAAGTAATGCTTTGTGGGGAAAAAATGTGTTTAAGTATTGTCAAACTTAATATTGCTTCTGGAAAAATTGAATTCCACTTCCATCTTTCACTCTTAAGGTTATTAATTCACAACTTGTCATTCCATTACCAAAAATACTTTTAAATACAAGTAAAATACTTGTGGGTATCTAAAACATTGGTAGAACCTGTTACAGACTGGATTATGTATTTGGAAAGGGCTCTTGAGAGCTTTAGCTTTTACTTTTTCTTCTCTGCTGTCTTGCAGGCTTTCTGTTTATATTCTGTTTATTCTTATTTGTAGTGCTTTTCTTTGTGTTTCATAATGTGTGAGGGCATTGGTATATCTCAGCTGTTCCTCCTATGTTTACTCAGTTTTGAATGTGGAGTAATGTTGTTTGCTTTCATAGATTCCATTGAGCAGGCAAGTAACAGAAGGCAAAATTAACTGTGAGGACAAGAGATTTTAAGGTGCAATTTTAATCGTGATTTATAATTTTCCCTCATTTTGTTTCTAGAATACAACATGCAGCACTTTCTAATTCAATTTGTTCTTAATCTTCTCAATTTAAAACCATTTCTGTGGTTTACCTAGTAATAACGTATTTGTAACTATAAACTGCTAGATGATGTGTAAATTCACTGACTATATAATCTTTAAGGTTAGGTTAAATTAAGTAGTGTTGATGTGCAGTTGCAGTACAGGATATCAGAATCTTGTGCAGAAATACAGTGTACTCATGTTTTGATGAAAGTTAGAACAGTCAAATTGTGTTAATTCATCTCCATATATCATTAGACTTTACTAGGTCATTTTTTTTCCACTAAAAATGAAAATTTGTTGCCTTAAAAAAGCCTACACTCTTCTTCTAAATGTATCTAAATGTGATGTGGCAAAAGAAAACAAACTATACAAAGTAAAGATGGGAATGACTTTCAGCTCTTATTAATACAACAAAACTGCTAATGCCTTTAATGGAAGTTGTAAAAGCAAATCAAGCAATATAGAACAATATAATATGCAAGATTGAAAAATCACATTCTTGAGGGTTTTATGGTATAGCAAGCTAAATTTTGAATTTAGTGATTTTAACAATCTGTCTGACTTGAACTAGGTAAACATTCTCTATTAGGACAACATTTAAAGTGCAGTCTAATTAATCATTAACACAATTTTGTGCAGTTAATGCCCCCTGCAATGAGTTTGCTTCATCTATATAGCAGTCATAGCTGAAAATTGTAGTTTCTGCTCTGAAGCAAAGTGTTCAAGTTGTGGATATGTGTCACTGCAAGAAAAAATTAGGAAAAAAAAATCCTGAACTTACACTTGATTTGTACAAAAGTTGCAGGACTGTTCTTTGAATCATTGTTGCATAGCTGTCTAGTGTAAAATGCTTAAAGGTAGTTAACATGCATATTTCAACTTGATGGACTAATAAATATTACATTGGCACCAAAAACCGCAGTCTGCAAATAACTAAACAATAATTAAAAAAAGAATAAACTTGATTTCTCTTTAGTGCTGACATAATAATTTTAAAAGCTGATATTCTCTCAGACTTTTAAGTTTCTTTTTATTAAGAAAGGAGAACTCTGCCCCAAGTTCTGTGTACTGCCAGATCCTTCACAGAATGCCTATATACAGAAAGCAAAGTGGCTTATGCTATTGCTCTGCTCTGAATGTTTTAACCATAGATGCAGTTAGGCAGGTGTCAGGTAAGTTCAGAGAGGGAGATTACTTTTAAGCCCATGTATTAATTTTTCCCCTAGGTAATTAAGATTTTTTCCCCTTAATAATCTGCTAATTCATATGTTAAAACACTGCGTCTCAGAGAAGATACATGTAAGTGCTTAAATCATTACAAGACCAGTCACTACAGAAAATCTTGATACTATATAAACATGTGTACAATGCAAGAAAGTGGATTTCATTTAGTTGAATGTAGCCTTTGTCCTGCATGTGCATTCATATGCTGTCTGTGAAAGCTGTTTGTGCTTGGGCATCAGGTTGCATAAAATATATTAAAAAACCCCCTCGTAGTTTCCCAGTTAGTACTTGAAATGTTTTAAGGGGCCTGTTAAAGTCCAAGTCAGTTTAAGGTTCTAAGCTAAAACTAGTAATAATCTATGTTCATTGCTGCCTTTAATAACATTGAAAAGTTCTTTGATTTTTACCAATTTACCTTCTGAAGAACTAGAAAGTAGAGAGCTGCCCTTTCATTTTGAGCAGAATACTGTTATTCTGTATTTTGAGTACAGGGTGAGTATTATTGCTTGGATAAAATAACAACTCTCTTATTCTCAGGTCCATTCTAGTGTCAAGGAATGTGATTTATGTGGTAATTTCCTTCAGCATTTCTTTTCTGTCTAAAGCTTGAATGTTAAAAGCAGTAACTAGATATGGAATATCAAATGGAATATATTACATTTGGCATAGATTTTAAAACAGTACAATGTTTATTTACAGGTAAACTAGCCAGTTGTTTAATGAGCTGTAATATTTATGGGCTTTGGAACAGAGTTTATCATAAATGTTCAAGCTGGAGAATCAAGAACCTTATTCTTTGTTATGTCATTGTGATGTGACAGAGAAAAAGCAGAATACATATTTGAAAAAGAACATTCCAAACCACATTAATTTGCTTAAAAACATTTATCTTCTTCCTCTTTGTGGATGTTTTGTGTTTGAGCACAGTAGCCTTAACGATGAATTCTGGAATAGAAAACTAGCAATTATAGAAATAGCGGCCTTGTACCTTGGACTTCTGTAGTGAGCTGCTGGTAAACAAGTTGTTCAAAACATTTGTCTATAAACATCACAAATATTTTCATTCAACCTAGAAAGTATTGAATACATAGTTCTGAAATAAATGGAAATAAATAAAAAAAAATTGTTTTTTCTTTCACGTATAGTGTGGTTTTGACTAAGAAGGTTTGCATAGAATCATTTAGGTCAGACAGACCTTTGATGTCATCGAGTCCAACCACTAATCCAGCACTGCCAAGTCCACTATTAAACCATCTCTCTTGAGTGCTACATCTACACAACTTTTAAATACTTCCAGGTATGGTGACTCAACCACTTCCCTAGACAGCCTGTTCCAATGCCTGACCACGCTTTCAGTGCAGAAATATCCGATGTAATCCTCCCCTCGTGCGACCTTATGCCATTTCCTCCATCCTATTACTTTTTACTTGGGAGAAGAGAGCTGACCCCCACCTGCCTACAACCTCCTTTCAGGTAGTTGTAGAGAGCAATGAAGTCCCCCCTGAGCCTCCTTTTCTCCAGGCTAAACAACACCAGCTCCCTCAGCTACTCCTCATGGGATTTGTGCTCCAGACCCTTCATCAACTTTGTTGATCTTCTTTGATTCTGAATGACTTTTCTTAAATAGTAAAGTCATCAATGAAATGGAAATACTGTGGTAAGTCAAAAAGCATATTTAGTGTTTGAACATTAGTAATGCATCAGTTGTGCAAAGCAGAAAGAAAAAAGAGCTAGCTTTTCAAAATATAATACGCTGAAACAGCAGTACAATACAGAACACAATGTAGCTCAGTACAATACCTGTTTAGTATCTTTTCATTTTTTCAGAGTTAAAACTTAGGTTACTGGGTTTATTGGAGAAAGGGAATACTGGTCGCAGAACTGTTAAAGCTATGACTATACAGACAGTGTTAGAAATAGTCTTCCTCTTGGAGTTTTTCATTCTGACAGATTTATCAGGGCCATTCATATAAAAAATAAAGTAGGAGGAAATCTCCTATGCTTATTTTCAGTGAAAGAGGAACAATGTATACAGGAAACAAATGTATTACTCTTACATTGTTGTTTATAAAAGCAGGACGATAGTTTGGCTCAGGGTGTCTGAAATGTCTGTAGTTCATCTCTAACTTTTGGCATCCTTTAATTATGACTATGCTTTATTGACATATACCTGCACAACAGTCTTTAATAAGATGGGAAACCTTGATTAAGTGGTGTTTTGTTAGTGTGACAAGTAGACTAAAGAGTGAAGATGATTAAGTGTTAATAATTCATATTGGACTTCAAAGTATCTTACTTCAGAGAAGTGCTATGGTGTTATCCTTCATATCATATATGAAAGACATAATATTTCCAGACATAACTGTTTCCTCCCTTTTTCACTTGTTTTCCTTCTCCAGAATGAACATAATAGTTCTGTATTTGGTCAGTATTTGTGTATTTAGATGCTTCTGTTGTTCAGATTAAGTTTCATAGATATTTTGACTATATACTTAAATTTACTGTGAAGGGTTAAAATGAGTGGTTTTGTCATAATTAAGGCACACATGTTTAAGGTTGTTCAAGTGCTTATAGAGTTTGTCAATCTGTCTTCACTGCTTAAATTGATATTATATAGCCTGATCTTGCAGGTTCATGCTTGTAATATGAATTCAAAGAAATATTTATAATTTAATTTTGTCTTGTGTGTTTTTATGATGAGGTCTGTAATTTTTATTACTAGAAATCATCAAAGTGGCAGAAAAGTAACATAACTCATTATTGTGGTCTATGCCTAGGAGATGTTTTTAAAAAGTAATTCAACTGTTTAGATAATTTCAGAGATTTCTTAAATAGCAAAAATGCATGCTTCTAGGAGACAAATGCAATTTTCTGGTTGCATGTAATAAGTGGAACGCTCTTTTACATTTTCTTTATTACAATAACAATTATGAACTTGCTCCTGTTACACTAAAAGCTGGACAGAAATATTATGATGGTCCTCTCTGTGAAATTTGACCTTTGTGTGATTTTTAAATTACCATTAGATGAGCTTTGTAGATATACTCGTGTATTTAGATGTGTGTGCTTGCTTAGATGCTTGCTAAGTCAGGCAGTCTTGCTAAGTCTTGCCTGTCTTGCTAAGTCAGGCAGTAGAAACCAGGGCTAAATTTTCAAAACACTGTTGTATCACTAAACGATGCACAGCACACATAGGCTGTGTGCAGTCATTTTCTTATGCAAATTATCCTTTGCATATCTAGTTACTGCCTTTAACATAGTAACATGGAGATTTGCTTTCATGATAGGAAGATGCCCATGCATAAGTCAATCATGTGAAAAGAATTTTTGCATGACCAGATGAGACACTGCAAGATAGCTATAGTCCCTCCAGATGGCTGGCTGTAAAAAGAGACAGTGAAAACAGGATAGATATTCCTTTGTTTCTTCTTTGGTAGTCGTCTCTTATATTTAGTCATTTTGTAGAACTGATTTTAAAAAGTTTGTTTCATTTCTTTATTAGTCAAGAAATACCAGCCTTCTAATATGTAATTGCTTAAGCAGTGGTTTGTATGCATCAATTTTATGTAAAGGAATAAAACTTTTCTGCTGTGGCTGTGTTGTTTGGCTGGGTGCAGTTTCTACCTACACTGCTTAAATGTACTATTACTGATCTACTTTAGGACTAACTATTTTCTACTTTTATGGGAAACAGACAGAATGTCTGGAATTCCACTTACAAAAAGGAATCTGTATCCTGCTGAGTAATAGCAAGACGGTTGTCTTTTTTTCCTAACTGCAGATGTAAAATTCAATACCCAAAGGCATGCAAAGTATTGAAGGCGATTTACTGTTAAGATTTAATATTGTTTCTTAAATTACATAGCTATAAGGAGTATATCTGGCTGCAGGATTAATTTCAAGAGAGGTAGCTTAATCTTTTGTTAGAGAAATATATTTCTAAAAGGAAGAAATAAAAGTAATAGATTTAAATCTTTCAATTGCTCATATGATTTGTATTTTTTGATTTAATGCATTCACTCCTGTTTATAAGCTTTCACATACACATCCATGTGTACTTCCTATGATGACCAAGTTTAGATACACAGGGCAACTAAAATTGCAACACATTGCTGAATGTATTTTGCTTATGTTGATGACGGCAGAAACTAGAGAAGCTTAGAAACTTGTTGAAAGATGTAGCTTTATATATTCTTAAGAAATTTAAATGCATTATTCTTAAAACTTACATATCAGGCACTTATGAAAAGAGCAATAAACCAAAATGTTACTCCACTTGCATCAATAACTATAATACAGCCAAGCAGTGCATATATAACCTTCTCTTATGAGCTAGACGAGTCATTATTTTAAGGAGATGATTGTGTTTACACAACAAAATCCCTGACATCTCTTCCATTGATAGGATTTTGTTGGTATTTCCTAGTTTTCAACCTTCTTTCTGACAAAAAGTATGGTAATAATATGAAGATTTTGGAAATAATGAATGTAAAGAACTTCAAACCATTATTCAATTTGCAGTAGATCTGCTGTGGTGAAAAAGCAATTACCCTGTTTCTTTACTCTTATTTTCAAAGTCATGTGGATTTTGAATAATATAATCTCTTTGATTTCATCCTTTGGATTTGAAGATTTTAGCAAATCTTTGTTATTTTTATAATTAATTTAGCACTTAATTTTCTTCTTTAATAAAACACTTGGGTTGGCAGGTGAAGTGATATTACCAGTTTTTGTGTTACTAACATTAAAAATATTTAATTTAACACTATTTTTATGTTAACAGATACCAAATTTTAAATTTGAAGTCCTACATAAAGACATTTGAGAACTTGTTTGGTTTTTGTTAAATATTGATGGCAAATAGAGGCAAAAAAAAGACTGACAAGTTGAGTTGTTGACTACTCTTCAGAAGTACACCATATAAATACACAGTTCATAAAGGTATTTTTTTAAATTTAGAAGAAAATCATCAGAAATAGCTTAGGTTTTGGATAGACGGAGGAATGTTCACTCATTTTTTCTACAACTCTCTGGGTGTAGAAATCACAGCGTTTGTGGGTTAAGGACATCTAGCACTTTGAAAAATATCAGGTCTCTAGGAAATAGAGTTAACAAACACATCTTTTTCATGTTGGAAGAACTTCCAAATTTACAGTATTACTTGTAAACTTGGGGTACAAAGTAGTAATACAGGATCATGATACACTGCAATGCATATTGCATCAAATTTCTAATACCATTTGAATGCATAAAACCTCTGTCTTCTACTGTTGTTTATATTTGTAGGAATCCTTTTCAGGTGTAATTTTTACAAACATTGGGAGTAGAAGTGTGGGAGAACAATACTTAAGTTGTGCTCACTCTGTGTCTGAAGTCAAACACTTCATGCCTCTGAAGAAGTAACAATGAGATGTACGCACTGGTTTAAAGGGGGAAACGATTTCTGGAGCTGGAGATTTGTTTGGAGTAATTAAAGCACAGAGCTCATGCTGAAGTAATGGGAATTTAGTCACCTAATTAGTTTCTATAAATCTCATTGTGTAGGGTTGAAATGCTTGGTTTCTTGACCTGTTTCATTGTGTCATTGATAATGATGACTCTGTTGGGACTGACTGAGTCATTTAGAGCCCTGTACTCAGGTCAGAATGTGGGTACTTGCCTTCTTACCAGTTTGGATTTTGGATTTATCCTCTTTTGATTGCTTACATAAATTTTGGGGTTTGGCTATTTAGACTATTTCAAGGAAGTAAATTTATTTTGCTACTATATTTCTGCCATTTAAACCATGCGTATATTACCATGTAAATAATACTCAATAAATTATTGTGATTTAAGTGCAGAAGGACATACACTTTGTATTTTCCCTTAAATAAAGAACAAGACTTTCAGAGAGAATGCTGTCACACTGGAGAAAAAAAACCCAAACAACCCACCACATGTTTCCTTGAGTAATTCTCTGTGGCTGAGGACACACTCTTACTGAACATTTTAGAAGTCATTCTAGGTATGAAACATCTATGAGAATTTTGTGATTGGAAGTTATCCAAGAAACACTGTGCCGTAAAGAAAACCATAATACATACAGTTATACTACTGACTCTATTTATTAAATATAACTTTAATATATTAAAAGCCTTGTAATACTGGCGAGAGTGAAAGTGGATGCAAATACATCTCTATCCATTTGTTCTGTTATATTATTCTACATAGAGCACACCAATAACAAGAGGCTCAAAACATTCATTTGGAGTGATGATACTGTTAAAAGAATGGTCAGCATTCATAGTGTTTTCTGAAAGTTTGGGGTTTACTGGTTTTTTTTAGCATGAGCTGCCTTTTTTTTTTGTGTAGTGCAGCGTGGCTTCTTGTGCGCTGTCTTTTTTTCTCTAGGTAATTTTAGGTGGTAATGTAGCAGGGCAGTTGATGAGGTGATCAGAGCTGTGGCTCATTCGTGCCTCTTGATAGAATTTTGAGGCAAATCAACTGTTTTGATGAAACAGAAAATAATTTTTCGGTCTTTTTCCTTCTGTTCTTGTTTCTCAAATTTATGTTGTGTTATATTTCTTAGTATTTCCCACATCAACTTCTGCTTGCTTCTTCTGGTATCATATTCTTTTCCTCTTCACATCTTTTCCTGTTTTCCCCACAACAGAGATGGTCTCTTTTGAGTTGTTATTGAACCATTACAATGGTTGCAACCCACTCCTCTCGTGATTTCTTACAAAATCTTTCCATCATTAGTGCTGTCTCATGCTTTGCGTTGTCTCCTTTAGTTTATGTAGCTTCCTCCCTTGATCTCTGCATGCTCCTTCTCTTTCATGTCTCCTGGAAGAAGTTTCTGATTTTTAGCCACAGTAGAAATTACTCTTTGTAGAGAAGGTAGAGAGGGGAGTGTAGGAATAGATGAGCAAAGTATAGAATCTCTTTTGAGCTCTTTTTCTCCCCATGTTGAAGAGAAAGAGGTCAAATGGGAAATTCTTTCCCTACTCTCAGTACCTTCTTAGAAGCACTTTTTCCACTGGTAGGGAAACAGTCTGTAAAGCTTTTAAGTTCAGGCTTTTAGTTGCCATCAGTAAGACTGGATTCAAAACCAGGTGGCAGAGATGAATAGACAATGTCTGTTAACAGTGCTTTGAATTCTACATCACAATACCTACCCTGATGAGTTCCTTTTATTCATGCTGAAATAAGAATTAAATAGTGCACAGTGAATCACTGAATAATGCTTTAAGAAATACTAAAAAAAAAAGTGAAGTAATTGTTTTTTTATGTTTGTCTGTTTCTTTGTTGTCTAAATTCAAACTGTTCTTAATCCTTCAACCCCTGTTGTTTCTTGCATTATTGCTCTCAATGCACCGCACATTGTTATTTCTGCCCAAGTTCCCTTCAATGAGAAAGGCTGGGTCCATTGTCACTTCTAACTTCATGTTGTGGGGAAGCGTTGAGAGTGTGAACTACAGAGATACATTTTTGTATTTGGAGTACCACTATGATTATTAATATAGCTGTATTTTTTCTTATTCTCTTCAGTCTTTGTTATGAACATGTAATTGGGTACTGAATTTGGTATTTGTCCTGAATGCTTGCCTCTCAAGAGTATATGACTCCTAGGGAGTAAAATTCTTCTGCTGTGGCATCAATTAATGGTATTGTGTTGTATAGTAAGTATGAATGGCAGAAATCCAGACAGGCAGAGGAGGCATGTAACTTCAGGTTCTTTTGTTGTAATATTCAGAGTTGGTTTAAGCTGTATACAAAGCTTTGGTTAGTGCATAAAATCTAATCACTTTAGAAAATTAAACAAGTTTTAGCTACTAATTGAAGATGGGAGGGGATACGGACACTTTTCTTGAGAGTCTAGATTTTACTGAGTCATGGGATTTGTAGCTTGGATAATGTTCTCCATAGAATAGGATGAAAATGGGGAACATTATTTACATTAGTGATTATAAATCAGATTATAAAAAGCATTCTTGTCAAGTTGGAAGATACCAAACTGGGGGAGGGCAGAGAGGGTGGTGCAACACCAGTCAGTACACTTGAGAGCAGGGCTGCCATCCAGAGAAACTTCAGCAAGCTGGAGGAATGGGCCAACAGAAAGTTTATGAAATTCAGCAAGAGTAAAAGCGAAGTCCTTCACTTGGGAAAGAAGAACTGCCAACAACAGTTCTGTGTTTGGGGTTGGGGACCTACAGACTGGGAAGCAGCTCCACTGAAAAGTACCTGGGTTTCCTGATGGATGGGGTGGTTCAAGCTGCATGGGAGGCAGCAGTGTGCCTTGACAGCAAAGGACAGCAGCATCCTCAACAGTATTCACAGGAGCAGAGGCAGGAGAGTGAAGGAAGTGATTAGCATCTCAGCTCAGCACCTGCCTAGATTTTATAGGCAGCCCTGGAGGCTGCAGTTCAGGGGAGACTGCAACAGAGAAATGTGGGAGGTGGAGCACTTGCCCTGTGAGGAGCGGCTGAGGTAAATGGACTTGTTCAGCCTGGAGAAGAGGTGGCTACTGGTAGCAACCTCCCAAAACATGAGAATCCAGACTCTTCATGGTGGTGAGACAAGAGATCATGGGCATACTGTGAAACAAGAGATTCAGACTGGATGAAAGAAAGAACTCTTTCATGAGATCAGTCAGGTGATGAAAAAAGTTGCTCAGAGAGGTTGTTCCATCTCCATTGGAGATTTTCAAGACCTGACTGGATAATTATGACCTGAGTCATAATTTTCATTTCAGCAAGAGCAGAGAAGAAAGATCGTTCTAGATATCCTGAAGAGTAATTGAGGACTAACATAGACTGCCTTTGCTAGCAAGGTGAAGATCAAGTCAAATTGAGAGCTCTTCTAATATGACAAAGCTAAAATCAGAAGTAATAGGTTGGGATATATATTAAATGTATATTATATGTTAAATACCAACTGAGGCACTGAACAGCCTCTTCCAAATTGTGTTGGATTTGCCTTCTGGCAAATTTTTAATTTTTCTGCATATGATTATTTAATATTTTATTGTTTAAAACTATTTATCCTAATTTCCTATCATGATTTTGTATTTGTAAACAGTGAGAGCATTGTCTGTCAACATTTATTTTACTGTCCATTTTAGAAATTTTTCTTCTCCAACTTTTGGTAAATTTCCTTCTTTTTTAAGGGCAGACTTGTATATGTGTGAAATGTGTTTCTCCTTCTCAGCATGTTCACTGGAAGTTGGGAATACTTCACATGAAATTATTGCCTGTCTTCCAGAAATGATTCCCATTATTCTAAATTT
Source organism: Manacus vitellinus (assembly GCF_001715985.3). NCBI lineage: Eukaryota > Metazoa > Chordata > Aves > Passeriformes > Pipridae > Manacus > Manacus vitellinus. The sequence goes on from NW_021940750.1 coordinate 10,341,357, forward strand.
CTATGTCTTAAATGAATGGAAAAATATGTATTTACATGGTGCCAGTCCATTGTGGTGGATGTTTTGTGTTTTGCAAAGAAAAAGCTTCATGTTTGGATGCTTGCACATTTATTTCTTAATAAGTAGTTGCTGAGGAATGCTGCAAGGCTCTGCAGGTGCTTTTTAAAAACATAAAAGATTGTACAGGTATTTAAAACCTGTATTGGGTATTCTCCAGTTATAATCAACTCTTACCTTATTTAAACTCAAATCAAACTTACTAGTTGCCGTGCTAGTGAATGTCAGACTGGGGCATTAGGAAGGTGAAAATATATCTAGCAAATGGGAACCAAGTTAGTTAGAAATGGCTTTCCTCACATTACTGCATTCATATGTTTATAAATGTGTTTAAATATAAAGATTTATCCCTCCCTCCAATTTTTAATACTTTTAAGCTCTGCTGACCTCTGTCTTGCTTAGGCTTAATGTCTGGCACTTTTAAATCACTTTTGCTGTCTCTTACCACATTTAGTGACAAAGCCAAACCAACCAGTAAATGTAACCCTTCACAGATGTTAGCAGGTTATAGCACAGCAACAACTTTGTTACAGGAAATGAGGGCAAATATCTCTTCTGGTGGAAACTATGGGAAGAATTTAAAGAGAAAGAATATTTGGGGGGTTTAGGTGTTAAACTTAAAACTTTTATGCTTAAAGTGCTGAGGGATCTCTCTAGCACAGTTATTAAAACCCCCAGTTTTAGATCTAATTCCAGATGAGGCTGGTTGTATTATAGAATCTCCATGTGTGTCTGGAGGACATTAGGGCTTTTTTATTCAAAAAGTCACCTGAGCTATGAACTAGGAGTTAATCAGATCTCTCTTGTACAAATTCTGAGTGGAATCTGATTCTGCTTTTATAGCAGACAAGATCAATGCCCGATAAGGTTATGGAGCAGATTATCTTGACTATGATCACATGGCACATACAGGACAAACAAGGGATCAAACCCAGCCAGCATGGGTTTAGGGAAGACAGGTCCTGCCTGACCAACCTGATCTCCTTCTATGACCAGGTGACCTGCCTAGTGGATGAAGGAAAGGCTGTTGATGCAGTAGTCTATCTGGACTTAAGCAAAGCCTTTGACACTGTCTCCCATTGCATACTTCTGGAAAAGCTGGCAGCCTACAACTTGGAGAAGTTCCCTCTTCACTGGCTTAAGAACTGTCTGAATGGCTGGGCCCAGAGTGTGGTGGTGAACGGTGCTGCATCCAGTTGGCGTCTGATCACTAGTGGTGTCCACCAGGGATCAGTGTTAGGCTTAGTCCTGTTTAATTTCTTTATTGATGGTCTGGCTGAGGGGATTGAGTGTACCATTAGCAAATTTGCAGATGATACCAAGTTGGATCAAAATGTTGATCTGCTGGAGGGAAGAAAGGCTCTGCAGAGGGACCTGGGCAGGCTGGATCAGTGGGCCGAGACCAGCAGTATGAGGTTCAACAAGACCAGGTGCCAGGTCCTGCACTTTGGCCACAACAACCCCAGGCAATGCTGCAGGCTGGGGACAGAGTGGCTGGAAAGCTGTCCAGCGGAAAGTGACCTGGGGGTGCTGATCAACAGCTGGCTGAACATGAGCCAGCAGTGTGCCCAGGTGGCCAAGAAGACCAATGGCATCATGGCCTGCATCAGCAATAGTGTGGCCAGCAGGACCAGGGCAGTGATTGTCCCCCTTTACTCAGCACTCGTGAGGCCACATCTTGAGTACTGTGTCCAGTTCTGGGCCCCTTACTTCAGAAAGGACATTGAGGTGCTGGAGCATGTCCAGGGAAGGGCAGCAAGGCTGGTGAAGGGTCTGGAGCGCAAGTCCTGTGAGCAGCAACTGAGGGAGCTGAGGTTCTTTAGCCTGGAGAAGAGAAGGCTCAGAGAAGACCTAATCACTCTCTACAACTACCTGAAAGGAGGTTGTAGACAGGTACCTCTTCTCCCAGGCAACAAGTGATAGACAAGAGAACATAGTCTTAAACTGCACCAGGGAAGGTTTAGTTTGGACATTAGGAAGAGTTTTTCACAGAAAGGGTGATTAGATATTGGAATGGGCTGCCCAGGGAGGTGCTGGAGTCACTGTCCCTGGAGTTGTTTAAGGAAAAACTGTACGTGGCACTTAGTGCCATGGTCTACTTGATATGCTGGTTGGGTCGTAGATTGGACTTGATCTCAGAGGTCTTTTCCAACCTAGCTGGTTCTGTGATCACACGTCGTAGGTTTCTTTTCTGATGTGTTTCTGACAAATGATATTAAATCATGCTAAATCTTGCTAAAATGAGCAAGATATGCTCAAAGAAAGCAACATTGTATGTTAGAAAATCCTTCTACTTAAAAGGAGCCATGCTAAGGATCAAAGTTCATAATACTTTGGGTTTTTTACATCACTTGGATTTAAAAAAATTGTATGCAAGTGCTAACCTTACCATTTCTAGTATCAGTCAGCTGGCAACCCTATCCATAGATTAAAAAACACCCCAAAACTAAGGTAGATTATGTACATAGACTGGGTGTTTTCAAATTATCTGTTTGATGGGGCTCGTCAGACTTAAATTACTGCAAGAAGATATCTCAGAAATATTAGTAGTCAGAATTAAAGATGGCCACAAGAGTGGTTAACTGAGAGACTGGGTATGGCAAAATAGTGCTTATTTTTTAAAAATAAGGAAAAAATAACAAGGATGCTACAGCAAGGAGATTTGTCAAGAAAAATAGTATCAAAACAAAGAACTCCTTTGTATGACAATGTAGCAAGAGGGAATTTGGATAGAAGCGATACACTGAAGTTGAGTTCAAATCTATTTACACAAGCAGGCTAGAAATATTAATTGTTCTCAGTGGAAAAAGTCAGTGAAATGTGGCTTCGAAGGGATTTGTCCTTGGCTCAGTTTTATTTTGAATTTTCATTTATGACCTGAAAATTGAAATGAACAGTATGCTTATTAATTTTTGGTAGCATGAAGTTGACAGATGTGTCAATATCTTTAAAAATGACTGTTACGTAGAAATGATCCAAAAATAGTTAAGATGCGGTTCATCAGGGTACTGTGATTATCAACAACAGCACAAGTACAAAGGACATTAACTGTTCAGGTGAAAAGCTTCTCAGGTTTATAGCAGCTCATGAACTGCATGAGTCATGATGGAAAAAATGTGAAACATCATACTGTGATGTATAAAAAAGATATATTTCTGTTCCGTACAGGTTTGTTAGGTCTTGGTTAGGATCCCACATTCTGTTACACAAACTGTAGTAAAAGGGTGGTGGAGACTTTGGTGAGGGTGCAGAGGAGAGCATCAAACAATGTCTAGATGCCTGGATCACAGACCACAGATTTAGAAAATAACTACATCAATATGGAAAGACCTAGGGTGAGTAGGGATGAATGAGAGAACTCTTGAGGATGTGGTAACAGTCTTCAAGTATGCACTTCTGCAAAGCAGAATGAATAAAATTGTTTTCATAGTGAAAAGACAAAAGAGAAATTGTGCTTGATTTGATGAAGAAAAATATCCAGATTTGATCTTAAAAAAACCAATAAATAGCTAGGATTTTTAAGTAACCTCTGTGCACTGGAAGTGTGAAAAGAGATTAGACAAAAGTTATGTTGGAAATGGCATGAGGATAGTTAAATATTTCTAGAGGGCTTGGAATAGGAGATCTCTTGTAGTGTCTTCAGTGGATTTTTCATGTTTCTTTTCAAAATGTCTAATTTTCTGTAGAGGCAAGAAGAGATGTCTCAGAATTTCATACGAGTTAGAGCTAGATGCAGTCACAGACAGTAGCGGTAACTGCAGTCCTCCAAAGAATTAGTTATCGTAAGATCTGGAGTGGATATGCTGAATAAGACATTATGGAGAGTGTAGAATTTCTCTAGATAGTCAATACATCTGTACCTGTAAAATACTGAATACAAACTATGGTATATATGAAGGCAGTCCAGTAACAGTCATCTGGGAAGTGCGTGTAAAACATCCTCAGGTAGTAAAGAAGAGAAGATAAGCATTCATTCACTAAAATAAGGTAGATCAGCAGTTACTGTGTAGTGTAATTTATTTTTCATGATATATTAACAGTGTATGTAACATGGCAAAGTGAATTTTTTTATATCTTTTATATTTTATTGCATTTTTAATTCTACTGCATTTGAAAGCATTAAGTATGGATTTGATTCTTCGATTCTTCATGAAGCCTCAATAAAAGTTAAAATGCTTTGCATCTCAAATTCTGCAGTATTAACTTAACCTGACACCTGAAATAGTTTTCATAATGTGAATACCTTATTGTTATGGAGTTAATCATTTAGGAAAAAATGTAACTGATGCAGAACAGCATTTCCTGAGTCATTAAATCCAATTTTAAATCCAATTATTGGTCTACTAAGGCACATCTAGTAAATTTCTCATTGTCAAAGAAAACTCATGGAATTAGTAATCAGTGAGACAAACTTCTGATTTTTTTGCTAATATTTGAAAAAGGAGAAAGGCAGAAAAGCAATAGGGACAATGACTTTGAAGAAGTCAGTTGAGTGTTAGTAATAATTTACAGTTTCATGAATAAAATAAGAGTTTTCAGCCTAAGAGGCTTAAAATAACCTTTGAACTCTTTGATTCACATGGATTTCAGGATGGGATATAGCAAGCATCAATTTAGTTTTATTGCACATATGTCATATGTCTAGACTCTCATACTAGAGAGCTCTGGCATTTTTCTTAACTTGCAACCTGGGGTTTGTTCTTTGTGGTTGAAGAAAGAAACACTGAACTGGAGGAGGTTGTGGCTCTTAAGTCACTTGTCTGTATGCTGTGGGAACAGACGTGATATTTGGCACAAGTCTGGTAAGTGCTTGGTAAATCAGCTGCCCTTAAAACCATCTGGAAGAAAAAGAAAAATACATTTGAGGGGAGTGATCAGCAAGACTAGCAGAGAGGACTCCTTGTCCCAGGAGGGTGGGGAGGTAAAGCAGAAGTATGCAGTTTCTGCACGGGTTAATACAGCTTTACAAGTATGAGTCTTGTGTCACTCTCTGCCATCACTCACTCTAGAGAGTCCAGCACATGACTATGGCAGTGATGCTAGTACTGATAATGAAGACATAATTAGAATGGATTCACTGTGGAGTGCAGATGCTGCCTGGAGATCATGAGTAGATTCCAAGATAGCTGGCCCAAACTGAGTTCTCTGTTGCTGTGGTTTTCCTTCTAAAAAGCTGTTTTCAAGATAGTTTGTACATGGTTTCACAAACAGCAGCTGTCCTGCTGGATGGTAGTCTGTACACAGCTTTAGATTCAGACATTAATTTTGTATATTTGACAAAGAGCAGTTTTGTACTAAAAAGTACCAAATGTTTGACTTGACAACAAATTCCAGTATAAAACTCAGATGAATTTCATCCATTCTTTTGTGTACTCAGAATTTAAGATGTTTGTCTGGTTTTTTTGAAACGTTGTTCTGCTAGCCATCTTATGAAATCCAACAATTGGCTGATGACTCAGGCTTTTCTAGAACAGTCAAGCAAATAGTGATTTTTAGCAAGCTCAGAAGAGGATGTAAATATTTGTGAACAATGTATTGTTAAACTGTTATGATGATTTACTGAAACTGTTGAAGGAAAATTAATTAACTTGCTGTTAGAAGATGAAATGTGAGCTAGAGAGTCTTCCTTGTGCTTATTGATGGTAGCACATATTGAGTTTTTTTTAAGAAAGAGCTTTAAAGTCTTGGTTAAGAGTATTAAATTCTTGACATTGTGTGAATGATTTTCAGACACTCCTTTGTAAGTATTTCAAGGTTATTGAAGTTTAACTAGAATCAGAATGTAGTTCGTGGAAACTAGCTCACAAATCATGCTTCATAAGCATTATTTTCATATCTTTTCCTGCAGAAAAAAGGAGATGAGTACAAACTGAAAAACAAGATGTTTGTTTTAAACCTAAGGGGGCAAAAACCTCAACCTTTAAGAGTGATTGAACACTGGATCAGGTGTCTAAGAGACTGTGAACTCTCCATCCTCAAAGACGGATGGAATCTGACTGGACACAGCCAAAACAACCTAATCTAGTTGACTCTGCTTTCAGCAGGGTGTTTGGGCTAGGCATCCCCAGAGGTCACTTCAGACCTCAACTATGCTATGATGCTGTGATTCTATATTTGATAAAATGCATTTGTATCTTTGCAGAAATGTGACTAAATATTTGATACCTATTCACATCAGCTTCTTTGAACCAAAGGAATTTTGTATTTATTTTTTTCTTATTTCATTGGACATACTCTATTAATTGACTGTTCCATGCTGAATAAAACCAGACAAACCCAGTATTCTTAATGTTTGTGAAGAAAGGAGGGAATGCATTAAAAGCATAAATATGAGTTTTTTGTTTACCATGTGTATGAATACCATACTTCACATGTTGTAACTACAAATTACATCATGGTAGTGTCTAATGATAGTAACCCTTGATTTTTGGCAAGGTTTGGATAAGGTACATGTCTAAAATTTGAAGAGGGGAATGTTGCCTAGATACATTTATATTTTCCTTGGAAAATACCCTAGATAAAGGTGCTAGAGGATATATATGAACCCTAAAGGTGGTGTGATTTACAGGAAGAAAATCCTCTGAAGTAGGGAAATACAAGTAAGTATTTAATACTACTTTACAAGAATTTCCCTTATATGTAGATGCCAAGGGAGGTGATGAGCAGTAGAGATGAACTACAGTGGACCACCCTGTGATGGTTTTGAAGCACCTTGCCCATGAGCAAACCTTTGAGCAAGCCAAAATTATAAAGGAAAAGAAATTTTTTGAATCCTTTTGCCCTTTACCTTCTGTAGGCTGTGAGTTCCTTGATACTATTAAAAGATGCATCAGGTAATCTCACATCTGGATATTATCTGTGTCTCTACTCAAACTCCTTGGTCTCCTATATGAGAGGAACACTGAAATATGCAGATGCAAAAAGCATATCAGTATGCCTTGGCACCTTGTGATATTTTTTATCATCTGAAATGTTCATATATTTGAAATGCAATGTCCTCTTCAGGTAGCGCTGTAGAATGTCCAAGCTAATCCCCTTCAGAAAGCTACCTTTGGCACTCATCTCTAAGAATGATTTTAGTATGTATAGTAATGCTGTAATTTTAATTACAGTTCTCTACTTTTATGGTGCCAGACATATTGTGCAATAGGTGCTGTGTAGATAGTTGGCAATCGTAGGATATATAGCAGTCAGGATTAAACAGCAATAAAGGATTCACTGAACTGCACTAACAAATCAGATGTGATTACAGTCTGTGTCAATGCATATGCAGAGATTAGAAGATGTGTGCTGCTGAATAGACTGTAGTCTTTTTGCTTATGTTATTTTTCTTTGTGTGAGGCAAATGAAGAGAAAATGGTAGTATAAGTATGTGGTCCTAAATTACATGAAATATTACATGAAGGCAATAATAATTGAGGAGTTTGAATTAAACATTCCTTCAGTTTTGTGATGTGTGTCACCTCTTGTTTTTACCTCTGTTCATCAATATTTTTGTCTGTTATTTTTAGTAATACTGCTGTTACATGGTTCTCAATAAAATACTTTGCTTTAGTGTTCAAATAATGTAAAATTTAATCACTTGAGGAGACCTACTGTGTCTGATTTGTTTTCAAAGCAATATAGAATGCAGTTTTCACAGTTTCATTTTTTGGTGCTTACCTTTCTCAAATTCTAATTTTTTTTTGCCGTAGTCTCAGTTTTGAGATCACTTGTATGAATAAAAACACACCACTATATGAAATGATTTGTAGGTCTGAATTCTCATTCTTAACATATGCAGTATTGCACAACTTGCCCATATTTTTCTTGCATCATATTTTATTCAAGGAACTCAGAGTTCTCCAACCAAGCTTTTGAGTGAATCGTTTTGTCCCTTTAATAGCAGTTTTTTTTCAGATAGATTAAATTGAGATAGAGTAAGTATCTGAATAGAAAAAAAAAACATATAGAAAAGCTAGGAGTAGAAATTGGATGGTAAGCATAATTTATTCTTTGATGAGTACAGGATCTTTGGTCTTTATTTCCTGCATGATAGAAACTGTATGTAGGACTTTTAGAAGCAATTGAAATTTAAATTGTAGCAGCTTCAGAATAGCCAGAGATGTTTTTTAAATTTAGGATTAGGTTCACTTTTGTATTAGGAGAAGAGTTTTTATAACCAGACTTAAGGACTCGGAACATGGCAGGGCTTTCCTTGCCCACTTTGTTACAGTGTTCCCGTTTTTGCACGGGCAGTGCCATACTTGACCCTCAGGGGTGCCCAAAAGCCAGAAGATTCCCTCCTTATAAAACTCTAAACCAAGTACTGCTCATCAGAATAAAGAGGCTTTGTTTGGAGAAGGGAAGCTGTCCTTTTAGTTCTTATTATATTTGTTGTATTAGCAAATATCCACCACTTATTTTTTTTTCCCCCCAGAGTAACCTTTTAAAGATTTCAGCATGAACTTTTTTCCTGTGTCATGAGAAAAATAAATCTTAAGTTTCTCATTACAGAGATGATTAGAATTCTTCAATGAGTCTTTTTATTATTCCTCAGTATTTTTAAAAGATTAATTTTTTTTTCCATATGGTTTGTTTCATTAACATATGGGTCCATTTTGTGGTTTGAGGAGATACAGTGATCCAGATTTTTTTGTATGTCCTAGAGTGAAATATTGGGATTTAAAAAAATTATACAATTGCGTACTGCACAATAGGAATTTGCATTCTACACATCGACTTCACATTTATTCTTAATACTTTATTATTTTGTTCTGGTTTCATTTGCAACCTTTTTCTGTGCCCATCCTGATATTTCTGGTTTTGTAAATAAGCCAGTAAATGATGAAATTAACTCATTAGGAGCATAGTGAGTGTATGCATACGTGCTTACACACTCTCATCCCACTCCACATAGAGATATAAGACAAGATAGAGAGAGACTTAAATCACTGATTCCTTTTTGTTAGTGAGCCTTTTTGTTGTTGTTGTTTTGCTTTGATGTTGTTGTTTTGTGGGATTTTTTTTGTTTTTAAATAAGAAGTGAATTTTAGGAACATTGTGAGAGACAGGTGGATAGAGTGGCTCAGCAAACTCTGCCCTCCCACTTTGGGCAAGTCAGTTAAAGCTGTATTGAGTGAATGTATGTTGATTCCTGGGCTTTCTCTGCAGTTCAGAATGAGGATTGTGTGGGTTTAGAATAATATTCAGAGCAGCCAGTTTACTGAGCTGGGAACAGCCTAAGGCTGACATATAAGAGGGAAAAAAACCCCCAAACTCAAAACCCAAACGTCTGTAGACTTATGGACTCTCCCTCTCTGGAGCTTAGGGATTTTACTTATTGGAGGCTTCAGTCAGGTGTCTTTATCTTCTTAAGATCTAAAATCTAGAGGAACTTTGTAAAGCTAGGCACATTTAAAACATTTTTGTTTCAAAGAGGGAAGAGCTCTTCTAATTACTCAGTTTATTTGATGGTTCAAACATTTGCTTACCAATGGTGGAACTAAATTTACTTCTTTGTAAGCCCACTGTTTCAAACTACATCTGTGTGATCTTCTAAGAGAAAATCATCCATCCTCGATAAGCTATAAAATAGATTCAGTGCAGCACTGCTCGTGGCTGTCGATGAAACTAGGCTCTGTCATGTGGAGAAAGCCAAGCCAAAGAGAGTATGCCTAATAAGGTGCAAGATGTTGTGACACAGTGCTTAGCACATCCAGCTCTGAGTAGGGAGACTAAACTGTCTTGATCCTCTTTCCCAAGAGTGACTTGGGGATAAAATATAAAAATAACTGTGTCATGTCCCTCGCCTTGTTATTCTCTCCATATTCCATTTGATGGCTTTTTAATATGGTGCCTGACAGCCTATAGCTCCCACTAGCCAGTATTACACTGGCCCACATAAAACTAAAAATTAGTCACCCTTATAATGAATATTCTTCCAATGATGCATAAAGTAAAACATAGACTATGTCAAATGCATCAAGTGCATTAAAATAATTCCTGTATCAGGTGGTTCTTAGTAATGTAGGGGGATACATGCGTCAACAGATTCTGTAAGGCTAGAACAAGTTGATTGTGTCTCCTGCCAGGCAGGCCAGTGAGATCCACAACAATTCATTCTTAAAATTCCAGAAGAAATGGATTTCTGATGTCCCTGGAAAGGGTAGAAAATCATTGTGTGGCTCAGATCCATTATGTGTCTGTCTTAATTAAAACCCATTCATTTCAGGAATTAAATATAGCTCTCAAATTGTGCCAGCCAGGCTGGTATACACACATGTAATCACATTGTAAAGCCTATACTCCTACACGGCATCATCCTTCCAGATTGTAGCTGTATCCAAACTTGGTACTTATATAGACTTCTGTTTCTGAAACAACAGGTTAGATGTTCATGTATGTTTTTATTATTGTCATTAACATAAAATAATCAGTTACGTGGAACTTCCATCTCTCCTAATATCCTTTTGTTGTATTTTATGCAGTGTAATAGTGGTGGAAACTGCTGCTATGCTATGTGTTTTCAGAGGTGTATATCTTTCTATGAGCGTATATCATACTTGTCTTAGTTTGATATATAAACTGTGTTTCAATCTGATCCTTGTTACATTTAATTTGAATAATTTGCCAGTCTATCCTGAAAGTCCTTTAAAAGTTTGAAATATTAATAAGCTTAATGGAAAAGCATGTTAACCTAAGAAGTAGGTGTCCTTGGTGAAAGAAGTTATGATTTTTAAATATTTATCATCCATCCTAAGCTTCTACTTTTGTTTCAAAAAATATGATCTGTTCTTTTTTCAGTGTATTTAAACAGGAACTCTCTATCCGAGTTAGCCTAATGAATAAGTAGCTTTCTCCTAACTGCCTGGAAGAAGCACGTGAAACACTTAACTCTGTCATTGCCTACTGATTCAGTAGCTGTGATTCCACATAACTGAGAGTAGTGTAGTGTCCTCTAAAACCAACAATGTCATCATTAATTCATCAGAAACACAGCTGTGAACTTTGATTGTTCTTTTTTACCAAAGCAACTGGGGAAAAACATTCCAGTGTGCAGTAAAGAAAGTTCCAAGCAACTGGGGTGCACAGTGCTTTGTGTTTAAGCCACTGACCTTGTAATGTGATCACACAGAGTTTTTGTAAATTAATCTTTCAGATCTTATGAGTGACATGTGAACTTTGACTTCATGGGCAAAAGACTCCGGCTTCAGCAGAGTCACCTGTATCCCAAATGCATGATGAATTTCCATAACTTTCTTTTGAAAAACATGAACCTTTTGGTGCATTCATATCTTTTACTAAGAGAAATAGCAGACCTTTTTTTCCTTCTTGTGCAGTGGCATACATCATTGAGTACAAATGGGATTGTCCCAAGCATTTAAAAATATTTTTTAGCTATTCCTATTGCAAGTATACATTTCAAACTGCGAAATACTAACTTTTCTGTGAGCTACATGCAGCTGTATCATTTTACATTTTGGTAATTTGTTTGTAGTTTCTAGAATTGTTTTAATTTCTTTAAAAACAACATTTCTTAGAATCAGTGTTTACTCAGCTGTTTTGAATTGCATTTTACATATGAGCACATTCTGCAGAAAATGGGTGAAAAATTCAAACCTAAAATATTCTTATATCATCGAGACATTATTTTTTTTAAACCATGAGTCTTTTTACTATAAAGCCTTTAGATTTCTACGTGGACGTAATTATTTTTTATCCCTGGTGCAGGAAAGCTGGTATGCTTATGCTTAGTATATGCTGTTTGAGCTATCTGATTTCCTGTACATCAAGAAATCCGAGTCACTTGGCTTGTGGCATGCTCTTCGGTGGTGATGAAGAAGTACAGGAACCTGCCTCGTGAAATTGTGTGACCCGATGAATGCCGTTGTTGCTTCTAGTTACAAACCTGTAGCCATCTCTTATTTACCAGGCACAGATTTACCAGGATAATGAGTAAGTGGAGGGAAGGAAAAGCATACTACAGTGTTACATTATGTACCTTTTGTTCTATGGCTTCCATAGTCAAATCAACTTATTCTCTCTCTAAAGCGAACAAAGGCTTTCTTGCTTTTATCTGTATGCAGATACCTGCTTCTGCTTATTAGAATCAGGATAATAGCAATAAGGAACTGCAGCACTTCGGATGCATGTACTTTTCTAGATGTCTTTGCTCTGGGACATGAGAAGAAGAAGAACTGAAGATGCTGAAAGTGGTTTTTATTTCTAAGGCCTAGTGAATTAAAATCTATTATAAACTTAGTGGCATAAAGTAACTGTGAGGTTTTCCCTCTTTGCCTCAGAAGAAAAATAGGGAGGTTTGCTCTCCTACCTGTTCTTGTAGTATTTATACTGTTTCTAGTTTGGCAAAGACATAAAATACCTGGGTTTTGGCTATAATAATATGCCAGCAGAAATGTAGTCATTGGTACTGTTGCATTTTTACTATTTGTAAGAAAAACCTCAGGAAAAACTGTAAGGGTTTTAATCAAAACTGAAGTTTACTTTAACAACTAGACTTTCTGAGCAGTGCCCTTTGTAGTTAGGAAAAAAAAGGATAATATTATAATTCTGCTTTTTTGTATGTCTTTTTTTTTTTCAAAAACAACTGCTAAACATCAAGTAATAACAATAGATTATCACTTGTATTATCTTAGTCATACCTTTTTTATTATTACATGGTAAATATGAATTTTCTGGTAATATGTTATTTGAATGTTTCAAGCTCTTAACTGCTGTTCTTGTACTTACTGAAAGGTTCTGTGCCCTGTCCCCTATCCAAAATCAAGAACGGGTGCAGGCAGGCTTGAAACTCCAAACAAAATGTTTGGGGCAATATTGTTCATCACATTCTTCCTAAAGGCTTTGGGTTTTCATTTTTAGTGGAAATACAAGAGCCAGATGCAGTTACCTCATTTCAAAATACTCTTCCATTCTTAATTAAGATTCTTATTATTTTCTTTCTTTTTAAAAAATGTTTTTGCAGCACTCTGTAAGATATATACCCACATTGACAAACACAGCTACAACCTGATGTAAAAACTTTGCATTTGCCTTGTGGCAGTAGGCCCCACCAAACAGAACTTGATTTTCTTTTTTTTTCTCTGGCCTCTCCTAAGCAGAGGCACGATTATCTGTACCCTTACTCATTTATCTGTACTTATGTACAGGGATTTTTCCCTTGAAGACAATGACAGTTTTATACATTCTAGATGGGGTGTTCCCATGAGTGTAATTTTCTATGCCATGGATGGAAACATTGAAACATTTAATGCCCCAGTAAATGGGACCTTGATTCTTTTTTTTTTTTTTTAAGAGACTTAATAGTCCTGAGACTGTTGAAATCCTGAGGTAGGATTCCATACTTGAAATTCACGCAACTACAGATATTGAAAACTTCTCTTTCTCATTCCCACAACTTGTGTAATTTTTGGTACTGTTAAGGCACTAGATTTTAGCAGTGCCACAATGGCACTAGAATCTTTACTCCTATTAAAAAAGAGACAAACCCAAGCCTTTCTTTAAAATCGTAACAACTGAAAGATCAAAACAAGAAAAAATTACAGTTTCAGATATACTAGACCTGGTACCAGGAATAGTTTGGCTGGCAGGACCAGGGAAGTGATTCTGCCCCTGTACTTGGCACTGGTTAGACTGCACCTCGAGTACTGTGTCCAGTTCTGGACCCCTCAATTCAGGATGGATATTGAGGTGCTGGGAGTGTGTCCGAAGAAGGGCAAGAAGACTGGTGAAGGATCTGGAGCACAAGTCCTATGAAGAACTGCTGAGGAAGCTGGAGTTCTCTAGCCTGGAGAAGACGAGGCTTGAGGGAGACCTCATCACTCTCTACCACTACCTGAAAGGAGGCTGTAGTGAGGTGGAGATCGGTCTCTTCTCCCAGGCAACCAGCAGTAGGACAAGAAGGCACAGTCTTAAGCTGTGCCAGGGGAGGTTTAGGTTAGACATTAGGAAGAAATTCTTTACAGAGAGAGTGATTGGATGTTGGAATGGGCTGCCCAGGGAGGTAGTAGTCACCATTCCTGGAGGTGTTTTAAGAAGAGACTGGATGTGGCATTTTTTGCCATGGTCTAGTAGATGAGTGTTGGGTCAAAGGTTGGACTCGATGATCTCAGAGGTCTTTTCCAACCTAGTTGATTCTGTGATTCTTTGTATTTTTGGAGGTGTGCTGGCTCCCAGTGTTTAAGTGCTTGCATTTGCCAATAAATGGCAATACTGTAGATACTCTTCTGTTGAGCTGTGGGATGGACTACAATAGCAAGACAATGAAAGCAAAGCTAGTGTGATACATTATGGGTCTTGTTATTTAAAGCTAGATGTATTTGCAGTTCTATACTTCAACATATTTATTTGCAACAAGTTTCTGAAAAGTAGTGTATTTTATAGCTTTTCTAATACTCTGTGATTTGCCAAATTTCTTTTGTAATATTGATCTCTACTTCTTCCCATTTATTCTCTTTTGGCTGAATATCCTTTTAATTGTGTTGTCGGAAAGGCTTCTGGTTTAAAACAGTAATTTATAAGAAAAATTGTTAGTACTCTGTCTTTAGATTTTAGCTGGGTTGAATTACGATCTGAGGTGCTGGTATCTCTCTGCTGCTTGTGAGGACCTTGGAGAATTATGTTTGACATTAGCACTTGGCTGAGGCTCTTGATTTAGGTAGTGTGATTGTGAAACAAAGAAAGGATGTCAGAAACTCTGTAAGAAAACAACATTTATAAAAGAAAGTGTGCTTTAGCTTTAATTGGATAATTGAGATTGTACACAACCTGTATTACTTCACTAGAGAACCCTGTGGGTTTCTATATCTTCTTATTCTGCATATAGCAGAACTTCCTTCATATCATACTTCTGCTATCAGAAAAGAATATTTGTCTTCAAAAATATATATTGCAGGTCAGGTTTACCATATACATAAATATGTTATATAGAAAAAGTCAGTATTCAGAGGTGCCTGTTGCTGTTGGTACACAAGGCCAATTAAGAGTCACTTTAAAAGGTACCTCTAAAGAGTATCGGAAAATATAGTCTGAACCCCTAGAATGCATAAACTATTTTTTTTCTTTTCTAAGCTTCTATCCGAAGTTGCTTTAGATGAGTCTTTATGGCCTACTGTTCCTTGGGCAGGTCCTTTCCATATTTAGTAAGACTAAAGTGCACTTAACTATGTAGGTAATCTAGATCAATTGTTTGTGGCTTCTCTGTTTTCATAGAATAATAGGATAGAATGGTTTGAGTTGGAAGGGTCTTGGAAGGTCATCTAGTTCCAACCCTCCCGCCATGGCTAGGGACACCTTCCACTAGACCAGGTTGCTTAGAGCCCCATCTAACCTGGTTTTGAACACTTCCAGGGATGGGGCATCCACAACTTGTCTGGTCAACCTGTTCCAGTGCCTCACCACCCTCACACATTAGGTATTTCTTCCTAATATCCAATCTAAACCTGCCATCTTTCATTTTGAAGCAGTTGTCCCCTGGTCCAACTCGTTTACAAGAGTTACATACCCTTGTCAACAGTCTCTCTCCAGGTCTCTTGTAACCCTCTTGAGGTACTCGAAGGTGCTATAAGGTCTCCCTGAGAGCCTTCTCTTCTTGAGCCTGAGCAATCCCAACTCTCTCAGCCTTTCCTCACAGGAGAGATGCTCCATCCCTTTAATCATCCTTGTGGCCCTCCTCTGGACTCACTCCAATAGATCTGTATAAGTTTTCCTTCTTATTTTGTACTCTTTTCAAGGTCTAAGAGAAGATTTCCTTCTTCTTAGATGAATTGTTAGTTTTATAGGTGTTTTTACACTTGCAGTGAAGTTTCATACATTAAGAAGTGGTCTTTAGTTTTATTGCTGTTTGTTTTCTGTTCCCCAAGTAGATTATAGATAGACCTGTAAGCATTCTTAAAATCTCAAGATACTTTCTTGCAGAGTTTTAAATTTGCTATGTGATACTGTGATCCAATATGCTACACTGTATCTATTTCTTGGAGGAGGAAGGAAGGAAAGCCAGCAAGCCAACGTGACCAAAAAAAAAAAAAGAAATGGGGTTTTGTAACAGAAAACAGCTGCAACCACATCAAGGCATTTTTGTCTACTCTAGTGGCTTTGCTGAAAATTAAAGCCACAACTTAATATTCAAGGAAGATATTTCTATGGAATGAAATCTGCTAAATGCTTAATAACAAACAGTTAAAAACACAAAATGGGATGTTTAGGAAACTGGGTTTGAATGCTAAATAGCTTAGATTGCAGAAGTTCTGTTTCTTCAGTAGAGGCTAGAAAATGAGAGTCTTATTCTGAATGATGGATTGTAAATACCAATTCATGAATTTGTCTTACATTTTTGCATGCTGTCAGTGTGTTCAGTTAAAACCAGCTTGCTTTCTAACCTACAAAGACTTGAAACTGTATGAAATTAAGTGCTCTAAAAACAGGGAGCTATCTGTTGAGAAAGATTTTATAAATGAGAGAAAATTTACAGTGACTCATATATAGTAAAATGCTAAGTTTTTTTCTATCTACAAATGCAGTAGATTAGATTAATTAGATTAATTTTGAACTAGTCTGAAGTTAGAAGAGCTGAATTCTTTCAAAACAACTGTTGACAACTTTGGAGTAGAGGGATATTTAAATTCAAAGTTTTCAATTACTTGAAAAATATTATTTTTTTATTAATAAATACATGCCTGATAGGAATGTTAAAAACTTTAAACCTGTATGACATTTTTGAATTCTGTTTCCTAAAATTACCTTCTTGGAATTTTGGTGAGAATATACAAATTTAGATTTTAGTGTCCATAGCGAAAACTTCGCTCCTAATATGTAGGCACCTAGAAAACATTACAGAACTTGTAGATCAAAAGCTACCATGAAATGAAGTTAAAATTGAAAGTAAGCTTCAGAAAATGAAGGGTGATAAGTACAACTTGTAGCAATTCAGAAATAAAGCTCTTTGAATCTTTAAAAATTATAGAATTATTTCCATAGGCTTCCAAGAATAAATTCACACAGCCACCAAAACCTCTTAATTATATCCTAGTAGAGTACCATGTAAACTTTGCAGATGCAAGCAATGTTGCTTAGTGTCTATAGTGTCAAATGAAAAGGATTGTGAAAAATCTTTTAGTTTCCTTATTTTTTTTTTTTTTACTACTTCTGTTACCTCTGGCAACCGATTCCTTTCTCTTTCTAAAGTTTACAGTGTGGCATAGCTGATGAAACAGTTTCCCTTTATTTGCACGTTCAAACCAGAAACAATTGCCTTGATATTTTTGAGAAAGCTAAAATTAAAGCAAGTATTATGCCTCTTTGTAATGAGTAAAATATGCATGATTATGACAAGTCCTTACAGACAAAAATAATTTAATTATTTTTACCTGCATAATCTGTAGGCTATCTTTAAAAAAATTAACTGCTGCAATTATCATGTCTCTTTTTCACAATTTTCATCTACTTCGCTACTCTAAATAAGAGTAAAATTGTATAAACTCATATCTCCTTTTGATTTCTGTTAAGATTTCTCTTTGTCAGAGGAAGGGTTTTTTATTTTTCATTTATTAATGAAGTTCATTTTCTCTTCTGAAATTTTATACTCTTCTAAAATTAGTTTTTTCATGGAGATTTTATATTATTCCATGAGGCTGATAATGACTTTGATGTTGTGGTTCTGATGGCTCATAATGTTAGAAGTCAAATTTTCTTTTCAGACAGTGATGTTACCAGATGCTCACTATCTCATCCTCTTTTTGTTTTGTGCTTCTGTTTTCTTGCCAAGATTCTTCTACCCTTTCTGCTTTCTGACTCTTAGCAGCAGCAGCTCCAGAAAATTGACTACTAGACCTTTTCATTCTGTCCTTACACAAGCAGAAACAGTGGATAAAAATAAGAGAAGGGAAAATTTCACTAACAGAAGGAAAGACAGCAGTAAAAGGAAAAAAGCAAAACCAGGAGGTTTTCTTCTGCGGCTCAGGAATCCTGTTCATTCTTGAAGATTTTTGTCTTTCCTGAAACAGTACAAAAGTCCCCAAACCCATTAAATCTAGATAAGCACAGAACCACCAGATACTAAATCCTGATTTTAGCATGAGGAACTCTTAATTTCTGAATCCATTATTCAGCTTCCAGTCTTAATTTTTAACACCATCAAATCAATACACATTACTGTCCTCTCCAGAAACTCATTGAGTTGTGGCCATGTTTTTGATCTACTCTATTTAACATTTTCTCTCATTACATTCTGAACTAACCCTTCTGAAATAGTCTTGCAGAGGAAAGATTAACTTTCTTTTACATTCATTAAGGTTTTTCTCATAATGTAGTAAGACAAACAAGCAAGCACCGAAAGTAGTAAAGTGACTTGCTGGACACTTAATTTCTGTGTGAAAGTGGATGTGTGGGTCTCTGTTCTGGGTTTACCTGGGATGTTAATGTTTTTCATAGCAACTGACAGGGTGCTGTGTTTTGGATTTGTGACTCAAACAGTGCTGATAACATACCTGTGTTTTAGCTGTTGCCAAACAATGTCTGCACAGCACCAGTGAAGAGATTGGGAATGTGCAATAGGCTGGGCTATGAGGCAGATGACCTAAACTAACCAAAGAAGTATTCCATGCCCTATAGCATCATGCACAGCAATAAAAAGGGAAAAGAAAGGGTTCTACAAAGTTAGCCGTCTTTTGCTCAGGAACTGCCTGGGCATTGGTCTACCTGTGGGAGATGGTGAGTTATTTCCTTTGCAAGCTTGTTTAGTTTTCTTTCTCTCTTTCTATTTTCCTTCGCTTATTAAACAATTTTTACCGCGATCCACAAGTTCTATTAGTTTTATCATTCCTTTCTTCTTCCCCTGTCCCACTGGGGTGAGGGGGTGGGTAGTAAGCAAGCAGCTGTGTGGTGCTTAGCTGCCTAATGGGATTAATCCACAATGGTCTGATATTCCATTAATTTAAATTAGTTTACAAGTTATGGACACCAAACTGACTTCTGTGATGCGAAAGAACTTTGGGCTTTTAACATTTCTGGAAATTGTAAGGAGCCCTGTCACAATGACATGATGTGTCTAGTTTGTATGTAATATATTAATAATATTCCACAGTTGCACTGACCAGTGTGGTTCATAGACAAGTGCATGATGCTTTCTTGAGATGCAGAAAGGGGAGATCTTGGAGTTGATGGTGCACGTTGAGTCGAGTATCATGGAGATAGAAGGCAAGAACTGCCTTTTCAAAGCAGAATAGAGCTGACTGAGAAACTGTTAATAAGTTATTAAGTAACTGAAACTTTCAAAACTCTCATGTGCTGATCTGTCAAAAATCTGAACTTTGTCTCAATAGGTCAGTATACTCTTAAAATGGAGTAGTTTTATCAGGAACAAAGCAGTTACTTTAGAATTGACTGTTGCAGTCCCACACATCAGTAAATATCTAAGCAAAATAAAGCATCAAAGTAAATTATTTCAAGCAAATAAAGTATCATGAGAACTATTATTGTAATACTTTCAGACTAAGCAACAAAACTTGCATGTTTATAAACATGCCAGCTACTTGAGTCCTTAAATAGTCCTGACTTACTCATTTACAGTGTGTCGTTTTATGATTATTTACTGTAATTAGAAAGAATCCTGACATACTAGCTTTCTCCACATGGTAAAATCTGATAAGGGCTTTCAGTGTTAGTCTGTTTTTGTTACTGTGTACATGTAGGAAAAAAACCTAAAGATTTGAACTTGAAAACTTGTTGTCACAGCAGGGCTGTCCACAGTGAACTACAAGTTTGCATTCCTACCACATGCAGTAAGGTTTTCTCTATAGACTCCTGTCACTGAGGAATTTAGCAAGGAACAAGAAATCTTCAGTCAGAGAAGGGCCACAAGTGTGTGAAAAGCTAGCCACACATAAACACTAAAGGTCATTAGCAGGCTCCTAGACTCCTATCTAGGAATTAGTTTTTTAGATCATTAACGGTAAAAAAGCCTAGGAAATGAATAGGACTCTGTCCTATTAAAAATTAGCCAGAACAATTAAAAGGTTTTCCAGTTTTTAATGGGAACCAGACCTGATGGCTCATTTTCCTTGTCTGGTGGGCTGTTTCTGCATTTTGAATGACATTAATTTTATGTCCTTGTATTTGTAAAGAAATATCTTGAACTACTTTTTTTGTATAGGAGTTGTAAACTATTTACAATGAGGGCAGTGAAATCTTGGGAGATGTAGAATCTAGTGTCTCCCTAAGATTGTGTTACTGAATCCAAGTCTTGTGACTCTGAACTATTACAGTTAATTGTGATAGGATTGCTTCTGGTGTATGCAAATGTATATTTTGCAAACTTCTAATACAATTGCTGTATTGTGCAACTCCCTAAGTTAAAATGCTCATTTGGCTGCAAATGCACAGCCTTTTTTGCTGTGAGGTGTCTCTCCTTATGGTGTTACGTGTTTCCTTAAACTCAGTTTTCTAATTTCAACAGCAGCCTTTCTGCTTTCATTTCAATGTAAATTCCTTGCTGCTGAGTGGATGACTGATAGTTATTTAAGAGCTGTCTTCTCCTCCACTGTATATTTTTCCTTAAGCTTGTAGTCATCTCTTCACTTTGGCGCAAGAAAATAATGAACAGTGCACCTTTAGTATTTTAAAATGTAATTTTTGGAGAGGTTTATTAAATACTTTCTTTCCTTATCTTTACATCTTAGCATGCATGCCTTACAAAAAAATCCAGAGAGAGGAAGAGAGAGAAAGAAGAGAGAGAGAGAGAGAGAGAGAGAAAGAGAGAAAGAAAGAAAGAAAGAGAGAAAGAAAGAGAAAAAAAACCCTGTAATGTGTGATTTGCCCACAGGCCTACCACTCTGGAGGAAAACAAGCCCACAAGTTCCCAAACTTTTTTACTTTATAGCTGTTATACTCATTTCCGTCCCCATATGCCTTGGGCTCCAAATCTTCCCACTTAACCCTCTGGTAATAATCAAGGTAATCTATGAATACAAGCCATATGATTTTCCTCAAAGGATAAAAAAGAAAAAATAAATTTGGATGAGGAAAAGTGAACTGCAGATAAATGGGGTGGGGATGGGGAGAATAAAAGGACAGGAGAAAGGCAGGACAAAATGATCTTCCTCACAATCTTAATTTTGTACTTGGTCATTCATTTACTCTAGATGCAGAATTCCTTTCTCCAGTGAGTGAATTGCCCTGTCATTAACATAAAATTAGCTCCAAATGGTCTTGGCCAAGAGCTTTGAAATATGTTAGTATAGAACCACACACTCAAAAACATGTGGGAATCCATGTGGGCTTCCAGATGTGAGAATCTTCTGTGTTACAAATGTAGTTATGTTTATGTAGCCTAATAATCTGCTCAGTGGATATACTGTAGATGCAGCTGTGCTTCAGTTGTGGTCTGTTATGTGGCGCTCTGCCTTAGTGAATGCATCTTGTTTCTTATAGCGAGTCCATTCGGATAATGGCTACTTGTAAACAAACACTGGCATGCAAGTTAAAATACTCTGTCATGAAATGTGAGGAATTCAGCATGAGCTAGTAGATTGAACTGAGAGTGGAAATTTGAAAAATTTCATGTTTCATTTTTGATTCCTCATAGTATTTTGCTGCTAATTGTTTTTCCCTGTCTGATTTATGTTATATCAGTGAATACTTTCTGCACTAGGATTAAAATTTGAAAGCCTGAGAAAAGTTTGAAGAAGTCATAATGTTTTCTGTGTTACCTAAATAAGCATTTAAGGTAGTGATTTGATTTCAGTTATATTATCAAAAATACAAGACTATCTGAATCCCAATATAATTACCTGATTTTGTGTTCATCTAACTAATGATCTCTACCCACAGAGATAGTCTGTTGATGCTCTTTTTTCTTTTTTTTTTTTTATGTTTAAGAGCCCGTATTATCTTGATTTCTTTAATGCAGTTGTCTTCTGTTGTATGTAGTGTAAGAAGGGAACTGGGAGTATCTTTGGGAAGAAAATTGATCTGTACAGGAAGACTAGTGGGTTGAATAGATCTATAAAGCTGAGCTTAAGCACATCAATTAGTGCCTGAACTCTACAGTATTCAATCTGTAGCAGTGACTATTAGCTGTTCTTAATCTTTGAATGTGTAAGTACAGAATGGTGACTGATGGTAACCTGAAATGTCATTCTTGTTCACTTTGTAGTGCCACTGAGTAATTTTTAATAGGCACAAGTTTTTCAAAGAAATTCTATTCCTTTGCTGACTGAAAACTGTCTTTATTCATGAACATGAATATTCAGTTTCAGGTGCAATCCATACACCTTGTGCTACTTTGGCTGTGATCTCCTTATGTCATATTCATCCAACAGGATCATATCACTCCTGTAGTTGGATCAGAGACCTTCAGGGGGAAAAAAAAATCAACTCTACATCTGATATTGATCTCTCCTCTGAAATGACAGTAGCTCCATCCTCTAGCACGGAGGAAAGTAAATTCTCTGTAATAGTCATTATGCAATGAATAAAATTGTTGTTTGACATAAATCACAGTAGCCTAAGAGTTCATTAGACTGTCAGCTGATCCTTTGTCTCTTGGGGGTTGGGTAGAACTGAGGCTTTTATTGTAGAAAGCATCTTTTTCCATTAAATTTTGCATATTGTTTCTAACATTTTAATATATATTATTATATCTCCTATATATCCTATTTCATGGGCAAGTGTATTATGCATATCTAAAATAGGTCTTGTACTTACCATTATAATATTTAAAGTGTCTTTGTGCTTCTCTATGTTCAGGAGCATTAAGGATTGTAAAAGCTGGAAGTAAATTCCCATTGCAAACCTCTCTGAGTAAAATATCCTTTGCTATTCATCACCATAACCAGCTAATATCAGTTGTTATCTTTAGTAGCAAATTTTAAGAAATGTCCAGGAAAGGAGACCTGTATGATACAAAATGATAGGAGTGTGACACTCTCTGAATAAGAAAATGACTGAAAAGATACATCTGTGAGCTGTGCAAGCAGTAACAGCTTGAAGGAAGCACTAAAACTGTCCTACAGAAGACAGAAGAAGACAGAAGAAGAATTTCTTCTGTCTCATGCCATGGGTCATGCTTGACATGGTTGAGAGAGGCTGTGTGACATTTCCCCGGTGAGAAGGTGTGAATACTTCAGTCAGTATGTGACATTGTGGGCTGGTGCTGTCCAAAACTGTTTCTGACCCCAGTTGCATTGTCCCAACAACCTTTTGGCAATGCGCTATTTTTCTTTCAGTAACTAAAATCCTAAAGTGTGTGTGTTTATGATACATAACAAACCAAGATATATGAAAAAGTACATGCTCTGTTAATTAAAAAGTGGTCAGATCTAGCGCAAGACTATGCAAAGTCAAAGGCCTCAGTGCCTTGCAGACATCAGACTTCTGTCCTAACTTTCAGCACAGAATCTATCTAGAACCTAGTGAGGATATTACATAAATGATGTGATTATGTAAATGTATATTTAAATTAAGTTTGAATTGAAAAACATTTATATCGACATAAGGGTTCTGCCAGTGCTTTTGTATCTCTCGAACTGTTTTATGGTGCTGCTTTTAATTAATTATATTTTGACAGAAGAAATTCTCTCTTTTTTTTTTTTCAGACTGAAGAACAAATGAGCCTCTCTGAAGAGCAGCTTAAGACCTTTCTGGAAGAATGTATGCAGCCTGAGAGAACAATAAGTAACGTTACCATGCCAAAGTCTCAGGAATCTCTTTCTTTTGGATTAAGTCCCCCTTCTTACACAAGTCAAGACTCCACTCTTCACTCCACATCTACTCTTTCCAAAATGTTAGTTGAAGACCATATTGTAGGGATGTTAATGGCTCAGGAAAAGGCTGGACTCGAAGACAAAAGCTTATGTGCAGAGAGCGAAATCCCTGGCTACTATATCAGCAAAGCATTGGCTGTTAGTCACTTATCAAAGGATTCACTGGCCCAAACAGAGGAACCTGATGACCTAGAAGGTTTACAGAAGATGGGAGATGAGAGTATTACTGAAGGTTACTTTATGTCAAGAGCACTCAACAGAAAAAGATTGAAGAAACCTTCTTTCTTGGGTGAACCATTATATTGCATCAGCATGAACAATGAGCCATGCACAGAGGCTGACATTCTCAGCATACCACTGCAAACCAAAGGAGGTGAGACTCTTAACAACCCTTTAGAATAGGCTTTTGATTATAAAGAAAAAAACCTAAGCAGGTTCTCACCAAAGATATGCACCAATACACAGATTATTGTGGTGCGCCAAGGATGTTCTTTTATAAAACTGTGCCAAAAATAATACACACAAAGTTACAGAATGTTTATTAAAATTCTTGCTCTGACATAATTGACTAGGAGTTTTATGAAATACATCACTGATGTTGATTAATTCTGTCAACTGGAAAACAGTGTTGACAACGCATATGGATTGCCTTTTTGGTAGTAGAAAGTCATGTTCCCTGTTCTGTGGAGAGTAAATATTCTCCCAGTAGTTGGTACAATAATTCACTGAAAAATGCAAGTGTTTTGTGTGAGTTTTTAATAAGGTAAACTCAGTAGTATAGAAACAAATATGACCTAACTTTATTAAAAATACTAAACTGCTTTAAGGAGTTCAAATTTACACATAGAAGATGTCAAAATTCATAAATACTGCACAGTTTCTATAAATTACTTTTAGTTTGGTAAAAGAAAGAAAGAAAGAATAGACTTTAACCAGCAAAAAATGAAAACCTCTACTTGGTGTTACAAAAGGATTGTGGAAATGTCTGTGGTTTTTATGTCCTTTACTTATATGCAATTATATAGAGGTATTGTAACTTAAATCTACATTTAGATTTTTAGCCTAAGACTGTTTCTCTTCCTGGAAAGCCAACTGTTCAAATAAGCCAGATTTTGGGCAGGTAAATCTTTCACTTCTTTCATAAAAGTATGAAGTTTGTGATTAGAGTGCTACAGTTTAATTTTATTAGCAATCAATACATTTTGCTTTGTTTGTCAAGATTGATCTTTGTTATACTAGTAATCTATTCTGAATTTAGAGAAACTTTTTTTCACATACCTTGATAATTTAGAATAATGTCCTAATATCGCTTTGCTATTTTATAATTTCTTAATTATGATCACATCTGTTTCCTTGGTTGTCTGTACTTAACCTTTCTACAGTGAAGAGAATGTTAATATTTTTCAAAGGGATTCCACTTGTCAGAAAGCAGGAAGGCTTGTTATTTCTGCTTTTACACGGCCAAACAACTTGATATCCAGACTCACCTGCCATATTTGCCCCTTATGAGATTTAGCTCATAGCTGCTGCAACACAAAGAAAATAGTACCTATAGAAAAGGTTGGGTGATTTTGGTTTTTTTTGGTTGGTTAGTTTTCAGCTACCTTCACATGCCAGCTGTGCTCTTCATGTAGATGCAAGCATCAGAAGAACAGAGCAAGGGAGGAAGGAAGCAGTCTGCCTCAGAGGAGAGCGGGGTGGCAGTGGTGGTCATAGGGAACACCACAGAGGACCACCTCTGCCAGCAGCAATTGGTCTCACGCAGGAGTAACATGATTACATTCTACACCACCAGTCTTCCTTGGCAACCAACAGTGAGAAAAACTCAGTACCTTGCTGCCTTCACAGCTTTAGATCTTTAGTTAGAACTTTAGTTAGATCTTTAGTTCTCCTTTAGTCCGAGCTGATGTAGTACAGTTAGAACCAAGTGTAACACAGACACAGTTACCACCTCTCATGAGTGTGTTTTAAGATGGGATGTGGTAAATCAAGCAAAACACCATGCACTGTGACCACTACATTGTGAAGTGAGCAGGTAACAGTATACATAGTCCCTATGAGGTGGTTATATTGCACAAGAGAGGAAAATTTTCGCTATTAAGTAAATTTTCATATAGGACATCTCATAGTAAAAGTCTATAAGGTGAATTTATTAACATTTACCACGTAATAATTTAATTATATTTGAGTCAAAATCATGTGTACCAGAGTAATGCAAGGGATATTTTGATTGTCTGTTTTCAGTAGTGACTGAGTAATGTTCGACTGTTTAGAACTCAGTTCTGTATGGTTAATAAACATCTTGGGTTTATGATTGTTTTGCTTACCAATTTTTTTTTTGAGGGGGGGAGTATTCTGAATTTTTGGTCTGTGATTTATTTTAATTTTTTTTGATAAAAAAGTAAAAACAAAACCAAGGAGATAATTACAGATATTGTAATTTCATCAGGCTTTGAATTTTTGTATTAGTGTCTAATTTTTTAAAGTGGTGTGAACAGGTAACTTTTAGGCACAATAAAAGTAAGTGCAAAAATAAAACCCCCTTCAGAGGTTTGTAACTGCTAAATATTTTACAGATATCCATGTTTAAGTTTAAATTAATTATATTTAGATGTATTGTATTCTGTTAGTATTAATGTTATGATTAAACAAACATCCAAAATTAGCATTTAAATAGGCAGCAGTCCATTCTTATTATTTTTGTTAATGTACTGTTTACAAGTAAATGTATAGCATAAAACAGAAAACCCTGATACCTTTCCATGGAATTAATTTGTTTCCCACAAAGGTGATTCAGTTCTGTCTGAAGCAATTATTCCTGGCCGTAAGCAAAAGGGTGTGATGTTTATCAAATCTGTAAAGTTGCTTAATGTATTCTATAGATAATCTAGTTGTTAGTTCTAGTTGATTAGATATGCTAATTGTATTGAGGAATGGAGATCCCAGTGGAATCAAGTTTAAGGCAAATACATCTGCAGATGAAGGTGTGAGAAGTGTCAGGTGTTATTTTTATTTTTATTTTTATTTTTGAGAGATATTTACATAGTTGAGCTTTGTTATGGTCAATTCTAAAGGACATGTAAATGCGTATGCATAATCTTTTGTAAGTAGTTTGATTTTCTTGCCAACTTACACATGGTTTAAATTCTCTTTAGTGCTGGGTAAGCAAAAAAACCTGTGTTTGTGTGAAGCTGGTTTAGCACAATTTTGGTTTTGCAGTCCTTATGGTACTGTAGTCTGTGATATTGATTTACTGTAATACATTAAATGATATTTTAAGAAAACATAATTATGAACATAATGCATATGTATATACTTGTGTATATATATATCTGAAGGAAACTCTCATGTGCCTTCAGAGATAAGTAATTCCTGTTTCTTGAAAGAAGCAGTAATCTGCATCTGGCTCATATGCATGTAAACATAGATGATGCTTAATGAGGGAAACAGAATCCAGACTTACCCATATACAGATATAAAAAGGCTGGTATTTCTCAGTTGTATGAGCCAATTAGTAATTATTTCCAGCTCTGTTTTGGGGGGGCTATATTAAGTTTTAAGTAGAAGTTGTATCACAAACTGTTTTTACTTTTTCATATTGCAAATAATGTTGTGCTTACAGTGGTTCAGCTTTTTTTTTTTCTTTATTTTTTCAGATGGTATGAACATTGAAATTTGAGGGGAGAGTGTGTGCTTCTTTGCACAACTGTTTTTCTGAAAGTGTGGTTAAACCTCCCTCAGTGATATTATTCTGATTCAGTATGATTTCGAGCAACCTGAAGGGAATGAATTATTATCATTGAAAATGTTCCATGAGTTGACTTATTCTTAAGAGATAATTATTATTGTCATTATCATATATTGTTGCAGTTTGATTTCAAAATAAACTCTTGTATTTCATTAAATTAAATACCTAAGAAATAAATGTACGCACACATTTGTGTACCTGTGTGTCTGATAGATATGCATGTCTTTGTGAAAAATGTAAAATAAAACTTGGAAAGTTCAGTATCTACTGATGGGGCTTTATTAGAGCAGATGTGAAATGTATATAATAATTTCATTTTTCTTCACACACACAGTTTACACTTTTCATAAATTTAGCTAAAACCTGGCCTCTGGTTACCCCACTGCAGTTTCCTGGAGCTTGCAGTCTGTCTGATTAAGAGCCCTGACTCAGGGAAGGACCCAGCTGTGTGCTAAGTTTTTTGCCTTGGGGCTGTCTGTTGGCTGGACAGCTGGTTTGGTTGAAGGTTTGACTTGCACAAGTCCTCTGCTGGATTAGAACATCAGCACTTGTCTGCTCAGGTCTGCCTGAATCTTGCCTGCAAAGAGTGTAACCACAGAGCCAACAGTGGTATCCTCTAGTTAAGAAATGTAACTAAAAGAGGGGAAATTGCAGTCCCTGGTGAAGGCTTGGCGTGAGAGAAAGTGAAGGAGTTCAGAAGTTTGTCCTAGCAGTTACTGGATTGTGAAACATTATAGTAATGGCTACCTGAGGAGAGGGTAATGCAGCTGGCTTGTGTTTGAGATAATAGTAACAATTCATTACAGGTTTTTGATTGAGTAGTCTTTACTATTTTTCCTGATTTTCTCTTTATTTACTCAACTGATGGTCAGTTTTTCATTTCATGCACTGAAGTGTCAGAATAAGAGGACATTATTAAAAAAACATGGTACTTTTTAAAAAGTTTTTTTGTTAAGGTGGAGAGATATTCTAGCAAAGAAGATTCAATAGATTTTTCCCATTGACAAACTCTCATGTGATTTGACCTAAAAGGACAAATTATTTCTCAGATCCTATAGTAGCCATTTAACATTCACCAAGAAAAGATGTACAGATAGAATGTTAAATCTACAATGGCTGTTACCACATAGGGCTTACTTGATCTAATCTGAATGTTTAAATTAATGCACATATCAACCCAGATTTTAGTCTAATTTACAGAGTTGCCATGAGGAGTGGATGCACTCCTGAGGAAGTGGTAATCATGTGGATATAGCAGAGATCAGAATCTAACCTACTTGCTTTTCATTAAAATCAGAATGGGACATTATATTTGTAACAAGCAAGTGCTATTTCTTCTTTTATTTTCTGATATTTTTACTTACTCCGCAACAGCAATAACAAACCTGTTGATACTGGATGTTCTGCATAGGATTGCTGTAAGCACATTTCATGGAGCTTTGTAAATCTCACCTAGATGTATTTCTCATCTTCCTTAAAGATGTTAAGCCTGTGTCATAATTTCGATAGCATAAATATGATCAAAGCAATACTAACAAGATTTTTCAAGACTATTTTCTGTGACCATATGATATTCATGCATTACTGTTCACTGGCTGTGATCTTTCCACAATCCAGTTATTTTCACATTGAACTTGTGTTTTATAGAGACCTTCTCAAAAACAAGTGTTCCAAGTGCTTGGGTAGTTTTTTCAAAAAATCAAGTTCTGCTTAGAGATTATATATAGTAAATAATTTTTCATTTTCTTGGTTTATTATGTTATCTTAACTCTCTTGTTGTTGAAAAAGCTTTTCCTCAAGGAAGGGTCGCCGTTGCTGATTAAGCTTTGCAACATCCCTGAGGCCATGAATGCACTTTTTATTCACCTCTGGCATTTCAGGGATAAGGAGGTAAGTTTGAATGACTGTTGACTTGAAGTGTATATTCCAACAGGAGCTCTGTGACTTAACTTTTAGTCTTGGGAAATGCTGAGCACCCTGCACCAGTTGTAGTCACTGCAAACCACAGGGATGTAGCACTTGTGGCCTGGTACTCCAAAGGTGCGTTTGGTCAGTACCCAAACTCAGAGACTGTCAAAAACTAGTGACCTGCTATTTATCTGTGCTTTCTTTCTACTGCATTATATTAAATAACAGGTTCTTTGGGAATAGTTTCTTTCTTGATATTACAAGTGAAATATCAATTCCAACCCTCCCTTTTTTTTTTTAAACTTCCAGTTGTAAGTAAAACTGTAGGAAATAAAATTATTTGGTAAAATATGGTAAAATATGTAAGATGTACACAATAACAGAGATATTATAGAAAATATGTGACAAGGTCATTTGCTGAAAAATCACCAATACTAGGGTAAAAGGAAAGTTGAGCCCAGGAGGATTCATGGGTTTTTCTTTGTTTTTCCAGTTACTCTGTGTTGTGACCTGCAATAACCCCTCTGTCGGGGCTCACCACTTGAATTCCAGCTGCACTGGAATGTGGCAGCTTCTCCTCAGGGAGTGATGCTGCAGTGATGATTAGGATATTTAAATGAATTTTCTTTTGCAGCCTAACTCAGGATTTGGAAACAGGTTTTCTGAAATACATACCTTCATCTAGCATAAGTTGTATTTGGCAAAAGATTCTATTTACTAGCTTCTTAACCATCTTTCCTAGCTCCTTCCATCCCAAAACACAGCAGAGCATAGGAGACTGATTTTTAAAGTTAACCTTCTGACATTTGGGCTTTGAGATGTTTGAGGAATAAGAAATTTTGTGTGTGCATGTAGGTTTATGCTGTTTGTTCTCCTTATTTCATACTATGATTTTACAGGACAAGATAGATGCTTTTGTTCCAAAAATTTAATATCGGTGAAATCAACATACCCGTGAAAAGAAGATTTTGGTGTGCTTGTATCTAATTCTGAGCAATATATGACCAAACCTTTCTGTCTTTGTCACTGAGACCCTTCAGTAATATACATGCAGTGCTGCCGTCTGTAGTGACCGGTGCTCAGCTGTTGATACTGATTTCCTCAAGTGGTTATGTTTCAATGCTGCACTGTTTGCCCTTTTAAATTACAAACCCCACATTGTTTTCCTCTGAAAGTGGAAAATAAGGATGATTCAATCATTTTCGTGAACCATCGTGTATATATATTAAATATAAATAATGTGTATTAATTGAAGATATAATTTACAAAATATACTATAAATTTGAGTAGGATATTTTAAAGAACTACAGCATTGATTTCAGTATACTGTAGTGGTATGAGAAGTTCAGTCCAGCCTGACAGTTATTAAGATTTAGAGTGATTTGAGGGATTTTTATTTCAAAGAGCACTGAACAAACTAAATATCCTGATTAAAAAAAAGTAAAATTTTTTTGCATCTAGGCAACAATAAAATGAATGAAGTTATTCTTACATGCCCAGAATTCAAGTTTAAATTAAAGTAGTTCTACCAAGGGGTAAAAAACCTTTCAGTTTCATCTTAAAAAAAAAAAAAAAAAAAAAAAAAAAAAGAAGAAAACGCCCCACAAAAATTCTCAGCCTTATGCCTTTTTCCAAGCCAGACATTTGCTGGTATCTACTTTGTGGATCTGTAGTGCATGCTTTCCCTCTCACTTCCCGAGCAGAACTCCTGCAGAGTCAGTGGGCATGCTGAGTGCAGAGTGAAAACAGGCTGTGCAAAAATTATCTGCTGCATAGATCAGAGGAAAGGGCTGCTTAAACATGTCATCGGAGTAGCAAGGACTAGTCTAGAAATGCAAAAAAATATGCCAGTAAATTCATGTGCTGGAAAGGGTGCATTTTTACCTCCAGATCAGGGAGTGATAGGTGAGAGGCAGTTGTTTGTGTCTCAGTTTCTGTAATTTCAATAATTATAAGAACTTTTATATTTTATTAAAACCCCTTATTTGCTAGATAAAATTTCAGCAAATGAAATGAGAATGCACCTTTTTGTTATGCTTCTGAAAAAAGGCTTTCTAAGCACAGCTTTGAATAATACCTCTCTCTCTTGCTTTTTATATGCAAAATCTGCCACAGTTGACACCTCCAAGAGCTGACATTTCCTCCCCCACTTATGAATAGAGAGCCTCACCTCTGGTAATCTCATGCAGTTTGAAGGGTAGACGCAGAAGACAAGGTGGTTTGGCAGATCCCGAGGAAGCTGATAAATTAGGAGGGTTTATGAAATCTGGGGAAAAATAACTGATCTTTTTCTTTATTTTTCAACACATGCATTTATTGAGAAATAATTGTTCCTTTATTTGTAGGGACATTTAAAGGTCAGAAAAATAGTTTCCTTTTTAGATAGAATAGAGGCACTTGAATACTACTAATGCCATAACCTACATTTATCCAATTATACGTTTCGTTGAAGGATTGGCTGGAATCCAGATGCAGTAGTTAGAATAAAAGGCTCCCTGTCATTTAAGTCTATGTGAAATAGTTCGCTGCTTGCAATTGAATCTGCAGAACCTTATCTGTTAAGCTTAAAAAGCCCCCAGTAAACTGGAACACTCTCGAGTGTTTAGTAACTTCCAGAGTGCTAAAGTGCATGAATAATTTTGCTTTGTAGGCAAGTATTCTGCATTTAGAACTTTTGAAAATACTGATCTGTGCCATTGTTTTCTTATTGTTTGCTTTGTGTATTTGGTGTGCATAGTTTTGGTGGGAAGAGTATTGCCAGAGGCCTTTCACCCTAATTTTCCAATAACACTGAAATGGTCTCTCCATATGCATTTTGTGAGCAGAGTCATCAAGGGAGACTGACACAGTATTTAAGCAGCACTCGATTTAGCCCTTGTACATGTTGCCTAGGGTAGCAGTTCTTGATTTTGAAAGCAGTTGAAAGATTAAAGACAAATGATGTCTGGGCTTCCTGGGATTTGCTTAAATTTGAAAATCTAAGTTTCTCTATGATACTTGTCTAATTTTATGGATTTCTTGTGGAAGATTTTATCTTCAAGACTTCTGCTTGCCAATCACTTTTCTCTAATGAGTTCCCTTTCTCTTTTTATAACTCTGCTTAAATATTTATACAACTTTGTGCATTTGTTTTTTCTGTCTTGGAAAAGATGAGAAATAAGAACTAGAACTCACTTTGTGGATACTTTAAGATGCTCACTTCGGTAATCTCAGCAATCCTTTCCAAAATGAATTTATGTTGAAAATCTGCCAATTACCATACTATGGATTTCACTGCAAAAATCGTGCCAATATCAGTGAAAATTGCAGTATTGTCATAAGATGCAGATTTGCTATGGTTATTTCCATCTTTATAGCTTATAAATATCTACAGGTTAAACTGCTACACCTGTTGAATATAGTTTTGATGCAGATAACTGCCTTAAAATGTAAGGTAGTGCATTTGCTTGGGCTCTGAGAAGAGCGTGCTGTGGTAAGAAAACACTGCGCTCTCTTCAGTAGCCTGAAATTCAAAGATTGCTCATGCAAAAAAAGTTGGCCAAATACCAAATAACGCTAGAAGTGGCATGCATCAGTTGGTACGCTTACTTGTCCCACTGATGAGTCTCTAAGGTTTTGGGAGCAGCAAATTTCTGACAGGCTTCACCTGCAGAGTTTCTGCCCTGTGAAGTGTGACCATTATTCATGTTTTTCTTTAGTAGTTGTTTCTTTGGGCAAGTCAAGGCTGAACATACCTCAACTATGACTCCTGCTTGTGTCCTACTGTATTCACACTCACCAAGCAAAAAGTGGGTGGACTTACTTAAGCTATGGGTTAACACAAAGCACGTGGCTTGCCTTTTTTATTCCAGCGACAGTAAAAGCTACATAAATGCATGTAATAAATTAGATGAAAGTTAGGTATGGGCTCAGACAAGGTCATTGGAATAGGTTGCCAAGGCTATCTTCCCCACATCAGCAGCAGTTCTCTGTTTCAAACTTCTCATTAAATCTACATATATCCATATGGAGACATATCTATTCAGACAACTGGTTGGTTTTAGGGTATCTCGTTCTTCCTGCAAGTACAGTAAAGAGATCTCTCCAGGTGGGAAATGTCTTTGGTTTTTGTAGTTCTCAGTCTTCTTGGTGTCCTTGGGAGGCAAGAAGAGAGTTAGAGGTCAGAACTGCAGGAGATTTGGTACAGCAGCCCCAGATAAAATCAGATGGGTTACACTGACAGTACACTCCTAGGACCCCATCAAGCAGACAATCCTGTAACTGGTGAGGGCAGAAATTCAGCAGTCCCTCATATTGTGGAAGCAACACAGGAGCTCTTTGTTCTTGTTCTCAGTGGGAAAAAAATCAAATATACATGACTGCCCTCAAAAGTTTAGTGACACAGAACAGGACTCTTTCTCCTCAGGAAAAGGAGACTTAAAGATTAACTTCTGTATCTGCAGGACCCCCTCAATACACTTCTATTGTGGGTATCTAGCACCCCAATAGCACCTGGCTTTGCTGAGCAGCATGAGATGAACTGCTGCAAGTAAAGACTGAGCAACCAGTCTTAACTGCTCTTATTTTTAGCAGCATGTTCTGGAAGTTGATATAGTGCCATGTCATCAGCTTTTTGATCACACTAGCACTTTCAATCTTGAAGAGTCTAGATTCCTCTGCCCCTGCAAATAGCCAATATGCTGCCTCTTTCCATGTGAAAGGGGGTATGATTGAAATCCCTCAGTGTTTTGCTTTGTGGCTGCATCAAGAGCAGCATGACTGTGTCTACACTTACCGAAATCTTTAAGTGCAGCCTTCAGAATCAGATGTGCCAGCTGCCCGTGCTATATAACTGCGAAAGTGCCTTGAAATGGAGCAGCTGTTGTACCCAGGGAACAGCTCAGGTGCAGCCCCTCAGCATAGTTTTAATGTAAAGAGTATAGAGATATCTTGCATTGAAGCCAAATTTGACAAAAATAACACATCAGTGATCCAGAGATTTATTACAAAACACAAATAAAACCAGAGCACAAAAGTATAAATATAAATGTCCTTGGTGATTTATTGTTCTTTGTATGTAAGAAGCTTTATTGTACATCTTACACACCTTTAAAATGGAAAATGGTTAAAAATGTTTACAAAAAAAGCACTTTCTTAGAAAATTATGCTAGCAAAAACATCGGGAGGAGGGAAGCAAAAAAATCTTCAGTGTGCAAACTTTTTATAAAAATAGAAATACTAACTCTACAGGTAGCATTTCATGATAAATTATTTAAATAGCCTATCTACAAAATTATGTGATTAACTATTACAATGGCAATGAGAAAAATAATTTATAAAAATACAAGCAATGGTATACGAGATGACAGGAAAAAATATAATACAACATTAGAAATTGTATTTGACTTTTTTTTTTCCAATGCCATTTCCTTACTGGGAATACATTTTCTGCAAAGAAATTTTGACTATGTACATCATTAACTTTTTAGTACTACAGTAGCTTTAAAGTTTGTTAGACATTTGAACTCTTCTTAATCCAAACGTTTTTCTCAGTCACACAACAATGAGGTAATATTTGTACGTAAAACTTTCACCATGTTCTTTTCTTTCCTTTTTTTTGAAAAGACAAGGAAGCATTGTAGATATAAGGATGATGCCCCTTCTGTTGGGGAAAACAGTCTTTTAATGTACATCAAGCCCTCTCCCTCTTTTGCAAGGAGCTCCTGAAATTCTGTCTAGTCCGTGAAGAATTCCTTCTTTTGTAGCTGCACATCACTAGTTACAATACTTAGCGTGCAGTGGCGCAAACAGCGGGTTTGAATGGTTACTGATGGCAGTCATTGTGTCTCTCGCTGCAATCTCCTCAGGGCAGGTATCCTGGCTTTGTGTTAGGCCCACTGACCCGTGGTAAAGCACCACAGACATTTCCCAGCACTGAATAACACTAAGATGGTAAATGGCATTCCCTCATCTCTAGTACTAGGGATGGGACAGAAACTGCTACCATCTAAAGGGACTTGAATTTTAGCACTGGAGAACAATTGCCTGCCAGGCTACTAACTGCCTTGCACAAAGAAAGGAAAAGCCAACATTGAGCTCAGACTGAGAAAAACAAACATCTCGTTTCCCACCCCATCACTTTTCCCTGCACCTCAAAGCCTTTATGGGAAAAATCGCTCTTTGTAACAAGTAGATTACCACTATCTGCTCCAGAAAAGATTCTTTTTCCTCAACTAAACCCCCTCTAGTTTCAGTATAGAACAGAGATAATAAATAATCTGTATTTACAATCTTACAGTCATGAAGACTTGTAAAAATGATTAGGTGGATAGTCTTGACGCATTTCTTGTTGTTTTAATCAATAATCCCTCAGTCATTATAAATCAAGAATAGGCAAAAATAAATATTTTACAATTTTATCTACAGGCCCCTTTTCCTCCCCTCCAAAGAAGTGAGGGGTTTAAGGCATCTATGGCATGTAGAAAAGGAATGTTTTCATTATTATTATTTTTGTGCCTCTTTAACCATAAAAAGTGAAGCACATGCTAGTCTCCTGAAGGACAGCATGGTGCTAGCTGAGATGGTGGTGCTTTCTGGCACCATATCTGAAACACATTTAAACATAAGCAAGATCTGCATCTAATCAGGAAAAAACAGAATCTAATTGTAAATCCCAGTTCTCCCAAAGCTGGTGTGATCCAGTGTACCAGTTTTTGTCCTCTTTCCCTCATCCCATGACAGAAGTCAGTTTTAGGATATCTGTTTTGTCCTGTGTAGTTACAGAAGCTGATCTGGCTTACCACAAATAGAGTAAGGTTGTGTTTTCATCTGTTAGATATGACATAAAAACCAATATTTTCTCCAAGTTCAATGGATGTAAACCAAGGTAGGGCAGCCCTCCTTAAAAAATTCCTCTCCTCCATAAAGAATAAAGATGTAGAGTTCCCCCTCCCACTCAAAACCCCTTTTCTCCACACAATGAAAGGTCTTCAGTTTAAGTAGTCCACAGCACATCCAAAGATGTTCTTTTTACAAAATGCTACTCCATGGGACCTCCAGTTAGAGAGGCAGTGACACTGCACTGTGATAAACAGCAAACAAATATCTTTCCTACTGAAAGAAGTGTGCTTGTTCAGTGAAGACAATTCTCATTTGCAAGACATTTGTTTCCTTCCATTTCAGCAGAGGTCAGATACCAAGTATGTTCTCACTTTCATTCTCTCAAAAGCATTCTCTTGAGGCAGGTCATGTGTTTCGAGTCCACATTTACGAAGAAAGAAGAAAGGAAGGAATAATATAATGGTCCCAGGATTTGTAAGGCTAAATGTTTCAAAAGGTGCAATTACCAGCATTTTTAAATAGTCTCTGAATCCAACAACCTTGTGATTATGGATCTGTGAAAAAGAAAAAATTGAGATATTTAAGTATTTCTGTGCATTATGCGTGACTATGTCCAAGTCATTAATGCCTAGAGACATTTGTAAAGAAAATTCAAAGTGCTTAGGTACTTTCTTGATTTAGACTTCAGAATCCAGTCTATGTAGTCATTACATAATGAAGTCACAATTTAAGAAGACTAGAGCATCTGGAACTAATTGTATGCACTTATCACCATTAAACTGCAAGACATGGACAATCTTATATTTTGCTTGCTTTAAAAAAAAAAAAAGCAGTTTTTTGCTTGCTAAAGCCAATATTTTGCATTTCCACCTGTTTCACTGTTGTTTCATTCTAGTCAGCGTTTTAAAGGAGACTCAAGATATATTTCATTTCTGGAACTCAACATGGATTTCTGATACTTTGAAATAACACAGTAGAAATATACTTAGATTTTACACATTTAAAGTTTTAACTGTGAAAAGTTTATCAAGAAGGTGTTCTGCATCTGCCTGCAGACCTTGCTTGAGATTGAGCCATGAAAGATCAGGGGCAAACTTCCCCTCTTATGTCTTGTCTTGATCCATTCTACTTTTCTTGACAGTGGCTTTCTTGAATTTATACGGGATCTCTTAAATTCAATGTCATGCTTACCTCTGCATTCATATTTAAGATCTGAGAAGAATACCATTTCTTGAGAGAAGACAAATAATCCTAGCCGACCACCAGCGTAGGTTTTATCATAGATTGGTCCTGAGTCTGCCATGATCTTCTTCCCTTCATACATTACAACTCTACAAAGAGACAATAGCTCAGCCATCTTTGACAAGCTTTTGTTAGGTACATCTTTACAGACATCCACTTCCCTTGTGGATAATTATTTCAGATAAAAGGATGATGCTCACCTGATGTAGCCAGTCTTTGGTCTATGGCTGAGACGCCATCTGTATGCAGTGAAGTCTTTCCAGCCTATGTGACGAGGGTCATGCCACAAAGTTCTCACCTATGAAAGAATATTTTTTTATTAACCAGAAGCCTGAGATAATATAGCCATTATTTTGACATAAAGATGCCTTGTCAATCATCATTATTACTATTAAAGGCTTCAAGTAAGTCATTAGGGGAAAATTACAAAGTTACTGGTCTTTGTCAAAAAGATTATGCCACTCTGATCAGCATGTGCAGACCCCCTGTAAGCATTTAACTTGTTGGAAGAACAGCCTGTCTTATAGTGCAGAAGAGTAGGTTATTGCATTGGAGTAATCATGTTATCACATTAAGAATACTTTAGCACGTAGTAAGTGCCACTCTTACCTGGCCAGGAGTGTTTCCTGTGTGCCACAGAGCATTACGAAGGTGTTCTCCTGGACCAGTGGTGGAATTCACAACTTTGATGGAGAGACCTGAATAGCCTTGAGCTTTGGTTGGTGTGGAGTCCCAGTAAGACTGAGTGATCTGCTTCCACATGACCACATAGAAACGACTGCTAGACTGGTAGCCAAATACAAAGCCAGCATAATCATCATCCCTTTCTGTATTGATGAAGAAGGTACCACTGAAGTCCACAGCATTGAATTCATCAAAACCTATGGAGACATTAAAGGATAAAACTTTAGGTGCTGCTCTTTTGCAATTCTTAAACAACTCCTTAGTAGTTTCTTAGGTTCTCCTGCCTCAACAATAACAAAACCAACCAACCAACCCGTCCCCCCCCAAAAAAAAAAAAACAAACAACCCACAACCCAAACAAACAAAGCCACCCAAAACCAAACCAAAAACCCCAAAACCCCAAACACCAGTGTAATGCCCGTTAGAGTTACATTTTTTTCCCTTACCAACTGCAAGGCCAGGGTCACAGTTCACCGTCTGAACCAGTTCTTTACCCTGGTGACGAACAACCCAGTTTGGATCATTTTGGGATGTTCCCTTGGGATCCAGGGGAATCATCTGAAATCTTCGGAAATCGGTCTCACTAATTTCCACATTTTCAGGGCAGATATCATCAATGTCCGGCACACTGTCTTGGTCAAAGTCATCTTTGCAAGCATCTCCACGTCCATCACCTGCAGGATAAAAGTAATTTTACCATTATATCACCACCTTTGTTTGCTTCTGAGTCTTAAAACTTAGAAATTTAATTGCAGAACTCTGGCTGCCCAGGTACTCCTGGCAGACACATGACAGAAGCTGCAACAGCTACTGTACAAATGCCCTTTCACTCCAGCCTGATAGTGACTTAGGAATAAATTGGGTATGTGGCCATTTTTACATTGCTCTTTACTCCCAAGAAGCACTACAACAACAGTACAGACATCCTAGATTTTTGTTACTTGGAAGTTTTATTCAATACTGAAAATCATGAAAAAATAGCATCAAACTATTGGAAGATACTCTTAAAGTGTTATTATGATACCGGCCATCTTACCATCAGAATCAGCTTGATCTGGGTTGGCAACCAATCTGCAGTTATCTTTGTCATCAGGGATACCATCATTGTCATCATCATGGTCACAGGCATCACCTTTTCCATCCTTATCATGGTCAGCTTGATTGGCATTGGGCACATAGGGGCAGTTATCAAGATTATTTTGATGGCCATCTTCATCTATGTCCTGGTTGTTGTCACACTGATCACCTATGCGGTCAGAATCGGTGTCTTCCTATGAGAGGAGAAAGAAACATTTTAAAAAGCCACTTAAAGAAGGCTGAGATAGGAGTCTCTGAAATAGAAGTTTTAATATCTAGAGTTAATTGGGATTTCTGCTTGCTTTATCAAGAGCTAAGATGGATGTAGTGAGTGGATTAATACACACTTAAAACTGCCTGTGCTACCTGGTTTTATCTTACTTTAGTCCTGTCCTGATTTTAATTTGAATCCACAGCATCAGAAAGCAGTGTGGGCATCAGCTTATCTTCTCCCTTCTGCCACATGACTCTTCTGTCACTAGTCTACTATATTGGATGCAGGGTACTTTACCTCTCACCTTGCTTGGCAGCAGTGTGGTTTCAAGGGCCAGACAAGGGCAGGACTACTCTGTACCTAGTCAGTAGACACTGTAACATTAAAACAGACTCTATAAAGTCTTAGTTTTACAGCTTCTACACCATATAATAATTTGCTTTATCATAAAAGCTTATAATGCTCTTCATGTCCCCTGATTCATCAGCCAAGACAATTGTTCCCATAGTGGTCATGGACTGCATTAACTGCTGTGCTTGCTGATTGCATATTTTAGCCATGGACTGCATTAACTGCTGTGCTTGCTGATTGCATATTTTAGCCATGG
>NW_021940750.1:10381521-10391577 GCF_001715985.3 Manacus vitellinus
AGCCATGGACTGCATTAACTGCTGTGCTTGCTGATTGCATATTTTAGCCATGGACTGCATTAACTGCTGTGCTTGCTGATTGCATATTTTAGCCAGTCATTTGCTTAACCAGCTTCTGAAATAAAAACAATCCCATCATCCCTGAGGTTGCTTCAAGGTTTAGTCTAGTTGTCTTGTTAACACTGGTGGATGACCCTGGTGTTGGTGTAGGCAGGAGGCATACCACACATTTTGAATAGTACTAATTCTGCCATTTGAAATCTAATATCTCCACTTCTAGATCTTGATTAGGAAAGTGTTTGGAAAGCCATTAGAGTCTTACATTAAGATTTCAAAGTCATAAGAGAAATGTTGCCTGAAAGGATCTTCAGACAATTCCCTCCCTCAGGTGGAGAAGTAGTAAAACAAGTGACAGTGACTAAGAAATTTTATATTATCTGTTTAAAACCTTTGAGTAACACTGCTTTTAGGCTATGTGACCACACTACATTACATTCCACTATTTAGCTTTTCTAACCCTTCAAACATGTCCCTGAAGATCTTAAACTTAGTCTTTTAACTGACAGGATAGCACAGGCTTTATCCACTTCTGCCTTCAAATGTTTTTGAACTAGTAAGTTGTCTGAGAGTCTGGATCCCCCTGTATCTTATGAAGGGAATTTTAAAACTGTCTGAATATGCCTTTTCCTTAGAGAAAATCAACTTGTGCTGCCTTCGATTTGCTGGTATAAAAATTATCTTCTTAAATGCAGTTGCCTCAAGCTAAGAGACAAAGATTGAAGTGCAACTTTGTGTCTAAGTAAACAGAGCGCTACAGGCTATGAAGAAGGTAGTTCCTACTACCTAGATTTCATACAATACTCCTGAAGTATTTCATATTCTCACTGTGAGGATCACCACAACTAAAAAACCTAAGAAATGTTTAGGAGACAAGTACAAGCAGTAGTCTCACAGATCTTCACTAGAGTTACTTTTCAGAAAATACCTAACAGCTGTTCAAACTGTGAGGGCATGTTATTTGATAAACGCACTATTTGGGAAATTACTAAGAATGATTTATGACAAGTCAAATTTAAGGTGTAACTTGTTCAAATATTTTCTACAACACACAACATATATATTTTTTATCACACCAGTCCTCTACTTACACAATGCAAATCCCCTACCTGGTCAGGATTGTGTTCCAGTGGACAGTTATCACACTGATCTCCAACACCATCCAAGTCTGTATCCCTCTGGTCTACATTGTAGACATACTGGCAGTTGTCCATTTCATTAAGCACCCCTGCAAAATTAAGAAAAGTTCATGAATGAAAGTCAGACATCTAAATGCTGCAGAAGACTCTGTAAAGCCTCACACACTTCTTGATACATTTTTGAAAGCATTTTGAACAGCATCTGAAAGTTTTGAAAACTTGACTCATCACTAGCTCTGCCTGTTCCTACTGCCTGTGAGACTGGAGCTAGAATTGAACTGTGCCAAAATGTATACATTCCAAAGTGAATTTCCATTAGCCCTAACTGTTCCTTCAGTAGCCTTCATGTCCTGAAACTGCCATGGGAGAACTTGTGTTCAGGGATGAAACTTTTGTAGGAAATCAGTGGTACGGTGGTACATTTGATTCTTCGGTGATTAGAAAACCATCTAAGGGAGTGATTAGAGGCCACCTACCATCTCCATCAATATCTACTGCACATGCATCTCCTTCTCCGTTGTTGTCAGTGTCAGTTTGATCAGGGTTGTGATTGTAGGGACAGTTATCGCAGCGGTCACCAACATCATCCCTGTCGTAGTCATACTGCTGGGGGTTGTAGATGAATGGACAGTTGTCCTGAAATAGCAAGACAGAAGTCAAGCTTTAAAAACAGTCAAATTAAAGCTTTAACCAGAAGAAATAAAGGCAGGGAAACATTCAAGACTGGAATGCTACTATCTCAAAACACCCCATTGCTTACATGAGTGTAAGAATGGCTGAATAAAAATGAAAATTCACTTCCAAAGCTCAAACAGCTGCAGAAAGTTAGATATGCATAACTCTGCAGGACAAAGGTTTCTAGGATAGCTGTCAGTGCCAGCAATTTCCTATGGTCCTCTCTTAAGATTAGGGTCAGAAGCTAGACCCCACCTTTAGGAGGAGGAATGGGAGAGCCACATTCTCAAAGGCTATCTTTTCTGTTGTCTTACCCGGTCATCAGGAATGCCATCATCATCATCATCATTGTCACAGGCATCACCAATCCCATCCTTATCATAGTCTTCCTGCCCAGAGTTAGGCAGATTAGGGCAGTTATCCTAGAAAGGATAAAGTAACAGATGCATTCACTCCTGGTGTGAATACAACAGGGATTTGAGCAGGTAACATGTAATACCTCAACGAGGTAGGTATTATCTTACTGTAATTCTCTCAATTTAAGCTAGTCATTAGTGTGATAAGTCTTAGAAAGCCACAGTGCAAATAGTTCTTAAAATAAAGATTGGGTTGCTTTTAAGAATCTTACCCTTTTGTTCTTCCTCTAGAGATAACTATATGTAAGAGCAAAGCTGATATAGGTATAGCCTAAACTAGAATTTTCCTAGAACATTTACAACAGGTGTTTATAATTGTGTCAGGCTTCACCTTTTCCCATATTGCAAGAATATATAAAGCAATACAGCAACAGCAAGAGCCTCCTAGCAATGCCTTGACAATGGTATCTCTACACCTCCTCTATCTCTAGAGGGTTATTTGCAGACAAGATAGTTTAATATCCCCAACTAGACAGAGACTGGCTTTATACCCCAAACCTAACAAGTTATGTACACTTCTTAGATAGTCAGGCTGTTATAATGGTAGATGGGAAAAGAAGATAAACTCACTTTTTTACAGTGGTAAGTGGCATTGGCAACACAAACAAGATTCTCATTTGGCCATCCATCCAAGTCAGTATCTTCTCCACATATTATGCCATTACCAGCATAGCCTGGTTTACATTCGCAGCGATACATGGGGTCACTGAAGTGGCCAAGGTAATTGCATTTGGCATTCTTGTTGCAGTCATGTGTTCCATCTGTGCATGGATTACGTGGCTTGCAGACCTAGAAGACCATACAGAAATTAAACTCACTAAAAACATCATTTTATCCCTCATTTTTTCCCCCCAGAAATTCAAATAAATCCTTATCCTTCAATCAGGAAAAAAGCCTCATGCATGACATTCTTCCAGTCCCCAACTCCAGTACCATTCTTGGCACTAATTATTTCTCTTGTTCAAACCTTATGTATTTTCAAATGGAACCAAGCACTAAGATACCTTTGAGGCACATACTGTTGTATCATTAGGGAATACTGATTTACTCCTAAATTACAACTAAAATTGTGTATAACATTTGAACCCTCCATGGCTGGGGAAAGCATTTATATTTAAAACTCATTTTGAACTCCAATAGAAACTGCTTAATGCTCCTTCTGTTCTGAATCACAGAAGATGGTATTTTATTAGACATATCAAGTCTTTCTTGCCTAAAAAGCATAGTTATTTTCTGTTGTGGCTTTTTTTTTTTTAGAAGCTTTGTGAGATTTCATAACCCAGAACAGTTCTCAAGTTGACAATACCTGTTTGTTAGTCATGGCATCCTCAACACTGCGACCAAATGGCTGTGTTCCAGTGAAACGTGGTGGACAAGGCAGACAGTTGTACCCAGGTTCAGTATTCTCACACCTGTGCGCTCCGTTGAAGACAAAGCAGGCATCGGGAACTTCTTTGCACTGAAATAGGAGTTTGAGATAGAGGAGAACAACAGTTAGCATTAGAAAA
The DNA here is from genome assembly GCF_001715985.3 of Manacus vitellinus. Taxonomy (NCBI): domain Eukaryota; kingdom Metazoa; phylum Chordata; class Aves; order Passeriformes; family Pipridae; genus Manacus; species Manacus vitellinus. Next base: position 10,385,317 of record NW_021940750.1, read on the forward strand.
CACTGATTCTATTCTCCCTTTCCATCTTCCTTCCTTCCCTTTCAAGGAGCAAGCTATATTCTTCTTACCTCATCAATATCTTGGCAGTGAACACCATCACCATGGTAGCCAGCAGGACAGGCACCACACTTCCAGGAACCATCAGGAGAGCTGGTACATGTAGCCCCTGCAAAGCAGGGATTAGACAGACACCCATCTGTGAAACAAATGAGAAAATGTTACAGTGAGGGATTCTTACCATGCTGCTATGGTACTCTATTTGGCTTATATCCTGGTTTAAAATTCTAGCACTTATGTTTTACAGACTTACATAAAATTTTTAAATCAATATTTTCAAGATTGTCAACGATCTTCAGATGTTTATGGGAAAACGGATACTCACCAATTGGACAGTCTTGTTTGTTGCAGACCTGAGTCCCTCTAGCTTCACCTACACAAGTCTTCCCACCATACTGAGGCTCAGGATTATTGCAGAGACGGCTACGTTTTTGAAGTCCTCCTCCACATGTCACTGTGCAAGCATCCCATGGAGACCATGGTCCCCAGTTGCCATTAACTAAAGGAAGACAGAAGTTAGAAGACATGTATGATTTTAAATTCAGTGCTACAACTAGTTTCTACCTGCTTAGGACTATTATTTTTGTAGTGAGAGTACTTCAGACATTGTTCCAACATAAGTGACAGAATTAATGGGCTCCATGGAGGAGGCATAGAAAATAGTTTAGTTTCATCTGAAACTAACCTGTGAGGTTTTACATAGCCCACCTCTAAGTTTAAAGAGAGAAGAATACTAGAACTAGGTTATATAGCAACTACTCTGGAAGTTCACCATTTAACCTACCAAATAGTAGTTATCACCATGACATACTTACTTGGGCAAGGATCTTTCTGGCAAGCTTTGTTTTCTCTTGCCTCACCCTCACAAGGTTTGCCATTCAGCTGTGGTACTGGAGAGTTGCAGAGACGAATTCTAGTGATGATGCCCGTGCCACAAGTGACAGAACATGATGACCATGGTGACCAGTGACTCCAGCCACCGTCCTGTTTAACTACAGGAGAGAGATGTCTGTTATTAATAGTTTCTGAAGACTTCAGCTGCAGAGCACCTAGAATGTAGCCAGTACCAGAACTGCACCAAAGACTTCATGTATAACGGATAGTCTCCGCACAGTCACAGATCAAGTTCTGTTGCTAAAGAAATTTCATACCTAAACTGGTGTCAAATTTTGTCCTGGGAACAGTGCCCAAACACGCCTGTTTACTGCACAAACTATGTGCTCCCCTTGACCTGATTAATAAAAGTCCTTAAAGCTAGAAGCCAACGATCCACATCAGCAACAGAACTACATGGTAATCTTTGCTGTTAACATCAAGCCAGTAAAAGCAGCCTACGTTTTATTACCAGCATGAGTAGATTGAGTACTTACATCTCTTATCGCACTCCTGAAGGTGGCAAGTCCGAGTCTGCACAGAAGACCCTTCACAGCGGTTATTGAGACTGTCACAGGAACGTCCTCTCTGCTGAATTCCGTTGCCACATGTGACAGAACATGAGGTCCATTCAGACCAAGGAGACCATCCATCATCGGCATAGTCGCTAGCTGCAGAGGGATACAGCTCTGAATAAGACTCCATGTACATGTTTTGTCATAGTCTTTTCTCCCACACCTCTCTCCATTAAAAAGGTCACAGCTGCCCTCAAAAGCCACATGCACCTTCCTTTCTTGGACAAGATAAAAGCCATGAACTCAAATATTTCAGTATGTTGCGCATTGTAGAAAATATTGAACGTGCACCACCTAAGTGATTAACTTCAAAGAGGTATCAGACTAACTGTACTTCAGCAGTGCAAAGTTATCCTTGTATATCCGGTTGTGGGATACTTTAGAGCAGCATGTGTCTAGTTAGATGAGGCCAACTGCTACAGAAGCACGAATGAACTAAGTACTTACGCCAGCACCGGGGACAGCACTCCCCATCAGGCACAGTGGCATTGGAACAAGGCATGAGAGGACAGGACACTTTCCGGCATATAGTAGCAGAGTTCTATAAAGAATTGTGAGAATTGCAATAAGCAAGTGGAATATAAACAATGTCTAGAGTCTGGTTAAATAACAGAGATCTTTTCTGCAGCACTTAAAACTCAAGAGCGTATCTAAAACAGAGATCCTTGTAGTTAGAGCTAATATAAGCCAAGGGTAGTCCCAGGCATTTTCATCAAACTTCATCTCATTTCCATTCTCACACATTATTTTTTGGTTTTGTTTTGCAGAAGTTTATCAGGAGTAGCTAGCAGATCCTGTAAAGGATTATTATGTGATTCCCAAAGTATAAGGTCAGACTTCAAGGAAACAAAACAAGAACGAGAAGCCAACTTTCTTTTCAGTTAATATGGATTTAAGCTAATTATATGGTAGAGATAAAATGAGTTCAGTGGACTCTGCTCAAGAGCTATGAAATCTATAACTTATACTTAGAGGTTTTTGATCTGTAAGCCAAACAGGCAGGGTAAGAACACCCACCTCCAATCTCAATGAGAACTAAAGGGCAGTCTGTAGTTTTGTTTCTTGAAGGTAGCAGCTTGGTCAGAAGAATGCTCTCATGATTACTATTTTAGTCTCCCCAAGCAAATGACTAGATTAAGGCAATTACGGCTAACACTGAGTAAGAAGGTCGGTAGGAAAGAGGCAGATGCAGAAGTCAGTATTATTTGCTGACTAGAAGACAAAAGATGTTAAGAGCTAAAGTAGATGCAGAATTTGAGATGCCTTGGATTGCACGCATACAAATAGCTTTTAATTTGTAAGGATTGGCAGGTTAGTTAACCCATTCTTTGGTAGACTGGTACTCCAAGAAGCTTTTGCTAGGGTATACTTAAATGGAACAAGCAAATAGTTTAAAGAAACCCTGAAACTGTATGTTTTGTGTATGTTTACAACATTCCGCAGAAGTGAAACAAAGCATAGATATCTTCCCAGGTGATCCTGGGATTTAAACAGTAAACCTGAAATCTGAAAGGGATTGCTGTTCCATATAATCTATAACAGTTAATAGGAAACAGCTAGAAACATTTGCTAGATAAACACCCCAAGTTTAAGTGCCTTTACTGAGTACTAGAACATCTTATTCTACTAAGCCAGCAGAAGGTTCAGTGAGGGCAGAAGATAGATCTAAAGTATTCCAGGAAGCAAAGCCAATAGTACTATACATTTGTTGTATTGATGCTGACTTTTAGTTTAATTATGAACTTATGTAAACAATTCAGGCATTCCCCAAATTAAGTAACTAAAAGGGTGTTAATAACCATATCAGAGCAATGTTTTGTACAGTTTTCTAAAATATTGCTGTTGTAACACTGCTGGTATAAAGTTGCCTTTATACCAGAGATCTAGTAGAATGAAACAAACTGAATACTTTTATGGGTGCTCTAGTATGCCCAGTTCTGTGTATGATTCACTCTTTCTAACAAAGAATATAATTTAGAAATATCTGTTAATTCCTCCTCCTGAGTTTTTATTCAGAGGATTTATGGATGTGAGGAACCTTACCTGGCAAGTACATTCAGTGCAGCTGTCAATAGTCCACTCATCTTTATTTTTGTGCAAGATTCCATTATGAATGCATGCTCCAGGAGTGATCTGGACCACTTTAGCAATGATTTCATTTTCCTCAGTCTTGAGGGGGGGAGTGTAAGAAACAAAGAGAAGATATTTAAAGTTAATACAGAAAACATTGTTTTTCACAAAAGTCAAAGTAAATTTATTACTGTTTATTCAGCCTCTCAAAAGGCAGGTTATAATTAATGCACTAAGTGCCAGTTAATAAAAGGTACCATGAATTTAGCCAACACTCACCACTTTGCGAACTCTGTCTTGAAGTGTTGTAACCATGGACCGAAGCCCTTGCAGTTCCACAAACATATTTGTTAGTTCATCACAGGAAAATCCACAGACTGCTTGGATGTCCTTTGTTTTATGGCCAATGTAATTAGTGCGGATAGCTGGGCTGGAACCATTGATGGGATTGTCCAAAGTAATGATTGCACTAGTGGCTAAGAGAAAAACCAGACAGTAAATGCATTTTTTACCATGTGCATTTATCATTCCAGGCTAACACCTGCTAAACAGCTGCCACCAGATTCACGAGGGTGCCTGCAGAAATATAATCTTATATCTTATGCAATGTGGATTTGCATGTCAGCATACTTCTGAGTTCTGTTTCAACTTGTCTTTCTAATGTAATGAGAAATCTTATTTTTAATAGGTCATTGAATTCAGAAGATTGTAAACTTACAGCTGGAGCAGCCTTTGTTCCTCAGGATAGTTTCCAGAGTTGTTCCAAACACAAACCGCACATTCTGCAGCAGTCCCTGTGGATGGAGGAAGAATTACAGCTACTTGCGGCAACTTCAAGGGAAAGAAGTACCACTTGCATGGACAGATTGAAGGTCACGTAAGATCTTTAAGAGTAATTTTGTGACAGATATATGGAAAAGTGAAACACGTTTTTCTAGTCTCTTTAATGAAAAGAAGCCCTGCTTCCTAACAATCTCATCCTTGATCACAAGAACCTGGCGACTCTCCAGGCAGGAAGAAAAAACCCCCACAAATTTCTGAACCTCACATAAGAAGCTGAGCAATGAAGCTACAACTACCTGTGTTGAAGCTTTAGTGCCTTCTTATTGCTGCAGAAAGTTCCATCCCTACAAATCTAATACTTCATCCTTCAAATGCCATTATTAAAGTTTACTAGATTTAGAGGTCTTTGTAGCTTTTTAGGCTGTTTGAGTAGCTAATGCACCTTCAAAGCAGATGACTGAAAATACTAGGCAAAAACCTTGGTGAAAGTCTTACCTGGAAGTTGTCATTGACTCCCCCTTTGGCAATACGGAGCCTGGCACTGCTGGCCAGGTCCCTAGTGAAGATGTTCTGGATGGGGATGTCCAGTTCAGCATTCTCCATTTTTTCACACCCCACATAGAGCTGAGCTCGGTCCTCCTGCACAAATAGGGTGATATTCTTCCAATGTCCTGTAGCTAGCAAGACATCCTCTACTGACACTAATTGCTGCTTGCCATCACCAGAAAGGCTCAGGTCCAGGGAGCCTGCCTTGCCATTTGATACTAGACTGAAGACATGACCAGAGCCATCCTTCTGTTCCACAGATAGGAGAGTGCCTCTGCTTTTCTTGGCTTGCCGGAGAGTGGCCAGGAGGATGAAGCCCTTCTCAGCATGAATGGCATCTAATAAGTCTTGGAACTTTGAATCAGGGACAGCAGGGATGCGACTGGCATCCTCAATGCGGTAAGCAGGGCTGGAGGATTCCGGTCCCTTCACCAGGTACACCCCGGGTGCCCGGCGCCCACCTCCCTTCCGCGTGAAGCCAATGAGTTCAAAGAGATCGAAGACACTGTTATCATCATTCCTGGACTCTGCAGAGAGAGATCAGGAGAAGCATCATGAGAAAAGGACAAGAAAAGGGTGAGTAGGTGCATATTTTCCACAATTACTTAACATTTTGGCTCCTAGTACATGTCGTGCATGGCAGAGCACCTCACATCAGACCACAGACAGTAGCTCTGATGGTGCAGCAGTCCCACCAGGAGCTGCAGCATGGCAGAACATGTGCATTCTTGTACAGGAGCCAGTCAGCACAGGAGTGCCAGGTACCTGCTGACTGACACACAAAGGTAGCAGCCATTCTGGCACCTCGTTATACTGTAGCAGAGGAGAAGTAGACAGCAAAGTCCTGACTGCAATATTCCTATGCTAGGACACAGGAAAGTGAGCTTGCTTAATCCAGCTGAATGACAGCAAGCACAGTAGCAGCTTCTTTATGGCACCATGATGGTACCCTACTGCCCCACTCCTTCTTCAGACATTATATTCCCCCTTTCCTGTGGATATGCTACACACTCAAGTCCTGAAGACTCTGCATTCCTATTTCTGAAGGTTACACAAATTCCACACCAGAGAAACTTTTCTATTCCCAACTACCTGATGTTCAGGTTGAAACGGTTTTGTTCATTGAAAGCTTTGGAGCTCTTCACCACCGAGCACAACTCCATCTGCTTGAACAGCCACCAAAGAAGTGTTTTATTTTTTGTTCCCCCTTCTCTGCCTGCTCCGGGACCAGCACAGAGCTGGCCTTACCTGCGGTGCGCTTGGTCTCTGAGCCGCCGAGCACGAGGAGCAGGAGGCAGAGCGCAGTCGCTGGCCCCATGGCAAAGGTCTGTCTCCGAACCAGCCTGGGGACACACAC
>NW_021940750.1:10392412-10827994 GCF_001715985.3 Manacus vitellinus
CTGGGCCGTGCAGGAGGGTTGCGCCCGGGCGCCACCGCCCCGGCTGTCCTGAGGCGCTGATGAAGCATCCTTAACTTAATTAACCCAATTCACTTAATGAGAGCTTCTCTTCCTGCCCACTGGTCACAATACACAGCGCATGGGACACTGGGTCCACAAAAGGGGGAATATCGTGAATTCTCGTTAGCTCTTCCTGACCACCCTTGGAAGCGACGGGCTGTGTGGGGGAAGAGAGGGGAACATGGCTGGGAGGACGTCAGGCTGGACGAGTGGGAGCCTGGCGTCTGCTACTTCTGACTTCAACCCTTCTTGTCGCTGGAGAAAGGTGTGGGGATGACCCTCAGCTAACAATTTGGCCTTGGGAGTGAAATGACCACTGCTGTACTGCAGTTGAGACTCTCCCATAGCAGCTTTGTTTGATGAACAAAATGACTAACACTACTTCAGCTAAGAATTTTCCATGTAATCCGAATTTCAGGTAACAGGAAATCTTTAAAAGGTTAAAAGGCCCTACATCGTATCGTACTCTGGATGACTAGAAGTAACTTGAACGTATGAAACGGCTTTGAAGTAATCGAATTCCAAAAATGGTTAATTCCTCTGCATTCCCTGGCCTTTGTATGCTTGGCATGTGCTCCTGTGGAAAGCTGAGTGTCAGTGAGCGAGAAGGATCTCGTCACACAATTGTGTGTGTGGTGAGGGAAAATTGGAGTGAGCAGTGACTGAGTTGGACTCTAAACAGAACTGTGTAAAATGCATCAGACAATCAGACTAGCTAATGTATGAGGAGGCATTACTGCTCTACAGATTATTCCAGGAAATGCTCTGGGAAATTCTTGACCCAGAGAATGAGATAGCTGCAGTGCTGTGTATATTAGGGCAAAGCCAAAACAGTTGTCTGCCCTTTTAACTTAGGAGATAGAGTATACCGTCTGAAGTAGGCCTCTTTACTGCACAATGATTCATAGAAGAAAAACCTCAAGCATCTCAAGATAAAAAACATGTCAGTAAAAAACCCCAAAAGATCAGCAAGAGAGTGAACAAGCAACATATACTGATTGCTCTTACATGGACAGGTTTAACTGACAGGTAGTTGTAATTCTTAGTGGTCAGCTCACTAAGCTGTTTATATACCAGGGAGTGTCTTTGATGGATATGCTCATGGAAGCCAAAGGAGCTGCTGCTCATGTGAGCTTGTGTCTTGGAGCCTGGGGAGTTATGACCGTTTCTTTATGTGGCACTAAGTCAAGACGAGGTTAGACTTGAAAGGCTGTGAGAGAACCTCGAAAGTGTTCTTTACATCAATGAGGAGTTTGGGCTGGCAACCAGTAACAGTCCATTTCAAAATGAAAAATAATATCCAAAATTTGTCTCTTATTTCATCCAAATGTGTGTGGATGAGTCTGTAATCCTTTACCAGAATACTCCTGCTTGATGGGTATTGTGAGTGTTTGTAAATTGTATTGTGAGAGTTTGTAAGTTGGACCCATCTTTAAATTTTAAAGAATGCGTTTAGAACATGAATTCAACTTCGAGCTGTCTAATTGCACCAGAAATACACTACAATGTTTGAGGTCAAAATCTGACCCATCATTTCAGCATGTCCCACACTTCCAGGTTCAAATTCTTACTACTGTATGTAGACCTAGCTTTGTTGACTTCTGTGGAGCTAATACCAATTTACACACTTATTGCTGATGCCAGAATTTGCCTCTTAGCTCTCCTCTAGTAGGCAAGAGATGATCAACTTGTTGAAACACTTCTAGTGGAATTTACCTGTTGTGTACTGGATGTGTTCAAGAACGTGAGCTCTGTTAAAACTGGTAGCCAGGTCTTGGGAGTGCATGCATGTTTTATGTGGTTAGTCTGTTTTTCACTCTCTTGTCATGAATCCTGGAGTCACTTTTTTTACCTTACTTTCTCTTGAGTTCAAGGTCCTTTTACATTTTCATTGAATGGTCATTGCAGAATATAGTTACAAATCCAAAACTTATTATTGCTTCATTGAGACTGTAAAAAAAATAGTTGTAAAAAATGTATCTTCCAGTATCTGGAAGAACACTGATAATATTTTCATTTCTGTGAGTGTAAATATGGTCCCACGCCATTGTAGTTACTGACTCAGACTTAATTCATATGTTAATGATATCCTCAGGACTTGAATAATTAATTTCTATTGCAGTTCCATTCCTTTAATTGGTGATATATGCAGAATTAATTTCGACTTTTACACAGAATAATTTTATTTACTACATAAAGCCTTGAGTAAGAAATGTAAGAGCTTTTTATAAACGTCTGTGGACTTGAACAAACAGATTAATTTTCAGTGGGAAGGGTGTGACAAAGTATCAATAAAAGTATGGCTTCCAAATTGCCTATATTGGAAACAAAAACTGAGGAAATGTACAGTTGGATCTTCAACTTGTCTGAGCTCTTTAATAGCTCACATTTCATGCTAGAGATTATTTTTCTCTCTTCTTGCAGTCGGTATCCTCCTCAGCAGAAAGCTGAAGAGCACAGCGAATGGGATATCATATCATATCACAGAGTATTTCACATCCATAAGTATAATGGTAAAGTACAAGAAAGAAGAGCTTATCTGTTTTCTGTTTGCTGGATAAGGATTTGGTTGGACGGTCACATCCAGTGGTAAGCGGCTCGATGTCCTGATGGACGTTGGTGACAAGGGATGTCGTTCAGGAGTCTGTATTGGGGCCAGTATTTTTTAATGTGTTTATCAATGACATAGATGGAAGAATCAAGTGCAGTCGCAGCAAGTTTGCAGATGACACCAAGCTGAGTGGTGGAATTGACACACCTGAAGGCTGGGATGCCATCCAGAGGGACCTGGACAAGCTTGAAAAGCAAGTCCATGGGAATCTCATGAGGTTTAATGAGACTAAGTGCAAGGTGCTGCACCTGGGTTGGGGCAGCCCCCAGTATCAATACAGGCTGGGGGATGAACAGATGGAGAGCAGCCCTGCTGAGAAGGACTTGGGAGTGCTGACTGATGAGAGTCTGTGCTTCTACTCTGCTCTGGTGAGATCCCACCTGGAGTTCTGCATCCAGATCTGTGGTCCTCAGCACTGGAAGAACATTGACCTGTTGGAGGGAGTCCACAGGAGGGCCACCAATTTGCTTAGAGGGATGGAGCACCTCTCCTATGAGGAAAGACTGAGAGAATTGGGATTGTTCAGCCTGTAGAAGGCTCTGGGGTGACTTTATAGAGGCCTTCCAGTACCTGAAGGGAGCCTACAAGAGAGCTGGAGAGAGACTATTTACAAGGGCATGCAGGGATAGGAAAAGGGGTAATGGCTTCAAACTGAAAGCGGGTAGATTGAGATTGGATACTAGGATGAAATTCTTTACTCCATCCCTGGAAGGCCGTGTTGGATAGGGCTTTGAGCAACTTGATCTAGTGGAAGGTGTACCTGCCCATGGCATAGGGGTTGGAACCAGATGATCTTTAAGGTCCCCTCCAACCTAAACAATATACAATTCTATGGTACCTACCATGATAACAATATGCAAATTAGATAAAGAATCAATCAGTGTGGTTTCAAGTGTGGTTTGATTCTAGGGCAAACAACAAAGAAATGCAAAATTGGTGTGATAGAAGAATTGAAGTTTTCTCTAGATAAGACCTTCTGTCTAGAATCTTTTGATAATGTTATTCCTTGGAATGCAGAAAGAATTTGGGGTTTTTAAAGTTACATAAATGCAATAAGGAATCTTAATAACCTATGCTGAAATTGTAATTTAGGGTTAATGGGACAGGCAATGTGCATTGAAATGATGCTACTGAAATGAAGGTTAAAACAATTCACACTGTTTTATCTGGTAAGTTTTAGTCACATAAAAGGTGAGCTTTAAAAGTACATAATATACCTTTTTATAAAGGTATAAAATATATGAATGTACATGTATAAATATGTAAAATATCAACTTCTTGGCACAGCATTGAAATAGAGAGTCAAGTTGTTTATTATTGTTATCATTTTACAATTTAGCAAAGATCTAATAAGATTTTATGATGCAGAAAATATTTTTGACTTGTTTTTGATGGAATTCATTTTGCCTATGATCTGAAAGATAGACTTTTAGTCCCAGTTTGCTGCTTAATTCTTTCCTTTGTTAAACACCATCTTCAGAAGATCTCATTTATTTTAGGATGAAATGAATCCCTTCTAGAGGTGCTTTTTTGTTTCCTAAAGAAACAACTGATGAGTTTAATTTTAGTGGTTGAAGTCAGATGAGAAGGATCTCACCATTTATGACTTTCTGGAGCATATCTTCTGTTGGTGTTTATTATCCTAACAGTAAGGAAGCTAATGGTTGGCTCCCAGAGGAGGTAGATACCTGTTGGAGGAATGGAGATTTCAATTCAGGACATAACCCTTCCCCTCTGGAGTGGAATCCAGGACACTGTTCTTTGACAAAGCTATGTCTTGTCTGTGAAAGAGTCACTCTACATAATTTGCAGTAAAAAATATGTTGGTGCATATATGCTTGACAAGAATACCTTGCTTATCAGTGCTCTTTCTTTGCAGGCATGTTCCATGTGCAAATGACAGCCGTAATCTGTCTTCATACACCAGTCAGACTGGATATTTTTTGTCTACAAAGTTCTTGCATCAAATGTAGACCTTCTCTCATATGAAAAAAAGTGTGAGAAATTGCAATGTCTAATTATCCATAATCTAATATTAATGGATAGCTAACTCATTGAGCTGAGCCTTTATACCTTAATAAGAAGAGATGGATGTGCAGCATATTTGTTTACTATTAGTCAGAATTTGAAGTTGGCAAAAGGTACTCCAGTTTGATGAGAAGAATATGCTTTAAAGGGATTCATTGTACTGAAAGAATTTCTTACAGGGTTGCATATGGTTTTGTACCACTATAATATCAGTAGCATTTTTTCACCAGAAAAGGTGAAGACATTAAATAATTTTTAAACCTTTTTTTTTTTCCCTGGAAGGAAAAAGCATTTGTTTTTAAGAAATATTTAGAACTTGCAGCATGAAGCAAAAAATACTCCCCCTCTCTGTTCCTGATATTAAAAACTGTACTTCAAAGTTCAAGTGGGTTTCCTTTTTCTATGAAGGAATAAAGAGGAATAAGCCTAGTATTCTCTGTCAAAAGGCTTTTTCATGTACTTCTTTTGTCAGCAGCAGATCAAAGGTAACCTTAGATATGGACACCTAGTCTCTGCCTCAGTGGATTTCTAGTCATTGTATCAACAGAGCATGTATTCAAATTCAAGCACATGGTAGAGTTTCCTTGGTTTTCATTAGAATTCAGGACATACTTGTGGACATGTGTTTTCAGATGTTTTACTCAGCAGAGGTGACCATAAGTACATATGTTTGTACATTTATATACTGGGACCTTTGATCCCATGAAGTGAATGAAAGCTGCTCATTTGCGTCCGTTAACAGTCTGTGTCCTTGTGTTTTTGTGTGCTGTTAACAAGCAGCTGCAGAGCTTATAATCCTTACAAGATAATCACAGATGGAGTGAAAAAGAGCTTTATGTTTACCTATCAAACAGAGTATCTTTCATCTCCATTATTAACTTCATATTACAGAGTCAGGCAAGACTCAGACAGAACATACACATTTTATCACAACATGAAACCACATTTGAACAAAATACCATATCATATACAAAACTTCACCCTGTTATTTTCTTCTTTTAATTAAGCAGAAGCAATCAATTATTCATAGACCCAATAGGACACTCCTAATAATGCCATTAATTACTTAATATTGCATAATTTCTTCTAAACATAAGGGAAAAAGACATTGAAAGATCTGTGCAATACATAGCTGGGTGTTGCTGGCAGTCATGTGGTAGAGAAAGTGAATAACTTGTATATTAAAACAGAACTGTGCTGTCATTACACTACTTGAAAGATATGCATTTAAAATAACTAAGAGAATTGAAGAATAAACAGTAATGTGCTCATGAGAGGGAAGATTACTTTTGTGCTAGGAAGTGATGTGCCTAGAGTTTCTTAAAGGCCAATTGGTTAAAACAGAGTGTCTGGGAAGGACTGAAATATAACATAAAAAGCCTGTCTTGTAATTTCCAAGGTCCTCTCTGTGTTATCACAACATATGCAGCTATCTGCTTTTTTCTACTTGTACAAAAACTGTTAGAGCATCCTATATTACAGTTTATCTCTCTTATGAACTTGATCTAGATTAACAAGATAAGACAAATTCTGAACTTCACTGTTGGGCTGTAAAATAAAGAATACTGGCATTTAGTCATTCCCTTATTCTGCACAAGTTTCTGCAGCAGTTTGATGCAGTAGCAGTTGCACAACGTGCACGTACAGAGTAACAGTAGACACTTTGGGAAGAACACAGGCTGGAAGAGATTCCATTTCGTGTTGAGAAAGGAGACTGAATAACAAAATTACCCGGTATAGTTATTTGCAGGCTTTTATTATAAACAATGCCTTGGGGGCAGGGAAGTAAGATGTCTTACCAAGAGATTATTTTGATCAAATAAAATGATCTGTGAAATTTATAACTAAGAATCCTTGACACGCCCCAGTTGAAACTCCCAGTCTGCTTCTTAATGGAACTGCGAGCCACATAATGTATATACATGAGATGAAAAGTGTATAGAAAGTATGGGTACATTTCTTACAGTTTCAGATTATGTCTAGCCTTTTCTTTATCCCAGAGGTCATAATAGCAGTGTTGAATCCTGCAAAGCCTTTCTCATTCCTGAAGTTTTTAGATACATCATTAGCCCGCTTGACTTTCTTACACAAATAAGGACTACTGGCATGAAAAAAATTCTTCAGGATCAGGTTCTTACAGTGCTTCATTAGAAGGTGTCCTGATTTTGTCTGAGATAGAGTTAATTTTCTTCCTATTAGCTGGTACAGTGCTGTGTTTTGGAATTAGGATGAGAATAATGTTGATAATACACTGCTGTTTTAATTGTTGCTAAGGTAGTGTTTATACTGAGCCAAGGACTTTTCAGCTTCTCACCCCACCCCACCAGTGAGTAGTCGGGGGGGGTGACAAGAAGCTGGGAGGGGACACAGCCAGGACAGCTGACCCGAACTGGCCAAAGGTGTATTCCATACTATCCGGCATCATACTGAACTATAAAATGGGGGAGTTGGCTAAGGGGTGGTGGCCCACTGCTCGAGAACTGGCTGGGCATTCACTGGTGAGTTTTTATTTGAAAGCACTCTTAACCAGCCCCCATGCTTGCTTCTTTTTTCCCAGACAACATGCAGATGAAGTAAGCAGGGAACGGAGGACACAGATAGATTAGATTGTCTGTATGAGAAGGAAGTAGGGCTGTCAAATGGTATCTTAGAGCACAGAGAGCTAGGTGAGATGAAAAGATATGCAACATGGCATACAAATTAAAAGAAACCCAAATTACTACTTGTTTTGTAAAAATTCTGTGTTGTAGGCAGTATTCTAGAATGATACCAGCAGCGTGAGGGAAAAAAGTAGAAAAATGGGATTGAGATCTCAGATGATTGTCTAATTCAGTCTTCTACAGTAAACCAGGATCAAGGACTGCAGACCGTCCCAATCGCCCAACTTGTTTTTGTTCAATTAAGTTCCACAGCTTCCCCATGCAGCTTGCTTACACTTGTAGACATGCTTTCATATTACAGTTTTCTTTATTGCAAATCACTGATTTCTTCTTGACCTTCCTCCAATAGACATAGAGATTGGTTACTGCCCCCTAATAAGCAATCTTTCATGCTATCGTGTCTTCCCTCAGTCTTCTAGACTAAACAAACCTGATCTCTTCAGTCTCTCTTCATAGTTCATATTTTCTGAACCTCTTCTTCTCCACTTTGGACTTTTTCCAGGTTTTCTTTAGCTTTCCGAAAAGCATGGGAACAAAACCTCTTATGCGATGCAATATTCCAACTGAAACCTTAGTAAGACTTAGTGAAGAAAAATATTTATGGCCTTGTATATAGAATATTTCTGGTGGTATATGCTGGCATGACAGTGGCCTCCTTTTTCTTTAGTTTTGGTTTTGCAACAGTGTCATATCATTAATCTTTATGCTGTCTGTTTAATACAGGACTCAAGTCCTGTCAATGTTTTTTGTTGTCTTGCCAGTTATTTTTGCATTGTGTTTGATTTCTTGTTCATAGGTACAGGACTTGTTCTTCACTGTCATGAATTTCCACTTAGCTATTTTGTATACAAGACTATTTATAGGATAGAGCTATTTGTATCTGAACATGATTTTAGCCAACCATGCTAAGGTAAGTGAAGACCAAGGATCTGATATAGCTGCATAGAGCAGGCCAGGAAGGCTTATCTTCTGTTTGCAAGTCATTATCTGTATTACAGCATTTATTACAGAAGTATTCAAGAATATTCTTTAAATATTTGTAAATATAAAATATATGCAAATATAAAAACTGTATTATTCGGTTGCAGGGGTGGATATTAGAGGCATGAAGGAAGGTTTTGACAGTAACATTTTCAAAAACAGCCAGTGCAAAATTTGTGTTCTTGCAGAACAGCCTTAGATGTATTGACCAAATGTAAACAATTTGCTTCCTAAGAATAAACCCGATTTCCTGCAATGGTGAAGGCATCCAAACTTGAAGGCTGTTTGGAAAATTTTGACTGAAGGAACCTATCTGAAAACATCATGCCAAGGCAAAACCTGGAAGGTAATTTGAGTGTCTGTGTCTAGGAGTACGTACTGGCAACAGGTCTGATGTAAAATATATATACAGCCTTTCACCCACGCCTGGTAACTCCGGCACAGCACCAACCGGCAGCGTCTCTGTACCACGGGTGGTGCATGTCAGGCTGGCTCAGTCTATCAGTGAGCTTAATGCAAGACTATCTGCACTGTTCATTTAGACAAACATGGAATCTTTGTTTTCAGTCTTTTCCTCAGTGGGTAGATGAAGCACTGTACTGTCTTACACTGACAGCCTAACATTTCTCACAAGTGATAAGAGAGTTGAGATTTGAGGATACCAACTGCAATTTTCTCTCAGAAGCTATTAGTTTCCCAGTGCAGAATGGTGCTAAATGTACTTATTAAAAGCATGATTCATCAATGCAGAGATACTCCTTTAAATTGCTAACTGTTGCATTCACTTGTGCACATCCAGTATCCTTGCACACATTCTCAGGCATATACAGATTTAAATGATATCATTCTTAATCCGAAGTGCCTAACCTATCTGGTCATTGTAAATTCTTTCTCTCTCATCACTGAATTTCCACTTGAGAAAGAACTCTCAAACTTTACGAAGTTTCTCTCTGAGAAACTGTGATTTTTAGTTGTAGTGGGTTTCTGTGGCTGGATTTTGGTAGCGGCAGGGGGGGCTGCAGGGATGGCTTCTGTTAGAGGCTGCTAGAAGCTTCCCCTGTTCCTTGGAGCCAATGCCAGCCAGCTCCAGTACAGACTTCCTGCTACTGGCCAAGACCGAGCCAAACAGGAGTAATAATAACACCTCTGTGATAACATATTTAAGAACAGAAGGTTGTGGTGCAGAAAGAATTCCAGCCAGGGAAGAGCAGAGTGAGAACATGGGAACAAGAAGATAGGCACCAAAGTCAGTGCAGAAGGAAGGGCAGGAGGTGCTCCAGGCACTGGAGCTGAGGTTCCCCTGCAGCCCGTGGTGCAGCCCATGGTGGAGCAGCTGTGCCCCTGCAGCCCATGGAGGACCGTCGGGGTGCACAAACCCACCTGAAGCCCATAGAGGAGCCTATGCTGGAGCAGGTGGATGCATGAAGGAGGCTGTGACCCCTTGGGAGACCCAGGATGGAGCAGGGTCCTGCCAGAGACCTGCAGCCCGTGGAGAGGGAAGCCCACGCTGGAGCAGGTTTTTCCGCGTAGGACTTGTGGCCCCTGTGGGGGACCCACGTTGGTACAGCTCATTCACAAAGGACTGCACCCCATGGAGGAGTGACCCACGGGACAGCAGTTTGGGAAGAACTGCTGCTGAGAGATGGACTTACACCGGAGAGGTCCATCAAGGACTGTCTCCCGTGGGAGGGACCCCATGGAAGCAGGGGAAGGACTCCTCTCCCTGAGCAGCGGCAGAAACAACAACTGACTGCAACCCCCATTCCCATAACATGGAAGGAAGGAGGGGTGGGGAGAAGGTGTTTTTAAGACTGTTTTATTTCTCACTCTTTGGCTCTTACCCTGTTAGTAATAAATATAAGTACCATCCCCACTTTGAGTCTGTTTTGCCCGTGACGGTAATCAGTCACTGACCTCTCCTAGCTCTTATGGATCCTTAGCTGTTTTTTTCTCTCACCTCTGTCCAGTTGCAGAGGGAGAGTGAGAGAGAGGCTTTAGTGGGTACCTGGTATCTATACATTAGTGTACATATTTTCCTCTTAGGGCCCTTCCTACAAACATACTCCCTTTGCTAAGAGGCCTAACAAAACCAGTTGTTGGCCTTGTGGCAGTGAACAATTTTTTTGCCATGCTGGAGAGAGAATACTATTCAACATACATGTGCAAGAAAATGAATTGCTAGAGCGTGTTTCAGAACATGACCCATTGTCACAAGTCAGGGAAAAGGTACAGCCTCCAATTCACTTGCAGAAACATAAGTGGATAAAGTATGTGTTTATTGCATTTAATATTGTATATATCCTCAGGGAGAGATAAACAGAGTATTTCTGCTTTTAGATAAAAATAGACAAAAAAGGATTAAAATTAGGAAGACATTTAGTTTCTGGGGTTAATAAATCTGCTTGTAGCTTTTCAGTTCATCATAAGCTAGAAACTGCCCTTGTGTTGCTGAATAAATCACTCTGTGTTGCTTTGTGTCCAAGCTTTATTTCTGAGCCAGTGAAACTTCATACAAAATAAACACTTTGCGAACAAGTGGGAAGACACGTTTAATCAGAGCTTTCAGGAGTTAGAAACTAAAAATGCAATGGAATGTGGCACGTGGATTGGCATGAAAAAGTAGGCATTTTCCTTCGTGCCTTCCTTTTTTCTTTGTTGGAAGATGTTATTTGAGGTCAGGTAGCCCATGTAGGCTGAAGGGAAAAAAAAGAAAAAAAGCATAAATCCAAACCCCATTGCCTATAATACGTTAAGGAACGGCATGTTTGTGGAGAAATTCTCTGAGCAGCTCAGGTCTCTGGATTTTGGAAGTAAGCACCTAAATATATGCACTTATACTGGAAACAGGGCATTTTGCACTTCTTTTTGCACACCAACATGCGTGACCATAACGCTGTGAGAGACAGTTGGCTTTAACAGATTGGAATGTGATAGTAATCAGTTGTTGCCGTCCCAGTTATGACCCTGATTTTGAGACCTAACCCTGAATGAGCTAGTTGCTGTTGACCGCATTGCAATCCACATGTTTTTCATACATAGTGGTTTGTTAGTCAAAACACTGTTTTTCTTCTTCAATGACATCCTCAATAAGGGGAATACACTGGTAGCCACATCTTGTTCTGATGGAAACATGGGAAGTTTTCTTCATTCAAAAATGACATTCTGTGTCTTGAATTTCTTCATATATAAACAAGATACTGAGTATATGAATAGGTTAAAGGGGACTGTATAACTGAATACATAAAACCAAAATGCAGAAAGTATGTATATCAAGGTTATGGGGTTTTTAATTGGCATACCACTTCTAACCACAAAAGGGAAATTCTGACAGGGTTTATAATGCATGCATTGATGCATTTATGGAGGGAATGCTAGGTCGTGTATGGTAATCCAACTGCTTTTAGAGCATGCTGGCTGATTTCTTTCTCCCTGTAAATGATGCTTTAAGGACACTAGCTTGTAGTTGTTTCATCATGCAAGGGTGGTAGCGACACCAAGAGTATTTTCATTTATATCCTTTTTATAGTTAAAGCATGTTTATAATTGCAAAACTCCTCTTTAATTACCATTGTTATTTCTACAGTGGGAAGCTCACCCTGTTTTGGAATGTTGGTTTTGTTCTTGATTCTTTGCCTTCCCAGATTGTATAATTCTGCTTAAGCAATTATTAAGATGTAAACTTGTCTAGCAGCAAAACAGCCTCAGAGGTTTCCACATACTGTACAGGCAATTAGGAAGTGAAAAATTTGAACTTGGGATGGAAAAAGGAAAAGAAGAGAACATTTATAAGTACACTTGGTGGGAGTACAAAGGATGAACAGCCTACACGTCTGGGCCTTGCCATTCACTTGCTTTGCCTCCCATGTGGCAAGCCAAATCAATTTTTCATACCTCAGATCACCCACGTCTTCAATGAGGACCACAGCACAAATGGTAGGATAGTAATGAAATACATACAGCATATGAAAGAGATGATACTGTTATGAATTCAAAGTGTTTGAAAAAATTTTATCTTGTCAAATAGTGCATTGCTTTGATAGATAGATTCCACCAGACTTCTCTTTATCCATTTCAGTCAAAAGTCAGCAGGAAATAGAGGGTAATGAGTTGTATTAGTTCATTATAAAACTGCTTTAAAAATAATTTAAAAAACAATTCTATTGGTATGGGAGGTGTGAGGATATTTCAACAGAGCTGCATTAGCAAAGTTTAAATCTTATGCAGGTGTCTGCAATGATGTAACAAGACATGGCCAAGATCTGAAGGTTCAGGGAGGTTTCAGGAGAGTGGGACAGTCAAAGATGATGCTCAGAGAGCAAGACTGATAGAAGAGGGCTGCGCCTTTTTTATACTTTGTTTTGTTTTAAATTTATAAGTCAACTAATTTGTTCTTTGAAATGCTTTTTATCTCTTGCGCAAAAACCTTGCAATGGGAAATACTTTTGATTAAGGATTTGATAATATTGATGGGCCTGCTGCTTTTTGCACACTTTGTGTTTTTAAGGCAGAAATTAGTTGCTATCGTCCTGTCCAGAATTTAGCTGGGGATTTTGCAGACTTCTGATTCTGCATTCTTTGCTTAGCCCTGATCCTTTTAAACAGTATAACCTAGCTCTAACTTCCAGGCAACTAACTATGTGCCCCACATGGGCCATATCTTTAGGGGTATAGAACAAGCTGTTACCAACCCCCTGGACTCCCATCCTGAATAACAATCTGAATCATGCTTACAGGGGCTCCTTCTTATTTTCTTCTCCTTTCTGAGTACACATATGGGAAATGATGCTAAGAAAATCACAGGAAGTTATACTGGAGTGTTAATCTAGTAAGACCAGAAAGCTGATGTGTGTGGCCTGATGATCAAGTGGCAGAATCCACTTTTTTACTGTCATTTTGTATTTTGCTTTGGGTTATGTTCTCTTTCCAAGTTTTCAGTGAGAAAAGCATTTGTTTCTCAGATTTTAGTTTTTGGCTGGAGATGGAACTCATTATTCAAATTCTAGCAAAGAGTATAGCTAGATGCAAAGCTGTAGTCATTGGTGCAACCAATGTATCTGAATCCTACCACAGAACAGTGAGTAAGTAATGTGTGGTGGTGTCTGGAGTGAGAGACTGTACATCTTAAGCTCATAAATCGCTGTAATATTCTCATGAACATATTGACCATTAGGTAAACTAGAATATCTGCTGCCATATAGTATGGGATTATATAAGTTTATTATATAAAAAAGCACAAGGAAAATGTGGTAATTTTTTTCTGAAGGATAAGTTTTGCAGCTACTGTTAGAACTATATTGTTGCTCTTTTCTGGTCTGTTCATACCTACAGTCGTACGCTCTATGAATTTATTGAAACTATGAACAAATACATGTGTTTTCTCAGGATTTGCAACCAAACTGAATACATTCCCCAGAGGTACCAAGAGGTTTCACATCTAAAATGCTCAAATAAATATCCAGTCATAAACCAAAATACTGTAAAGGCCATTTTACTAAGGGAATAAAACAAAAGTAAACTTTTGTGAAGTGAAGATTCCTTGCAGTGGTGAGAGTTGGCATGCACAATATAAAGTGTTTAGAATGACTAGGCTTTTCATTTTGTTTATATTTTTAAACATTACCTCATTTCCATACACAGAGAAAAAAAGAAAAGAAAAGCCATAATTTTGTTGTTGAATTATTTTTGGAAAAACAACTACTTCAAAGTTTCTTCCTTTCTGTGCATGAGTACAAACAAATACCTGGCTATATAGGTAGTCTAGGAATGGTACAAGTACAGCATATCCTTATAGGGTGTGCATGGTAAAAATGCACTTTATGAACTGCCTAGGGGCACAGTATTAATTTAATGAGTACTGTCAGCTACAGTGTTAAATGCAGTCTGCTTACTGAAACATTTGGAATCTGCGCTGCTGAGAATGTGACCTAAAAATATTGCCTTTAAACTTTTATATAACCTCATCTTGACCTGGCTGCATTTCAGCTGAAGTTTTCAACAGTCAGTAACTTACACTGTTTCATGCAAGCAGCAGAGAAGACTTTAGACTGGGGGACAGCAACTAGAGAAATTAATTGTCTAAAAAACAGAGGAGGAAAAGGAAGGAATGAGGAAAACATGAGAACAGAATTGCTGTGAAACTTGGTGATGATGACAGTAAGATTATTCTTATTGTTTGGTTTTACCCTGTGCCCCATAAAACTTTAATCCAGTCATGTGGGGAAAGGAAAGTAGATTAGTGTACAAATTATTCATACAAAAGAACATACACTAGAGCACACTTTTCTAGCAAAAGAGTTTGGGATCAGCACTTGGGATGTGCAGAATGGGAACAAATATTTGTTTTTTAGAAGACCTCAGAAAGAAATACTAAATAATCCTCTTGAGATGGGAGGAGAATCACTGTCAGTATGAGTGTGTCATATCATATGAAGAATAGAGTGGTTACTTGTGTGTTGCAATGGCCAGAAAAAAGAACAGTTGCTGGAGAACAATATTTGTTATTTTTCCTCTGGTGGTGGTCTTTTCTTCCCCCCCCCTTTTGTTTTTTTTAATCCTATCAGGTTTAGAATATGATACTGTCTTTGATAATTTGTTTGAGGGGTAAATCTATCTGCAAATATCAAGACTCTTTGCAGTCGTATGAAATCATTAACAGGTTTTTCTACAAAACCCCTCAACCAACCCAGATTTTCATTTTGGCACATATTCAATCATTAATTGGGTTTTGTTGCCGTTAGTAAATTGAGCAAGATAGTATTATGCTTTTTGAGGCAGGGTTATTGTTCCAACTGAAAGTCTGTTTTGAAGTTTCATTTGGGTCAGAAGTTGGTATCCATTCAAAGGAGATGGCTTCACATAAAATGAAGGAAGTTTGTAAAATTCTTTAAAATGCTTGAAGCATCTTAGGTTGACAAGGGGTTTGTCCAAGTGAAACCTTCTCTAATTTTTTCATCTGTACCTCTTGGTAAAAGAACACTTCCAACATTGGTTGACCTTGTTTTTTTGGTGGCATTTTGCTATAGCATTGATGGTCTAATGTAATTTACAGCTTTAATGTAATGACTTGTAAAAGTGTAGAGAAACTGAAGGTGAACGTATTTTTTGGAGATGAAAATTTTTGCTCTGAAGTCCTTCTAGATAGTTTTGGCAAGTGTTCTCTGTGATCTAAAGTGCCACACTTATCTATGTGTGATTTGTATATCCTTGATATAAAGGGAGGCCATTGGTATGGCTTTTGCAATGTCTTTGATCTTGTTTAGCTGAAAATAAACTGAAAAATACACACTGACACTCATAATTATTTCAAGTAATGACATCACTCAATATGGCAAGCGAAATGGTCTTTTATTTTTTTCTCCAATGTATACTTTTTGATAACCTTGTGATGGGATAGTCAATGATTAAAATGGCATCCTTCAATTCAATTATCATATTGCTGGAAAATCTGCTTGCAGTAAAAGACTCTTCCTAAGTGCTGTTCACGTAGAAATTTCCTAATGTGTTAATGCCACCAAATGCTTCTTGTAAGTATCTTCTGCATGTGAATTAAGACAAGATGTCTTAATCTCTTTTCTAGACTGGATTTTAGAGGAGAGGCCTCTGAGACATTCTGAACCAGCTGAGCATTTATGCCCTAAGTGTGTAATATTATGTGTGGCTTTTGACACTGGACAGGGGAGAAACTTGGCTTTTATCCTTGTTAAAGGAAGTGATATATTCTGATGATAGACTCAGGAGAAAAATTACCTCAGCTATGTATTTAGATAAGCAGGGAAGACTGATGCAGGATCTTACACTGGTCAAAATTAAGTTTAAATAATTAGAATCCCAAAATTCCATGTAAACTAAAGGTTTTCTTGGTGAGGCGCCAAAGATGTCATGGCTGAGATTTCCAGAAAAAGCTGAAATTCAGTTCTGTGACATTTTTTTTTCTATTTTCAGTGTATACAGATTTTACAGTGAAATTTCTGGAACCATAGAATTTCTGTATTCCAGAATTCTTCAGGATGTGTGAGTTCTCACACACACACATGTGCACACATGCCTACCCACCCTCTAGAATCAACACAGCATGTCACATCAGTCTGGCAGGATTATGTTCATTAGATGTTCATTTTTGCTCCTGACCTCTACTCCCTTCCCCGCCCCCTTTAATTTTCATTGTGAAGAAACAGCTCTAATAGCAGGATTATTTCTGGATTAGTTGAGCTCTTTAGCATATTGTCTATGGCCTTGTTTACCTTGCAAGAATCACTGAGACTAAGCTGTGTCCCATAGCAATGTCACAGAGCACAATGGCCTGGAATGAGCAATAGGCACAAAAACTCAGGACTATTAGCCTGGCATAGGGAATGCTAATGGTGAAAGGCTTCTGGCAGGTTATTTGAGCTGGCAGGAGATTGAGAGCTGCTGCCAAAAACCCCACAGAGACCAATTTCTGCAAAAGATGAGAGTGACCTGCCTGAGGAAACTACTGTGTCCATCTATCCTGTGCTAGATACTGGGAGTAATCTGAAAGTCTAGTCCAAATGGTTTTGAAGAGCAGAAGAAAATGACTCCTCAAGATTTGCTGTCCAATTGTGGACCTAGACAATGGGAGATATGATCATCAGCACAACTGAGATCAGTGAAAAGCTTTAGGCAAATCCTCTCTTGATCTGCCAGTTCCCAGCTTCTGGGCCTGGAGGACCTCACTGAAAATTGATATCATGGGTAGTTTTCACTGTGGAGACCTCAATATGGAGTGAGGTTTATTTTTTAAGTTCTGATAACAACTGCAGGAATATGGATGTTTATTTGGCACATGTATCCTATTTCTCTTCTGGGCTGCTCTGTAAATTTTTAGGCTGAATCATTGCATGTGCTCATAGTGTGGCTCTCCATCCTTTTTTCTTTATTTTTTCCTTCACCGGGAACTGTACAAAAGGCCTGCTGCTCAGTCAGGATCTTGCACCTTCCCTTCCTACTGTCTTTGAATGTTTACTCTGAGTGTTGTGTTTTGTCATCTAATTTTTAGTTAGACTTTAATGTTTAAATTCACAACCAAATTCCCCCTCAAAATAGCCACTTGCAGAGTAAGAACCTCATATCAACCTATTGTTTTTTATCTTGGGAAGTGAAAATACCAGTTTCTAGCATGGCAGATGGCAATTGTTAGTTATGCACTGCATTTTCTTCTGCTCTTTTCCCTCCAAATGTCAAAGAAACCAAACTTATTTCATTTTGTCCCAGTGTGGATTTTTTCAGAGAGACTATTGGGATTTGACTGTGACCACAGTACTCTTGGCAGGCTTATAATAGACCTATAAAGTTCCCAGTTGTAGAGGCTGTTGGATGAAAGCATTAGTTTAAAGAATAGTTTCAGGGTATTCATAGGAAATTCTAAAAGTCATCTTACCCAGCAGATTTTCACACAGTGGGTTTTGCATCACTGTCACATTTTCCCCCATGATTTCCCCATTTAGTCCATTTGGGTATGACTCTTATTAACATATCTTTGTTTAGAATTGTCTTCAAGGCAAAAATGTAAAAGGATTGCAATTCCAGAATGTTTTAAATCAAAATTACATTAGCAAAGAAAAGTCTGGAAAACAGGGGGGAAAATCAACACTGAGGAAGAAAGGAAGACTGCTAGAAAGATGAGGAAGAGGACTGGATTCTCTCAGAGCTTTTGCTGAGCCCTTTGAGGCCCAGCCTGCTCTTCTGGTCTTCAACATGACTCTTTGCTGCTATGCTAGTGTGGAGGGAGGATGAAGAGTATTTAAAGAATGGAGAGGAATTAATCTGCATTCAAAGCTATTCCCAGCCACTTGAAATGTCCCACTCGCTTATACGACCTTTTAATCAGCACCCTGCCCTACAGCAGGCTCACAAGTGAACCTCCACTTCCAAACACAATAGGTGGCTTTGTTATAGTCCGGCACACTGTAGTGCATCACTCATCCATTTGTTGCATCCATTTGTTGCAGAGCTGTTTGTTCCAGAAATGAGCCTAAACACTAAATGCCAGATCCAGATTCAGCCTTTCCTAAAGTTCAGGTGTGTTCCTTTCTGATGGCTGCACCAAATCCCTTCCTTTTTGCTGTAACCAGTATCTATCCATCTCTGTCTCAGGAAAATCAATGCTATTGACTAGCACCACTGCTGTGCATATCATAAAGCAAACAAATTTAGAATTCAAATTTTAAAAGGTCATAGTTTTTTTCTCAAGAAAATGAAACTGAAAACTACACTTTACCCTTTCCTTCACTGTCCAAAAAATCTAATTATGAACTGCTTTCTCAAATTGATTTCATCCTATGTGAGTGACTTTATCAAGCAGGACTTTGGGGCGTTTTCAGTTTGCAGGCTAGTTGTTTACTAAATCTTACAATGTTTGCCTTTTTTTTGAGAACAAGCTGAAGCTGGGAATGCGAGTGTGCTGGGAGATTTATTGCATCTGGCAGCTGCAAAACAATGATTCTCAGCCAATGTGTTTATGAAAGAACAAGGAGAAGAAAAAGTTGCACAGTATATGGTAATAAATAGCATGGTTCCTCTGTTGTCCTTTGCCAAATAGCTACTACGTTTTATAACATCTGTGAACAAACCATAGATTCGTATTAAACTTTTGCAAAAGGTTTGACAGACCTGTCTCTTCTTGCACTCTTCTGACCTTACTTGTAGCTGGCTTGATTCATGTCTTGTTCATTTGCCATTTTACTCCATGAGATCAACACTTCTGAACATCAGCAGCTAGCTCATATGTTTTATTTCAGTGGATCTGCTAATTTTTCTTCTTGGCAAAGTAACAGAAAATTTGCCTCAGAATTTGTGAAGAGTTGGAAGAGATAAAATCTTTGTGTGACAGGATTAGGGCACATTGTCTCTTTGAGCCAGATCATTCAGTGGCAGCAATATAGCCTGACCCATCTGCACCAACATGTCTCCTGTGCCAATTTTGCGTGCAGATACCAAAGTCAAAGCAAAAGCTTGATTTCCAAATAAAACCAAAGAAAACTTTCTACAGATAGCATCTTGTAAACCTCCAGCCACTGTCATCTTTAAGGCATTTTAGTTGGACTCCAAAGGGAACCAGTCCTCCTCTTTTCAGGCGTTTCTCTCCTTGCTTATCAACTCATCAGACTTCCCTGATCTTTCAAAAAGTCAGACTCACACATCCCTGGGAAGTAGGGCAGGGAGAAAGCATTTGCACATGATGGTTGTCCTGATTCTGACTAAGACAGATTAGTTTTTGCAGTAGCCAGGAGGGGCAATGCTAGGACATGGAGGTTATTCTATACCACCTCACGTCATTGCTGGGGGTGGGAGGAAGGGAGTTTCTTCAAGGAGAAGGGGTCCCTTCCAGTCAAGTAAGTGTGGTGGAGGGAGCGGTGGGGTGGCACTGTTCCGAGCTGGAGGGAGCGCTCAGGGTGGCGTGGCTGTGGTCGGGTTGGGCTCCGTGGTGAGCATTTTGCATGTGAATCACGCTCTCTCTTTTGTACACTTTTGTTATTGATATTTTTACTGTACCTGTTCGTTTCCTTCTCTCTTTGCTGTTTCCAGTAAATTTTCTTATCTCAACAGCTGATCTTTACCTTTTGTGCTTCCAGTTCTCCTCTCCAGCCCACCACAGAGGAGGCGGGTGGGGGCTGAGCAGCAGTGTAGTTTGGAGAGTCTTGGTAGAAGCACTAAATTGGGGAGTACCATTCCTAAACCATGACAATAGTCCATTGGTAATCTAGTTGCTGAGGTGGTAAAGGGACAAGCAATGTTGCTATTACCAATAGCATGTGATAGAATTTATTTTTTCATTTCCTTTCATTTACACAAAACAACCAGATATATACAGGAGAGATCCCTTGCAAATCATCATTAAGTTAGTGTCTACACCCAACACTGGTTGAAGGTTTAAATAAACAAGCACACTGCTCTGAAATGTTGCTTATCATGTTTTTCTTTCTGTCGCAGGTTAGATTACTCACTCAGGATATTTTTTCTGTTTCCCATCTATGGTCTATGTCTGCTTACTTTTAAATTAATGCTAAAGCTGTTAGTGATCAATCAGACACCAGTGCAAAAGTTCAAGTCCTGAAATGTTAATTTGGTTTTCTCTATTATCACTCTAAGTGGACTGAGGAAGCCTATAGTTTGTTACTGCTGTTTCTCAGTGAGACTTTAAAAGCGTAAGTGCATTCAGATCTGTTGAGTGAGACTCAGAAGAAATGTTGTCCTGACAGTATTTTAGATGGAAGTTGTTTTAATTTCCTTGCAGGCTCTTTGGCTTGTTAAGTGTGTATACGTTGACATATATGAAATGTGATTGTTGTATCCAGAACTGAAATGATCATGTTTCAGCTGTAGCATTATGCCCAAGTATTAGCTAGGTACTTTGGTACAGAGAGGATTACTGGGAAATCTGGGAAATCATGAACTCATTGCAAAATCTCTTTACTTCTTATAAGAAGTTAAAAAATGTATAAAAGATAAATTAATATTATTCTGTTTTGATATATAAAATTTAGCTTACATTTTTAAATATACTGGAAGCAAGAATATTTTTATTTTGGTGTCATACAAAAGGCCTCTTAGAGTGGGTTAATGCAAGTCTTCAATATGTATTCATGAATCCTTGTTCCCCAAAGTGCTAATCAACCTATTTCTGGATTACATTCTCTCTGTATGACAGCAACATTTGAACTTCATGGCGCAAGGTCGTCCTTCAACATGTCACCATAATGCTAAGTTCATTAATTTTCTTCCCTTAAGGATACTGCATTATATATATAAAATCAGTCAGTTAATTCCCAAAAGCTCAACAAGTGTCCCTGAATTCTAGTACTCCCTTGAGTAAGAACAAGCCTTTGGAAAACCAAATGAACAAAACTGAGCTTTCCAGAAAATTTTCAACAAGTCTGATGACTAGAAGAACTTTCCTTAAACCCTCAAACATCCTTCCGCCTGCCAAAAATCCTCCCACCTCATATTCCCATAAACTTAAAATAGGAAATAATTTTAAATTTGTTTTCCATGAGAAACTTTACTGATATACTTAAATGTTGCAGAACCAAATGCCCTTGCAATACAAATGAAGTGACATGTGAAAATATTTTCTATTTAAGATCCACACTAAATGCATTGTTGTGCCTGCTTCCTAGTATGATGCAAAGTCTTACTTGCATTTGGTGTTACTTTTAAACTTCCTAATCCTATAAAACATGAAAATTCAAGTCCATTTCTTATTACATATCTGGGACTGAAAAGGCATAGGCATCACTTCACCTTTTAATGCAGCATGGTTTAAAGCAAATGTTCTGAAAATAATTTAACTTTGCTCTGGGAAAATCAGTAATGACCTTCCAGAGGAGTGATTCACTTAGCAACGCTGGAGACCACAGGTATGAAACCAAAATGGAGTAGGAATCCAAGGGTTACTGCCTTATCCTTTGACACTGCCTTATAACAGTGTCTTTTGTAAGGCTAACACATGTTTTTCCCTCAGTGTTAAAAGAATTTTCTTCTGATTTTAAACAAAAGCATGATCTCAATTATTTGGCAAGTCCTTAAAGATGTTATTCTGCACTTAAGAAGAAGAGAGTAATAATTCTGGTGGTTTTTTCCTGCAGTTTGCCATGACTAACTCTTGAGTATAATCCCCTCATGAAATGTTAAGGCTCAGTACAATGTGTTATTTAATACTACTGTGCCATGGAAAATGCCATTACTGCTCATTGACAGACAGTTCTACCATCTTCCATACCATCTTGTCTGCCTCTCACAGCTTACTGAATCAATTCCTGAATGATTTGAAGGTGCTTTATACAAAAGCCTAAGCCATCTTAGAAGAAATGTAAGTTGATAATGTCAACAGTTATTTTGTCATAATTGGTTGGTATACTCAAAATCACTTTTAGAAAATTGAAATAAACCCCCCAGCTTCAGATTTTCCTCACTATTCAGGTCAGATACAATTTCTAAAAGTGACCCAGAATAACTTTTACAAGTGAAGCCTCACTGAAATCAGTATGATAAATGCTAGTGGAAAACTTTTCCCCTCTAAAGGACAGAAAAAACCTAATGCAAGAAAATGATGCTTTTTGCTTGCTTAGCATCTCATCATTTGTAGAGCATGGCAGTAATGTGATAAGCAACTGACCTAGTCCCATGGTACTGTATAAGGCTTGGTGGAAATGCAACTCAAGGCTGGCTTTGTGCTTGGTCTGCATTTCATCCTTAGCCAATTCAGCAGTGATATTAAACACTCTCATGAGGGATCCATGTGCAGCCGTTTTTGCTAGGAAGGATGAGCTGCCTCATATGGGACCTTGCATGTGGGAGGAGTACACAAAAGAATAGGATGATTCAGAGTCCTTAGAGAAGCAAAATATAGCATCAAACTGACTATTGGAGCTCTGTCTGGGTAAATTGGATTTGATTCTTCATGTGGCAGTGCAAAACGTTACTCGGATTGTTGCTGATCTTCCCATCAGACTTGTGTTTGACTTCCAGCCTTTACAGCGCTAAGAGTAGGGTGCTGTAAGGCTGTCTTTGTTGGAGGGCAGAAGAAGGGAACAAACAAGCCAAATACAGATTTTAGTGTAATTCAGTTACCATAGTAGCAACTTGTTTTTATTTTAAAAGGCTTGGATTAGTAGTGTCTTTTTTCTTTCAGAAGAAAATTTTTTCAATAATTTTTTAAAAATAAAAAATCAGTACTAATACGACATGTAAATATTTCTGTGCACTGCTTTGACATTTGCAGTTCAACCTCAGCCCTTGTGTCAGCTTACAATTCCAAGACATGTATATCTATACTACAATAAAAAAGGAGGGAAATTTGCATGTTTCCTTGAGGACATTCAACATCAAGAGACTCATGTAAAGTTCAGGAGAGAATCTCAAGAAAATTCAACTCTTTTCTGGCTCAGTGAATTCCTACTTGCTCTTGAGTCAACCCAGTCTTTTGTAAGGCCTCATATTTCTGGAAAAGCTATCAATTAACAACATCTGCTTATACCAGTGACCATTTTCTGTAAAGAACTTCTGTTTGTTGCTTTAGGTCTTCCCCAGATACATCCCATGCCTAAAGCAGAAGGATGACTGGAGGTGTCCCAGTGCCTTTCATGCAATATATTAATACACGAAAGCTGCACGATTCCAGCAGTGGGATGTAGGACCTTTAGATCAATTTATAACTGGATTAACCATTTCAGATGTTATAATTTTTTCATAGGTGCATAGAAAAAATCAGTGCAGACATGTTTTTCTATATTTGTCACCATTTTCTCCATTAAATCAGGCTATAGCATCCGGTGAGTCAATATTTTCATCATTATTTTAATCAGATGACATTCATATAAACCAATAAGACAAGACAATTTTTTCATTGTAGTGGATCTAGGTTATGACGATTTTCACTAAGACACCAGTTGAGTCTGTTGAGAGTAAAACATACACTACTAATACTACAGTTTTGTGTATGGATTTAATTTTTAGGTTTAATATGGAGCATAAGTGATGTGACTATTCAGTCTTTTCTGAGTTGGTAACTCATTTAAGACAGAAGCTGCTTTTTGTGTTCCTTGAAGTAGCAATTGTAGGACCAACCAGTACATTGTGATTCTCAAATATTTAGAACAATAAGACAGTTTAAAATTTGTTATTAAAATTTGATAGTAATATATATTATCATATATTGATTATATATGATATATGTGACATATATTTGCAATATGTCTGATATATATATGATATACGTGATTATATATATTGATTATATATGAGATATTATTACATATTATATATAATTTTGTATTATAATGTTGGAGCCTCTTAGTTTTATCTTCATTTTTGGTGACCATTCCTCATAGATGGATGGAAGCTAGCTGTTTTAGGGGGTCCAATGAGATCCAGTGGTCTGGATTTATATTAATGAAATATTTCCACCCCCAAACTAAAAACTATGAAAAAGCTATACAAATAATTTAGAAACTAAGGGAGTGACAACCTAGACAATGGTAGAAACAACACAGATTTTAGCATGTGATTAAATACTTGTGATGAAGGAAAATTCCACTGCATTTATTCTTGTTGATTTTTTTTTTCCTGTTTTGAGCCAAAGACTTAGAGTCCAGGAGCTTTGATGTTTGCTTTATCACAGACTTTGGTGTTACTAATTCCTTGATGCCATGGGAATGTACCTGCCTGTCAGAGGTGGAATTTTACCTGATAGTGTGAGAGTATCCAGGGTAAATTCTGGGCTCCGTCAGGTATCCTGACCCAGCTCTTTTTCTTGTCCTAAGGCAAACACTTGATGCCAGAAGAGAAAGCGTCAGGAGAAAAACAAAACTTTTAACTCAGGTGTCTTCTAAAATATTGGCTTTCATCCAAGAAGGAGCCTCAGAGCCCTCAGTAGCTTAAGCACCATCACGCCAGCAGCAGCCAGAACTCCAGTTTGTGAACCAGATGTAGCACAAGGTTGGGAAGGAAAAGCTTAGGGCAGAAGGAGTGTGTTGGGATGTGTCAATAAGTTTATCTGTCAACTCAATGGAGTTCTACAGGGAAGTCTTCTTGTTCCTGCTTTCTGCCCCAGAGATTTACTTGCAAGGTGTACAGTCAGCTTTGCATGTTCTTAGACATATTAGTAACTTGAAGAGACATTGGGATAGTGAATTGTGTTTTTCTGGAAAGTCTTTTCTTCATCAGTTTAAACGATTTCCATCTTCAGCAGAATTGAATCCAGACCAGAACAGAGGATCTCAGTCTGCTTATTCTGTGTGAGGGCGCAGATTGGGATGTGGCTCCAGTCTTTCTGGCTTAAGCCCATTTCTTGTCTCTGTTGTGGTTTTATGAGTTGATATAGCAAATATGTGACATTTGCTCTCCTTTTTTTCTTCTCTTGGAGTTTTTAGAGAGATGAGAGTTCTTGCTGTAGTGTAAGGCAGAAAACAACAGAAGGAGTCTGAATAGTAATGGGTATTCTGTGCAGAAATCTCCATGACTGGAGAACAATGGTTATTTGCAGCCTCCTAAAGGTTAAGGATGCGTTGGATGTATAGACATCTGTGGTTGTTCATGAAAAAGTCCCTTTTGAGGAAGAGCAGAGGCACAAACATCATTTTCTCCAGTGGATGTTACCAAACTACTAAGGCCCTTTCTATATCTCAAGAGTTTCTAAATGGACAACATTCCTAGGACAAAGAAGCAGTCTTACTAAAGATTCTCAGTACAGTAATGTGATAGATCAGATTTGAATTCAGACAAGTTGTTTCTGGTAGTTATTTAGAAACATGAAAAAGTCATCTGAAAAGAAAGTTTAAAGATCCTTTATTAGACACATAATCCCAGTGTTTATAGTCAGATGGAGATCTGACTTTGATATTATGAGTTTAGTACTTAGAGACCACTGATACCATCCCTCCTTCTGGGACAGCAGAGAGGAAATAGTTTGGATTTTAGAGAAAAACTTCAAATAGAAGAAAATAGCAGATAGTCTATTGGTGTGTTAGGAAATTGTCAATATTGCATTTTAAGTAGGATTCATCACATCTAGTTTTAGGCAACTGAGAGTTAGGCTGCTAATCTAATCTAGTTACCTGAGCATCTCTTCTATAGAGTAGAGAGAGACGTATACTTCCAACAAGTGACTTATCTCTGTAAGTATAGTGCCTGAAATAGCTGGAGGATTCACTTTCTGGATGGTTTTGTCACTTTCCAGTGGTTATAAAGGGAAACTAATATGGGCTACACACCTTGATTTTAGATGACTTGAATCCCTCCCTATATTTCTTCCCATTGTGGTGTGGAGGGGCAGTGCCTCACTTAATAAAGATGCTGTGGAAGGTATTAAGTTGAACCAAAGTAGTCAAGAGTGGTAGTCTAAATGTTTGTGCAACAAAGTCTGTAACACTGTATATTTCACTTAAAAAGTCAGAACAGGTAAGAAAATGGTGTTGTAGTAGACTCCTGTCTAAGCAACAGGAACTTTACCTGACACTAAAAATTCCTCAGTACTGTGCAGCCATTACAAGTTTAATGATTAAAAGCCATATCATTTAACAGTTTTAGATATCTTGATTTCTAAACTTATCTACAATACTTTTGTGTTATGCTTTTGGTGTGGTTTTTGTTTGTTGAACTTGTAATATTGTCACCCATGTCCCCTTGGTGGACATTGTCATAAGTTACCAACTTTAAGGCCTTTCCACAATGTTGTCTCAATAAACAGGACATTGATGTAGAGCTCAGGCCTTAGTGCTGGGCCTTTGTGCAGCTTTGGGCTGTAAGGAGCAAAAAAAGATATATACTGAAGAGACTGACCTTCTTGACTTTTTGGTGTTTCTCGGTAATAATTAACAGGTGAGAATTCATCCTTCCCTTTCTCCCTAGAGAATGTGGAATATAAACAGAGTAAACAGAGTCAACTTTTTTTTTTTTTCCAGAATGCTTTTCCATGTTGTTCTACTTCCTTCATGAAATGTCAGAAGCAATTAAAAAAGAAGAGAGGTTGGAACAGTTCCCTTTTGACCAGAGCCAACTTCACTCATGCTACAGTGACCTGGCTCTAATTGATACTTCCTTTGCTGCCAAATATTCTAGATAGCCATCTAAATTCAGCAAAGAAGTGCTAGTGTGTGTATAGGCCTCTCATATGTTTCTGGTGCATCTGCTCTGTTATACCTGCCTAAAAATAACAGCAGCATCAAACTGCTGCAGTTGAAAGGCTTGTCAGCCCTGTAGCATCCAGAACTTGTCTTGCGAAGGTATTATGCAAAATGCAAAGAAATAATTGTCAGCTATGTATTTCAAGCTTCAAACCTCTACCAGTCTTCATACACCTGCATAAATCTCTTTGATTCACAATCATGTTCTGAGAAT
The DNA here is from genome assembly GCF_001715985.3 of Manacus vitellinus. Taxonomy (NCBI): domain Eukaryota; kingdom Metazoa; phylum Chordata; class Aves; order Passeriformes; family Pipridae; genus Manacus; species Manacus vitellinus. The sequence continues at coordinate 10,419,608 of NW_021940750.1, forward strand.
TGGGTTGAGCTTTGTTGGGTATTTTGCACTGTGTTTAAGCTAAGGAAATAATTTTCCCCCTCATTTTGATTGCTTGTATTCCTATAACAGGGTTTGAAGGGCATTTGCACTGATAGTTTTGGACTTTGTTTTCTGTGTGTACAGAATCCTGGCCACACATCCTGCTGCCATTGACATATATGAATTAAATACTACCTACTATGTTTAGGCAAGTGAAGTTTCCTGCTGGCAAAGGCAGTAATTTGAGATAGAAAATAAAATTTCTCAGGTGAAACTAAGGGGAATTTTGGTGAATGCTCAGAAGTCCCTTTCTGCAAGCACTACAGGAGGTACCACACATACAGAGTTTGTTACATCCAGATGGCCGGTATTAAAACTGAGAGAAAAATATGTCCTGATTTAAAAGGAATGGATGATTCTAAATGCAATTAGATAGTTCACCAGTGTCAAAGAAAAGTCTCCAAATACAAAATAACCAGCTGGGAAAGGTAGGAAATTACAGTGATACGTTGCCATATCACCATTTCTTTTCCTAGAAAATACTTTGCATTTCCTCCTATAACGTTGATTATATAGCTTGGCCTTCACCGAGGAGATTGCTTTTAGACACCAGTTTTGTCTATATGAAGAAAATACTGATATGACAGACTCATCAGACTGAATCTAACCAAATTTTCTTCTACATGCTACATGCTTTAGCAGGCCTCAGCAGAGGTCATAACAATAGCAGACATAGCCCATTCTTGAGAACACCCGATAGTTCAACTTGTTCTTATGCAGAAGCCTAAATGCTGGATCAATTTGTTGGAAGTTATTTAAAGAGCTCTTATACCTCAGGTACCATACAGAACTTTTTGTTTATTGCTCATGACTTTACTACAGACTAGTCAAAAGAAAGACATGCTTGTGCTAGTTTTGTGCCCTTCCTCCTCAAATAATTTCTTAATGTTTTTCCTGCAAAGACTAGGACTTGGTCAAAATGGTAGCATGTGGCGTGTTGTGTAGGTGAATCTGAACTGCCACCTCAGCAGTACATCTCTGTGTTATATGCCTCAACTGTTACATCTTAGCTATGTGGTAGCTAGGCAGAATTTCAAGGCAGAAAGAATTACATGCTGATGTCTGAGGAAAGACAATAATGTGTGGTGGTTAGTGTCACAGGAAGAACGCCGAAAGGCATCCTGGAAAATGTAGTTCCTGATACTCTATTGCACATGCTTCATGGAATACTTGTATGTGATTGGTTGAACATGTTTTGTTACTTTTTAAACTGCGTATATAAGATGTTGTTGTTCTCAGTAAAGCTGATTTGGACGCTTGTCACCCCAAGCATCAGGGTCCGTGCCCACAGTGCCATCAAATGGCGCCCTGCAGCGGGGATATTAAGTAAGAGACATCGGATGAATGTCTACCAGCGGCACCCCTGGCTGAACTAAAAGAAGAAAGGAGCTCCTAAAAAGAATTGCGCGTGCAATACCTGGAACTGGTAGGAAGGAATCCTACATTAGGAAGGAACTCTGCATTAAAAGAATCAAATTGCAAAGGAAAAAAGAAGATAATACAGCTTCAACGATTGGCTTCCAGGTAAGCAGAGAGGATGGGGAAGAGTGCTTCCCAAGAATTAGAAAAAATGCTGAAGCATTAAGCTGAATACTTAAAAAGTACTTGCAAAAAATTAAAGAAGCCAAATTAGTCAAGCTATTAAAATGGATCAGCAAAGCTGTACCGGGGTTCCCCCTGGCTGGGACTCTAAAAATGGGAAAGACTTTAAGAGACAGAGCAGTGCTGGGAAACATGGAGGTATTTAGAAACCTTACCACCTAGATGGAGGTCATGGAGGCCTTAAAGAGAGCACAGAGGAGAGCCAATCCCTCCATGGAAATAGACTCCAACCCTCCTGTTCCCCTCACAAACCCCGACAGATGTAGAATTCCCCTAGAGACAGGGCACGGAGATGGAGGTGGGGAGGAACTGCCAGCAATACGGGAGAAACTGCCGGGAATATGGGAGGAGAGAATTTGAGAAGGAAAAAGTATATTCTTGGAGTTGGTCTTGTATTCCCACAGCCAAGGATGGGAGGGGGATGTCGTGGGTGGTAGCTATGTGCCAAGTTTTTGCGGGCGTGGGGTACCTGGGGAGCAAATGTGTAATTCAAACCGTGGGACCGTTACCAGGGGGTGGTTCCCAGATTCCTACCATGAAATTAAGGGATACATGCAGGGTGAACCTGGCCACAGGGTGGCTGCAGAGCTGTGACCACGTGGCGGCCGCGTGGCTGACTGGGGGCTGCCTTTTTCCCCTAGCTGCACGGCAGAAGAGGGTCCTTTTTTTCCTGTCCAGTGGCCATTTTCTCACATGCCCTTGTTGGAGACCAGGTGCCTCGGTCCGGTAAGGGGTGAGATAATGGGGGATGCCGGAGAGGGGTCAGCCGTAGTCCCTCAGATTGAGAACAGAGGCGCAGGAGCAAGTGTTTCCATAAGCAGATGGAAAAAGTGTCAGGAGAAGGCATTATGAGTGGGGGACTGGGAAGTAGTAAACACATGTCCTGTAATATATCGACCGCGACAAAACCCTCAGTTCCAAAGCTTGCTGTATGAGGTGATGAAGGAACTGGGCATTCTACAGTAACATTTTGCCGTAATTACCAGACACACCTATGTCTCCTCTAGGAGCTGGAATTAAGAGAAAGCATTACTCTTCCTCTTCTTTGCTGGCATTTTTCCCTACACTGAATTTTTACATTTGGTGCTGAAACTAAGTGCCTCTTCATGCCATTTGCCCTTAAAATAAGGCTTATGATAAAGATTTACATGATGCAAAAGTGAGGGCAGTCTATAAGTGGTTTATTTTCATGTCTGGAAGAACACAAATCATCCACAGGTTAGCTGATGGTTAGCTGATTTTTATGCATAACTCCCTTTTGCCTATGTGTTGACACTGTTACAGTTCTGAAGTTAGGAAACCCCAAAGCTTAGGTTGGCTCTTTAGTCTTAGTTTCTGCTTTATTTTGGCATATGCATTTCCAAAGCTTTTAATAATTGCTAATTATCCTTTAATTTTACTTCTAACAAAATAATAAATACAGAGTACTCAAATAACATGGCAGGGAAGAAAACATCCAATTCCATTTCTGAAGCAAATATGAATAGGTATTATCTTAGCTCAGGATATACTTTTTCAGTAGCTGATAAAGACAGGAATTTTATTCCTTTCTGTAATGGAAAACATTATTGTTTGTTCTGAGCTAGTTTTTATTTTCATATTAAAAAGGTCATTGAATTCAATTTCATAAAACTCTAAATTCTTATTTTGATTAAATGGAAGGCATTTTTTTCAATTTAGTTCGTACTTTTTAGCTTTCATAGTAGAATATATTTCCTTAGTTTCTCATATAATTTTGAGGAAAATTATCTTTTCCAGGCAGATGTTTTGAGGTCTCCAAAGAGATCAAAAAATGACCAGACTGTCCATTGAATGTTTGTATTCCAGAATGGTGCTACAGAATGGCAATGCTATTGCCACTTCACAGGAAGACAGTATTTGTTGAAAATTGCTCTATGTACCATTTTCAAGCCGCTAGATTTGAGGATTTATTATAACATTAAGGATGTAACTACGTATTACTTAATCTGCAGGAGGGGATTAACACAGTAACATGAGTAAATGAAAAAAGTAAGAGTGAAAAAATATGAAGTAACTTAAAAAAGAGATCAAGATTGACTTGTCCAACCTTTCACTTGAAAAAGTATAGCCAAAGGATAGAAACACAGTAAAATAATATTTACATCTCAAAAGTACTTTTGGCATCTGTTCTTTATTGATGAGAATAATATTTATTGCCATCTGGATTCCTAATTCATTTTTTTGATATTGCTTATCGGGGGTTGTCATAGGACACAAACAGCTGGATTGAATTCCATCGTGTTGTGTCACTCTGACTCATTTATTTTTTCTTATCTATGAAAATTTCTTGTTGTAAATAACGTCTCACTCTTTCCCTCTCTGAAGTACTTTGCACTCTTGTAGAAGTCATGTGGTTTCTTTCAATCTTTCTCTCTCTCTCCCTGCCTTTTCTGTTCCTGCTTTGTGTTATTTTTCTCTCTATCTTGGAATCTCCCTCCCTTTTCCTCTTTTTCTCTCCTTTTTCTTAGCTCAACAAATACTAAGTAGTTTTATAGGTATGTTTTAGCCTCATCTGTGGTATCTAAATATAAGTTTAATATTGCCTGAATAATAACAGTAACAATAACGACAATATACTAATACTAATAAATTTAGTTATGTGAGAGGTTAGATAATCTTCTCAACTGAGATTTCAGTCTACTTAAATCAGAATCTTTGATCTGATATCATTGGGATAGGGCTTTATGGCTGATTCCCTGGAACTGTATAGCTGCTTGAACATATAAGGGATGGAAAATTTTATAGTTATTAAGTTACCTAATGTATTGGCTGTCTTTAATCTTTTGTAGAGTGTTCGAAGCCCATTAGTTCCGTATAAGATTGTAGTACCTACCTGCAAAAAAATAATTGCAGAATATGATTTATTAATTTATACAATACTTCCTTTGAAACTGTGGTTTTTTTTTCTCTCGTGAAGCCTGGTATAAGGTTACTGTGAGCTCTGGAGGCAGAGCTGGGATACTGAGGGGAGCACTCTGCTGTCACCACAATGTCTTAACATTTCTTTTTTTTTTACTTATAAAGGTATGATTTCCCACTTTGTATCATGTCACAAAACAAAGCCAGGTTCAATGTGGAGTTATTAAACACTTAATTTCCCTCTTATTAAAATTCAAGAAGAGTGAATTGTAAGGGACTTTCCCTAATGACAGACCAAGAACATACTCGACTCACTGTATGGGATCTTGACAGAGACTTTCCAGGAGTATTTCTGTGAACTAGTTCTGTTCTTTCACAAAAGTATGTGTGAAAGGATGAGGAAAGGAAATGTACAGGAGTCAATTGTGTGCAAAAATAGCAGTAAAGGCTGCTGCAAATAAGATTTCTTCTCTAGTCTTGGTGTATTATAACTACATTTGATGTGCCAGATTTATTGCTGCTGGAACTGAATTGGAGTATTCTGTCAGATCATTTGTGTCAAGTCACATTGGATTTTAATATAAATTCTAAAGTGCTTAAAGACTTTAGAAAGAAGGATACTGGATCTTCTAAATATGAACTAGTTGTACTATTCCGAGTTCATTTCAGAAGTTCTTGTTAGGAACTTAGTGATTAAAAGCTCACCTTGATACCATGTTCCTAGAAAAGCTGGCAGCCCATGGCTTGGACAGGGGCACTCTGTGCTGGGTTGGGAACTGGCTGAAGGGCCGGGCTCAGAGAGTGGTGGTGAACGGTGCTGCATCCAGATGGCGGCTGTTCACTAGTGGTGTCCCCCAGGGATCAGTGTTGGGCCCAGTCCTGTTTAATTTCTTTACTGGTGACCTGGATGAAGGGATTGAGTGTACCATTAGCAAACCTGCAGATGACACCAAGTTGGAGGGTAGTGTCAATCTGCTAGAGCATAGGTGGGCTCTGCAGTTGGAGCTGGACAGGATGGATAGATGGGCCAAATCCAGCGGAATGATGTTCAACAAGACCAAGTGCCAGGTCCTGCACTTTGGCCACAACAGCCCCATAGCTGGGGACAGAGTGGCTGGACAGTGGCCAGGCAGATAGGGACCAGTAGGCTGAACATGATCCAGCAACGTGCTCAGGTGGCCAAGAAGGCCAATGGCATTCTGGCCTATATCAGGAATAGTGTGGCCAGCAGGACCGGGGAAGTGATTCTGCCCTGTGCTTGGCACTAGTTAGGCTGCACCTGGAGTACTGTGTCCGATTCTGAACTCCTCAGTTTAGGAAGGCTATTGAGGTGCTGGAGTGTGTCCAAAGAAGGGCAACAAGGCTGGTGAAGGGTCTGGAGCACAAGTCCTATGAGGAGCAGCTGAGGGAGCTGAGGTTCTTTAGCTTGGAGAAAAGGAGACTCAGGAGAGACCTAATCACTCTCCACGACTACCTGAAAGGAGATTGTAGCCAGGTGGAAGTCCATCTCTTCTCCCAGGCAGCCAGCAACAGGACAAGAGAACATAGTCCTAAACTGCACCAGGGGAGGTTTAGGCTGGACATTAGGAAGAACTTCACAGAAAGAGTGATTGGGCATTGGAATGTGCTGCCCAGGGAGGTGGTGGAGCCATTGTCTTTGGAGGTGTTTAAGAAAAGACACTTAGTGCCATGTTCTAGTTGACATGGTGGTGTTTGGTCATAGATTGCACTCGATCTCAGAGGTCTTTTCCAACCTAGCCGATTCTGTGACTCTGTGATTCTAGTTCTATAATAACACCACCAACAGCAGCAGCAGTACTTTCTGATGGATGAGCAGGATCAGATGAGATAGCATCTAACATAAGAATTGACACCCAGCCCTCCCTGTACTCCCTTCCCCCCAAAATCTTGCTGCTTGCTTCGTAGGCTTTCAAAAGCATGAGAGGTGTTTTTTTTTCTTCTTTTTTTCTTTTCTTTTATCTTTTTTTTTTGTATTTATTTATTTATTTCAAATAGAACTCTTAGAAGTTCTGAGCTAGCATTAAAACATTGCTTCTTGGCTTTTCAAGATTCCTATTTCAAGAAAAGATGTTATTATCACAACAGATTTGTTAGGCTGTGCTTAGAGCTTCCAGCATGAGCCAAACACAAAGATATTACAATATATCTCAAATATTAGCAAATAGAAGGCAGAAATTGCCATAGCTTTGGGTAGCAAAAATTGCTTTTGGAGTTTAAAGCTCCACTACGATTTTCTGTCTGCTTATTGCAGTTCAGACATTTCCCTTCCACCAGTGTATCTACAATGTGTGACTCTGATCATAACTGTTGCTCCTGCTTGCCCTGGGTCTGCTTGTTTTGGCAGTTTTGATGGCCGAAAATGCCGGGCCTCTTTCATGTGGTTTGTGTCACATGTGCTGCTGTGCGAGACACGCGCAGATCTTCGGGAGTGTTTGCTGCTCGCTGCTTTGCCTGCTCTCTTGTATGCTTCCTCTGCAGATGGCTTTCCTGGCTCCCCTGGCCCTTTGTTCAGTTTCTTTTAATGTGTGTACACCCACCCCATGCAGTTCCAATGAAGTATGTGTTGTTTATTTCCTCTACTGTCCAACTCTAAAGGTTTAAATCTAAGGAGGCAGTCACTGACACTAAGTCCAACAGCAGTGCCTAATGCAACCTGTTCTTTTCCTGGCATGCTTATTCTTTTCCCTCTTGGAAGTGTGGAAGTCTCCACTTGTTTTTAACCCTGTAGTGACTAATTTTAGCTATCTTACAACAAAGCATTCACTGTGGATGATATATCTTCCTAAGGCAGGCCTCTAAGATAGGTGGACAGATTTATCTCTCAGATGATTTTTGTTTCTCTCCCCACTGATGTGGAGGAAGACTAGATGACAAACCTAGGCTAATTGGCTCACTTGGAGATAGCAATATCTGGGTGAGATAAATCCCCCTCCAGGGACCCGGTCTTTGTGGTGGTATGCATGAATGCTGTATGCTTGCAAACTGCTTGCTGGGATTTTTTTAGTCAGCGAATCCTCCTATCAGCACTTTCCATACTGCCTTACTCATGAGGACAGAGTGAAGAGTGTCAGCGGAGGGACATGCGAGTACAAAAGATAAGAACTAAGTACTTCCTTACAAGTGGGTCAGTTCCAGACTCACATGAGCTATTTATTCACTATATGAAACAGAGTAGCAGACTAGTCTAGGTAAGAAAGGCAGGGAGAAAGTAGGTGAGAAAGTATTGGTGAAAAGTGTTCATGAAAAACATCAAGACTGATGTTTTCATTAACAACTCTGCTATTTTTGTTCAAGAGTAAAACTGTGAGAACCCAGATACCAATGGTAAGTTTCATAGAATCATTGAATCAACTGGGTTGGAAGGGACCTCCAAGATCATCAAGACCAACCCTTGATCCAACACTGCTGTGGTTACTGGACCATGGCACTAAGTGCCGCATCCAGTCTCATCTTAAAAACCTCCAGGGATGGAGAATCCACCACTTCCCTGGGCAGCCCATTCCAATACCTGGTTACCCTTTCTGTAAAGAATTTCTTCCTAACACCTAACCTAACCCTCCCCTGGTACAGCTTAAGACCATGCCCTCCTGTCTTACTGATAGTTGCCTGAGAGAAGAGACCAACCCCCACCTGGCTACAACCTCCTTTCAGGTAGTTGTAGAGAGTGATGAGGTCTCCCCTGAGCCTCTTCTCCAGGCTGAACAAACCCAGTTCCCTCAGCCTCTCCTCATAGGACTTAAAGCTTTTCTGCTGATTCATCAGGTTTCTATACAATTTTTTTTCAGAATTTGTACCACCTCTATGTTTAAAGGTGTGCATTAGATAAAATAACTAGCCACATCTATGAGAAATAAGACTTTCTCACGTCAGAAGCAAAAACTTCCTTTTTTGGTAGAACTGTTAAAATAATCCAGGTTTTTATATCCTGAAGTAGTATTGAATAGTTCAAATAAATCAGTAGCAGCAGCAAGATTTTTATTTTGGCTGATCCTGCATATGAACTATGTGTGATAGTCCCTTTTATGCCAATGGCAGCTCTGCTCATGGACCAACTGCACAATCTGTTCCCACATGCAGGATGCAAGGGCTGTAGTGAAGGAGATTTTAAAATAGCAGAGTTATTACCTGGTGGAAAACTGGCATTCCCCTAACTCTGCAAATCTGTAACTGTTACTGCATAAGGCAAAGAGCGAAAGGCAATACATGTGAATCTGTGAGATCTGGGAGAAGTGACAAGGTTTGTAAAGGTGTTTTCTGTTGTTGCTCTGGTAAGAAAGCAACTATAGGGAGCTATTATATGTCAGGGCAGACTTCTACTGCTTCATTTTTAGTTTGGTCTGTATCCATATCTTAGGAGTTTCCCATACAAAGCTGAAGAAAAAAAAATCCTCCGTAGTGTGAATTATATTTAAGGATTCAGTCCTATGCTCATACAGCATCCTGTTGTAGTCACTCGAAGACAAGCCTGTAAATAAGGCAAGACTGGCATGTAATCTGCCTTTAAAGAATGTTATTTCTTTCTCTGGAAATTGATTAAAAATAAAATGAAAAATTATGTTTTTTGCCACTGGCACCAGCTTTACAAGGCATCAAAGCAATGAACTGCTTGTAATCTCTAGACATTTCCTGACTGACTGCAAAGGTCATCTTGGAGTGACAGAGGGAATCTGAAAAAGAGTTATCCGAAGGCCAAATAAGGTGAAAGTTTCTGTGGCTAAAGTTCAAGTTTATTTACATAGAATAAAAAAGACAAGTGAAAAGTTTGCTTTTATTTTCTAAAGCTTTGGACCGGTTCACATAAAAAATAAAGTAAACTAAAAATAAAGGGAGTAGAATGTACAGTGACACAATAGAAATAGCAGTTAATAATTATCCCTGGCAACTTTTTGTTTTCCTTATTTATCTTATTCTAACCCAGACAGTGGTATCTGTGATATTGCTGTTATTTTCTAGCTTAGGAAATCGTTGAGGTTGGGACCTTCTATTTTTTTTTTCAGCTTGGAAAAGTTGCCTAGCACAGTCTTGCCACTATGGAAGGAATATAAAATCTATACAAGAAGTGAAAATAAGGAAGTGCAGTTTCATGCAGGTTTATTTCTAGTTTATGTTTATAACATAATTCTGAACAACAAAATAATCTGAGATTCTCCTGCATTCCTCACAGATTTCCACAGACTAGTGACAGCATATTGTGGTAGTCTGACCTTGGCTGAATGCCAGGTGCCCACCAAAGCCACTCTATCGCTACCCTCCTCAACTGGACAGGGGAGAAAAATATAAAAAAAGTCTCATGGGTTCAGATAAGGGCAGGGAGAGATCACTCACCAGTTATCGTCATAGGCAAACCAGACATGCCTTGGGCAAATTTATTACCAGTCAAAGTCAGAGCAGGATAATTAGAAGTAAAACAAATCTTAAAAATACCTTGCCCGCACCCCTCCCTCCTTCCTGGGTTTGACTTAATTTCTGATTCTCTACCTTCTCCTACCCAGTGGCACAGGGAGGCAGGGAACTGGGGTCACAGTCAATTCACACATTGTTTCTAGTGTTGCTTCCTCCTCAGGAAAAGGAGTCCTTCCCGTGCTCCGGCTGGGGTCTCTCCCACGAGAGACAGTCCTCCATGAACTTCTCCAATGTGAGTCCTTCCCATGGGTTGCAGTTCCTCACAAACTGCTCCTTGCCATGGGTCCTTCAGGAACAGGCTGCTCCAGTGTGGGTCCAGCTTGGGGTTACAAGTCCTTCCAGCAAATCTGCTCCAGTGTGGGCTCCCCTCTGCATGGGGCCAAAGGTCCTGTCAGGAGCCTGCTCCAGTGCAGACTTCCCACAGGGTCACAGCTGCTTTCTGGCATCTACCTACTCCACGGGCTGCAGGTGGGTCTCTGCTCCACCATGTACCTCCGTGGGCTGGAGGATGTCAGCCTGCCTCACTATGGTCTTCATCACAGGCTGCAGGGGAATCTGAGCTCTGGCTCCTGGAGCACCTCCTCCCACTCCTTCTCCACAGACCTTGGTGTCTGCAGAGCTGTTCCTCTCACATGTTCTCGGTCCTCTCTTCTCTGGCCACAATTACTTATACGCAATAATTTTTTTCCCCTTCTTAACCATGTTATCCCAGAGGTGCTGCCACCGTTGCTGATGGGCTTTGTCTTGGCCAGCGCCGGGTCCATCCTGGAGCTGGCTGGCATTGGCTCTGTCAGACATGGGAGAAACTTCTGGCAGCTTCTCACAGAAACCACTCCTGTAGACCCCTCACTGCCAAAACCTTGCCATGCCAACAGCCAACACAATACACGTGTGCTGAATATTTTAGTCTCAAATTCTCTGCTAACTGGCTGATTATCTGCTGTCAACCAGAATACAAAATAGCTGAATTCTACTTACCAGTCTCTCCCAGGGCACTAATTTGAGTCTCTCTCTTCTATCTGCTTTAATGAATTTTGTAAAATTCATCTGTTTTTAAGATGTCCACTCCATTTTCAAACTTCGCTGAAGATGGCCAGAAGGATCAAATGTTCCTGGAATGAGTGCAGATACACAGTATTGATCACTTAGTTGTCCCTTCTCTAGAAGACCAGACTAAAACCAGTTTCAGGTTATTGTTCACTCTGGAGATTACTTGTTAGCTGTGACTATTGACAGAAAAAAAATTCATGAACATTCATCAATCTGTCCTAAACACTAAGCAAATTTCTGTATTTTATTATTTACTTTTTTAAGATAGATCAGCTATAAAGGAGAACAGGTCCTTAGTTCCTATATACTTGTTTTGACCACTGTGATAACTACAATTTAAATTGTCACCTTAGGAGAAAACCCATTTTGAGTCTTCAGGGAAACAAAGTTCAGCAGTTTGTTTTTACACAGAAAATTACCGTTTTAAGGGATAATATTAGGTAAAAAGAACCTTAATTGCTGTCTAATTCCTATTTCATTATGACTTACTTTGTACGTTTTGGGATTCTGTCTATAAATAATCCTCAAATTTGATGGAGATTTGGTGCCAAAACTGATAAAAAATGACTCCAAAGATAGTTCAGATGAGGTACGTTGGTGAAAACAGTTTACTCTTTAGCGCAGCAGCACAGAGTAATAGTGGCAAAGCTTCCATTGGCATAATCATTAATATATTTGTATTGCAAGTTGGACACATTAATATCATCAGAGAATATGCTGAGTTGAAGGGAACCACCAGGATCATTGAGCCCAACTCCTTACCCGGCACAGGACCATCCCCAAGAGTCACACCATGTGCCTGAGAGCATTCTTGAAACACTTCTTGAATTCTGTCAGGCTTGGATCTTAGGACTGCCCATATAGCACCAGATATTTGCTAATCTTGCTTAGCTTATTTATATTAATTGATTGATACTGCAGTCTTATAACAGTGTTCAAGAAAAAAAAGTCATAACTGTCAAATCTAAGCAGTTATGCCAGTGTGGATGACATCCTTCCTGGAGTGTAACACGAAGCCCTTCCCTACATGTATGCTTGTGCTCCACTGAGACACCTGTGTTGGCAAAAAAGAAAGCATCAAGGCCGCAAGGGACAATTCTTACCAGACATTCTTTCTCCTGCAGCTTCCTACCCCATTTCCATTAACTGTGATGAACCAGTGCAAACCAGTATCTTTGCACAAATATAATAGGTGACTGGATATTGCTAAGAGATTAAACTCCACTAGTCAAACCCAAACAGGACCACAAGGAGTGTAGAAGGCCTCTTGCTCTGCTGACTGTGATTTCATCCTGAAAACAGCAAGCCTAACATAGATTGTTCAGGTAGTGATTTTAGTCCTGTTTCCTGCTTGCCAGCTTGCCATGAACAGACTGATTTTTCTAAATCTGTGAACTGTTTCAGCTGTTGAACACACACTGCACCCAGTATTAAAGAGAGACTTCTGCTGAGTACTCACCTGTGTGTGGCACCCATGGCTGGTGGGTTGTTTAGGAGCTGTTTATAACTATGAACCACACGAGTTGCAGGTTTGCCTGGCTAAGCTGTAAGGTAGTGGTAATGGAACCTCAGCACTTAGAGTGTATGTCTTGCCCTTACCATATTGACCAAAGAAAAGTGAAGAGAAATATGAAGGAATGACAGAGCTTTTACTTAAGTTTATTCATGTCAGATCATGCCAGGCACAGCTGCCAGACTGTCCTAAAAACTTGGAGAGAGAGACTGGAACTGAGTTATCTGTGGTATTGCATCACTACATGTCTAGGAATGGCAAGCTTTTGAAGTCCAGAAAACCATTTTAGTTACAGTGTTGTTTACAGAGTTGAATAGAAGGATTGGAGGTTCTTCCTTCCTTCCTTCCTAGCTTCTTTTTCAGTCTCTATAGAAAAGAATGTCAAATATCTGGGCGAAGGTGAGGGAAGGTGTTTGGGAATATGCATCAGGAGGAAGTACAAATGGAAGGATATCTTTGATATTATTTCTGTTGATAAAAAGCAGGACCAATTAAATAGAAAGACTAAAAAAAAGAGAGGAGGGAATTAAAAGGTAGATGAAAAAGGAAAAAATCAGATGGAACCCCCCCCAACTAAACAGATGGAGCCCCAACAACAGCGGTCTGTGAAAGGCCCCATGTTTTCTAAAGCTATTTTTGTCAGCATGCTGAACTTGCATCTTATCTTGGTAGTCCTAGCAGTTTTTTGAATTGTTTCTTGGGGATTTGGAGGCTTTCTATAAAGCTCAGTGGGGCCATCAGGGGGATAGATACTAGCTGAAGGCTCTTCCCACATTTTCAAATGTCTGATCACTAGGGTCTAATTCTGAGAGGTCATTGCAGCATGCAAGTGTGCTTTAGAGTCCTCTGGTTCCTTACAGGAAGCTTACTGAAATATTATGTGCATGGGCAGAACTTAAGACAGAAACGGGTTAGATCTGTAGTAGGTATTTATTTCTGTATGTCCTTGCTTAAGCTTGTAGTGTGTTGTTGCAAAATCATAGCTTAAATTCATAGAATTCCCTGAGTTAGAAGGAACCCACAAGGAGCATCCACTTCAAATCCTGGCCCTGCACAGGACCATCCCCAAGAGTCACACCATGTGCCTGAGAGTATCATACAAATGCTTCTTGAGCTCTGTCAGGCTTGGTGCTGTGACCACTTCCCTGAGGAGCCTGTTCCAGTGCCCAACCACCCTCTGGGTGAAGAACTTTTTTCTAATATCCAACCTAAACCTCTCCTGACTCAACTTCAGGCCATTCCCTCGGAATTGCGTATAACATGGTGAGAAAAGCTGTTTCATTGTAGTGCACATAGTAAGAGCAGGACAGCAAAAAAAAAAGCAATCTAGGTGGCAAAGCCCTACCTTAAGCGCTAAAGATATGGAGTGCCTCAAGATCAGGAATGCTGTACTAAATGTCAATATCTATGATATATTAAGTCATTCTGGGGAAACAAAGGAGCATCTCTCTAATGAGTACAGATGCAAACACATTCCAAAATGCTTCTTAGTTCTAATAATCCCCTTGATCTTCCCCTCCTTCTACGCCAGGGCACCTTATGTCCTCTGAACTGGTGAAAATGGCTTTTTCCCATGGTTCAGTGCAATGAATGCAGAACAGATTGCATCCATTGGCCCAGTTGTGGGCCTTGGTTGCTACTGATCTCTACTTTTTATCCTTTATGTTTTTACATTCTTGACTGGCTTGCACAAATTTTGCCCAAGTATTCTTTTTGTTATATAAAATTATGAATAAGGAGAAATCACATCAGGGAGAAAATTTTGCCTAATTTATGTCTAGTTTCCTATACCAAAGACAGAAATGGGAGAAATTAATAAATACTGATGATTTCACATAAGCTCCAGATTCTGACTAAATTTTTGTGGCTGGCTGTTGCACAGGTGTTGTGTGTGCAGTGTGTGGCAAGAGAAGGGCTAAGTAGTGAGCCTTGAGGGTCCTCAGCTGGCTGCTGTGATTGCTGTGGGGCAGGAGGGAGCTGAGTCTGGTGGGGGCAGTTGTGGCAGTACTTTGAGGGATGAGGTACTGCCTTCAGCGGGGAGGACAGCTACTGCTCAGAAGAGCCTCTCTTGGTAAGTTGGAGTGGGACCTCATTTCTGGGGGAAAGAGGAAGCTTAGCCACACTTGGAAGTCTCCAAGAATATCTCTGTCTTCTGAGGCTCCGCTCCACAGCACAGGGTCAGTGGAAAAGTTGCAGTGATGCTTTCACTGAGCCATTGCAGTAGTTTTGCTTATCCCTTGTGTTCACTGGTTGTGAAAAAGTGAAATTTGTTATGTGACTCTCATAGTAGGAGGGAGGTGGACTTCTGTGTAAAAGTGGAGGAATCCAAGCAGTTGCAGTCAGCCCAAATAATTGAACAAAGGGGGAAAGTCATGGGACTTTTATGTCTGGTACTGTTCTGGAGCTGGGATACAGTAACTGCAAGGTACCTCTCACAACTATAGTAATCAGGGAACAGCTGCCTGACCTGCTGCTGCTTGCAGGTGCAACTGGTTCAAGCTCTGCCACATACCCTGCTAGGGGCTCAGCAGATCTGAAAACAACTGCTATTTGCTTTTCAGTTAGGTGTATGGGGCAAGAAGTCCCAGTCCTGGTTTGAACATGGACTCTGGGAGGGGCAGGAACAGCAAACTACTTTAGAAGAAAAAGGTAAAATTCTGGTAATAAACTTTGGACCCTGATGTTGTCCGTACCTGTGCATGTTTGGCTGTGAATCCACAGGTGTATAGCACAGTGTTAGGAGTGAGTAACTTGGAATACAAGGAATATTTGTGGCTCTCTGTAGGACCAGTATGAATCTTAGTTGCTGATGGCTTTTTCTTTTGGAGTCTTAATTGTGAATCTTTTATCAGATTGATTTTACAGGAGGTGAGCTCACAGTGTGACCAAGTTGAGCTGTATTTCCAAGATGCTCTTGTATGATTTTCTGTCCTAGATATTCTCTCTCAATCATGGAGCAGAGAGCAGAATGGCTGCTGTACAGCAGAGAAACACTGCTGCCCCTGGAGAGAGATTCTCACCTTTTACTCTAGATGTGTTTGTATATAAGGCTGCTGTTTGGTCCTGCCAAAGCTATCTATTGAGCAGACTGGACAAGGATGATTCCCACAGCCTTTCCTCACCGGGCAAGTGCTCCAGCCCCCAACCATCTTGGTGGCTCTCTGCTGAACTTCACACACTTTTTCAGTGTCTTTCATATACTGAGGAGCCCAGAACTGGATGCAGGATCTAGATATTGTCCAATGAGTGCTCTGAGTAGAGAGGGTGATGGCTTCCCTTGCTGTTCCAGCTCTGCTCCTGTGAATAAAGCCCAGATGGTTTTGGCCGACACTGCTGGCTCACGAGCTGCTTGACCCCCCTCCCTGTCCAATGGGTCCTTTTCAGCAGCACTGGTTCCCAGTCAGTCAGTCAGTCACTCCAATGGTGTGAGTCTTTTCCTTCCCAGCTGCAGGTCTTTCCATTTGTTCTCACTGAATTTTATGAAGTTCTGTCAGTCCTTTCTCCAGTCTGCTGAGCTTCTCTGTATGTGGCAGCCCTGCCCTGAAGTGTGTTAACTGATTTCCACTAGTTTGGTGCCATCTGCCAAACTTGCCTGACCTTCTTCATTCCATCGTATCCTCCAGATTGTTGATGAAGATGTTAAACAGGATGATCCCAGGACAGACCCCTGCTGTTCACCCATCTAAGCCACCCACTTTTTCAGACAGTAATGTCCCTACTTGGGCAAAAGAATATTGTGAGGGAGAGTGCTTGAAAACCTTGCTAAAGCTGAGATAACTAATATCCCTTGCTTTCCCTCATCCACAAATTCAGTCATTTTATCATTGAAGACAACCAGATGGGTCAGACATTATTCACCATTAGTAAATTCGTGCCTTTGCCTGTTCACAAGTAGAAGCAGTCATTGCTTGCATGAAATACCCACTTTAAATACCTGAAGGGAGTTTATGTCAATTTTACAAGAGGGGAAAAGCTGCTTTTTTATGTTTTTTAAACAGCTCAGTCACTTCAGTGTTATAATTATCCTGTGATGATTGGTGCATAAAGTTATAAATATCCTGTAGGGAGTTTTTCAGGCTTGCTACAGATTCAGGCAGACACTAATGAATTGGTTACCTGTACTCATATCAGTATGCTGTTAAAAAAACCTTAAAGAAAGTTTGTATTTTTGAGCACAAGTGGAATCAAATGCTAGATAAAATTTTGCCAGAATGCTTCTGAAAACAATGGTTTTACAGCTTTTTCTTTCTTTCTCTCTTTCTTTCTTTTTCTTTTTTCTTTTTTTTTTTTTTTTTAATGAGTGGAAACAGCTCCTCTTTAAGACATAAAAGATAGTTTTAGTCTTTTTGGGGAAATGGTATGTGAGTGCATGCAAGAGGAAGAGAGGTTTCTTTATGCTATTGCATAACCTGAGAAGCTTTGTAGTTAGATATCCTATTTCTGTTCATAATTAGACTGGAATGTGATGTGCTAACCAGAAAGTAATCATATTCTGCCCAAAGCATTTTCTATGAGCTTGAACTGTGACAATTTACTTCCTCAAGGGTTCTCATCATCCAGGTACCTGTATGCTAAGTGAAGGAAATAGATAATTCACAATTTTTTTGAAGGTCCTCTTCGCACTTCAACCTTTGAGAGTGTGATTCACCAAAGAAAAGAGAGAATGTGGTGAGAATCACTGAATGGCATCCAGTCAAGGTGCATGAACAGAAGTTAATATCTTTCAGGCCTCATAAAGCATGCCATAGGAATGCTAAACAGCAGAAAGATTTGGGATGTGTATGCTAAGTAACTTGTCACATGCCTAGAGCAGCCCTACAGTGGTTTTCCCTCTAACCAGTGCTTTATTGAAATCGTCCTTTGCTTTCAGCTTTGTTACTGCCAGCTTGTCTCCTCTTTCCAAACATCAGATTCTGTCAGCTTTAGTGTATCTGCACAATGCTGCAGCAACTTTGATTCCATGCTCTCAACCACAGGCTGCCATCTCATGGTCCCTTCAGTATCCAGCCTGAAGGAACTTATAGAGGAGAAACTGCAAAAAATCCAATAGTTGGAGTGGCAGGAAGCCTGAAGTATCAAGCTGGAATTCTCTCTAGTGAATTTTTGTTGTTGTTGTTGTTTTTTGGTTTTTTTTGTTAACAGGTCTTTAAGTCAAAATACAGGATTGGGTAGAGGTCCTCCTAGAACCTGCCAGTCTTCAGTGGCTGTTATTTACAGATATGTGCATAATCTTTTGAAGTAAAATGGTTTTAAATGAAAATGAAAGTCCAAGGAGGGATTTCTTTAAAAAATGAAGTCTGAAAACTTTTCATAATATGGTTGATATTTCCATTATTTTAAAAATGGTTTAATCACAAAAAACAAAAGAACCCCCAACATTTGATCTTGGGATATATTATGAAAACAACAAGAAAAATAAGTTAAAAGTGTTATGAATGACTGACTTTTTATTATTGGCTTTCCTGTGGCCTGCTTAAAAATTACCAAATCTACCTGTATCAAATCAGCCAGAGAGGTAAATCCTAGATTTAAAGACAAAGAAGGTCTTGGCTTTGGTTTGTTACTACTTGAATCTGAAGCTAGTAGTGAAAATCCAGATAGTGTGGACACATTGCTGTTGGAATACTGCCCTCATTAGTACTGAACAAAACTCTTATATTTATCTTGAATATACAGTGTGTGCTGTAATGTAATGTTAATGTAATATAATGTGAAGATTATGTAATATTGTTCATAATGTTGTTATGAACAGCAGTCATAATGTTCAGACTTAGACATGAGCAAAAAAAAATGCAATCAAAGCTTAATTTTGAATATTTACATGCTTTTCTACTCCATAGCTTATTTGTTACCTTTTTTTTCTGAGTTCATTTGTAGTCGTGTTTTTTTCACATTATGGCATTCATAACTGTTTAATTGGAGAGTGAAATTTTACATTATTTAATTACAGAAGCTTCAGTAAACAAGATTTATACCTTATTATTTGCTTCTCCTTGATCTTCAACTCTTGTAATAGGTTTTTAATACAAATAAACTAATACTATCCTTATAAATAACGAAGCCAGAAGTCTGTGAAATGGTGGTTGGCAGTATTATTAGGTTAAATCTGCAGCAGCTGTTTTCTGTCTATGTGAAGTTATGGGGTAAGCTGAACTAGCCTTCACCCTGGGATTCTTTCATCTCTGAAAGGCAGTCAGGAAGAGAGGTACTGAGAACAGAAAGAATTGTGACAATAAGTAATAACTATTTATTATTACTTGATAATAATTATTAACAAACAATCACATGTGCAGTAAAACAGTATTTATTTTGATACTTTGAATTTCTTTCCTTTTTCTTCATTGCATCTGACAAATGACGAGACAGGTTTATTGCATGGACTAGTGCCTCCCTCAATAACAGGAAAAAAACAAAGCTGTATTTTCTTCCTTCTTTCACCTGTTTGTAATCAGAGGGACTGTCTGTCTCTATTCTGCTTAATGAAGCTGTGGTAGACTTGCAGATGTAATTATTGGGCATTATGTTTTCACAGTTCATTCTCAGCACTTGAGAGACTGCAATACTTCACTCTTTTTAGAATAACAAAGGTGTTATATAATTTTACCTGTTCTTTTGTTTTATCTTGCTAATGTGGAATAAAGTAATCAGTAGAAGTCATAGCAATGAATAGAAAATCAGGTTACAGAACAGTGATTTAACAAAGTACACAAGTCAAAGAGCTGAATCGTGAAAGATTGTTTACTTGACCTATTAGTTCAAGAACTGCCAGTACCCTGCACTAAATAAATAAAACCTGTAGTCTGGATGTGGACGTGATAGTCTGGAAAGGAAAACAGATAATTAGGAGACAGAAGGAGAATTGGTAAGAATCCTGCCTGGAGAGGAAACAAACAGGAAGGAGTATACTTGGGTAATGATTTAAGAGTGTGAACTTATGGTGTGAACAACCAGTAGTGAAATTATTTTTGTGTGTGTGTGTGTCCTGTTGTCTAATTCACTAGTGGAATTTGCCACTAGTTTACCTTGTTTCTCACATGTGAATGTCTCTTTCATAGGTTCAGATTTCCAGTATGATTTTAATTAGCATAGCAAAATTCCAGTGTGGTTTTGAAGCCCATAACTTCAGTACTGTTCACTCCTGCTGTGTTGAACAGCTTAGGTATCATACTGTAATAAAGTTGTATAGGTTACTTACTTAATTTCTTTGTCTTTTGAAGTAAATACCAGTTGCATAGTAGATGAATGTTCAGCATGACTTGATTGTTTTCGCATTGCAGTAAAAGGGCAAGCCACTGCAACATATTATTAGAATGTACTTCTTAATATTTATCAAAGCAGAATATGATAAAATACTGCATTTAAAATGATAACAAGCTAGGAGTGAAAATTAATGTGTATAATAGACTCTTCAAGCTCTTGATTTTATTTTTGAAAGTTTTTGTAATTTATTCCCTTCTAAAGTGATTTGATCACCCTGACAGAAGTATCCTGAGTTTCCTTGCTTCATGATTTAAAGTGTAGCATAGTCAAGAATATTCCTTCAGTGATATATATACTCTGGGACAGCATATTTAAAAATGTAGTGAAGACATTAAAAACCCCCAAAAACTCTTAAAAAAAAAAGAAGAAAAAAAGAGAGAAATTCTTTCTCCTGGCCCAAATCCATGGTAATATTTGCAGTACACAGTGAAGCGTCAGCCTATGTAGGTGTAAAATTTGGTGACGTCTTGAACACTGGAATGAATTAGTGTAGTAGGAATGGACATTCCTTTCAGCAGAGAGTGGATAGCAGCCTGGAAAACTTGATGAGTTAAAGGGAAAGCATGTATGGCAACGTGTTGTACGTCATAGGAAGTTACAGCCCGTGTTTCTACATATAAGGCCATAGTTCCGGTGGAAGCAGAGCATTTGTAGAAAAGCAACATAAACAAAAAGATAACTCATCGTTGAATCTTTGAGCATTCCCAGATTACATCTGTACATTTTCCAACAATTGGCCTACATGTGTCCCTGAAATATGGAGATTCTTTGGTTGTGCAGTCATGCTTTGGCTGATAGAAGACTTCCTGTGAAATCTGTAAATCATCAGTAGTGAGATAACAAAAAGAAAACCTAAAAAGATTATTTAAGTTAGTGTTCTCCCAAACAGGATATCTCCCTAGAGCATTAATGCATTTATATACAGTATCACAGCTGCTGTACTGGATCAGAAATGATTAGTGACTGAGAAACTGGCAAGAGTAAAAGGACAACAGTAACAGTTTGATGACTGCTTATAAGTAGCAGCTGCATTTCCTATTCCTTCAGTTTTGTGTTGTTTTCCAAATGAAACCTCATATTACTGCAACCTGACCATCCTAAAGATTTTTTTTCTAAAGCTGAGCTAATAAACTGACCTATGCCTAGCTCTCAGTCTGTTCTCAGCTGGAAGTAATTGCTATTCTTCATGTCAGTAAGAACACGGAAGGTAGAATCAGAAGGGGATGACCAAACAGTTGTTGAACTGGCCCCAGAGGCCAAAGTTGTCTGCTTAGAGATGATAAATGCAAGAAGATGCCATGGGTAAACCTTAGTTGTGGTTTGCTATGCTGCCTCTAGAGAGGACTTCAGTCTCCACTGTTGGTATTCTAGAACCTCTTATTAACAATCAATTAAGTAAGAGATTATTCATTCAAAATGGAATTGTGGAGTCCTTTGGATTTAACTGTTTTAGCTGGAGCCAAATTAATGTACTAGCAGTGGAAATAGACTGTGGTAAGTTCTCGGCCACCACATTTGTCACCCTAAATAACACAGGAATAAGTGTGTTGACAGATGAGCCACAGATAATCTTGCTTGGTGGTTTGAAAAATTAAAGCCCAAGTGCTCCTATTGTTGGTCTTTCCATAGTAGGTTCAATGGGAGAGAATGATCTAGTTCTGCAGCTTGGAGGAAATGGTCAGACTTTGTGCAGGGAAGACTGAAACGTGTGCTGATGTTCTGACCCACTGCTTGCTGTGGAAAGAGTACTGCCATGAGGCAGTTTGACAGCATTCATGTATTAAGACTAAGAAACCCTTTTTGCAATTACTTGGATGTTTGTCATTCTGTGTTAAGGTCTGATCAAGAAAAGAACTGATTAACTCTAGCTAGTACCCAATCCTGTTTGAATCAGTTTTGGTGGTATTGTATATTTAATCAAAGTCACACTGAATCACTTATCTGCCACAGAGATGAAAATTTACTGTTGTATGATATCAATGCTTCAATGCTAGTGACTAAATAAAGTAAAATTATCCTCTGGGTAGCACTGCTGCATTGTTTAACAGTTTTATTGATGTTTTACAATGTAACTTTGCTGGGAAGTTACCCTCTTAAAACAGAAATCTTACCAAATATCCTAAGAATATTATTCAGTTAGTTAATTGAACACAACTTCAAAGACCTGAAGTGTGGAAGTGTACAGCGGCTCAGGATGCAGCATGACCTTAAGTAGTAAAAACTTTGACTGACCATACTAAGTTTTAAAATATCTGTCTATATCAACCTTGATTTGAGCAAAACATGCTTCTGTCATATAGTTGTGACATGATGAAGAGCTACTTTTCTACTAAAAATTATCATCTTCAGGCTGCATTTATCTTTTGTTCTCTAATATTCCATTCCTACAATTTCTGTGTTTCAGAATGGCAGCATGGTGTACAGATTCTACTGATTTGTTCACCAAGTACCTCTGTTGTTTGCATAATGTTGCTAATGTGGAGCTGCTTGATGAAAAAGTTAGTAGTGGTTTATTATAATATGGCTTAATAGTAGTAAAATGCTGTGATAAATAGTGTCTTTTTATTTGCAGCTTTCTTTAGTAGAATATTCTCTTTATGTAATTGATAGACATGGCCACATGACCTAATGAATTCCAGGGTCTGGATTATTACAGCTGTGATTTTAAAGAAACAAAAACCAAAACCTCAAGAAATCCTGTACTGGACGCTAAAGTAATATGCAGACAACATGAACTCAAGAAACCTTTGCTTAATAAATAAATAAAACAACAAGGCAGTGAATTGTCACAAATATCTTTCCCTTGGTTCTGCTTATTAGTACTGACTAACATTAGTAATGAACAGGAAAAAATTTCCCCGTGCATTGTTTAAGCTGTTGAATATGATGACTCATGTGTTTAGAATGCATCATGCCATGACTTATCCCTGTTATAGGTAGATTTATATTTGGGATTCCAGATGCATGAATAATCATTGATGAACTCTTTGTAACTGAAAGTTGTAACTGTGAAAGGAGATATCCCAATTATTGTCTGTAGGACCTGGACTTCACCTGTGAATGACCATATCATAA
The DNA here is from genome assembly GCF_001715985.3 of Manacus vitellinus. Classification (NCBI taxonomy): domain Eukaryota; kingdom Metazoa; phylum Chordata; class Aves; order Passeriformes; family Pipridae; genus Manacus; species Manacus vitellinus. The sequence continues at coordinate 10,442,472 of NW_021940750.1, forward strand.
AAATTTGGGTATAAATAACAAACCTATTTTTGGTAACTGCTTCTTTTTGTACATCTTAAGAGTCCTTTTCATGCTAATGTTCTCAAAGCCATTCCTTTCCTTCCACTGCCTCCTTGCTCCAGGATGGCTTAGTGATAAATCATTTAGTGAGTAGACTGCAGTTACTTTTTTTATTCTAGTGAGATTAACTGCTAGCAGTGTACACAAGATTCCAAGATCATCATCTTTGTGCATACAAAAAGCATTTGTGAGATTTTTGAAGTTACTTGTTTGTTTTTTTTTGCACTTCAGAAAGACCTTGTGTGGTGATATGGGTGTTAAAAATGGCTGACATCCTCTGCAGCCAGGTATATTTACATATCTTCTACTTTGTGCTGTAGCAGATGCTGTATTCAGTTCCCTTCTCTGAAGTGCCTCACATGCTGGCTTATAGTGCACAGCTTGGTTACTGCTGACTTCTCCTTCCACAAACTATACCAATCTTATTTGGCTTGACATCGTGGCAGGTGGTTGTAATGACATCTGAGGCAACTCTTGCTTTTAGATGGATATTCTTGGCTTTGCATGTCTAGTTTTAGTCTGTTGATTAGTTTTCTATAAGATTTACTGAAAAAACTTCTGAAGTCATAGACAAATGCCAGAATTCTTACAGGATTTTTAGTATACTGAAAAGTTTTTTTTATCACATAGAAAATTAGCCTTTCTAACCAGATAGGGGATGGCTAAAACCACTCATTCTTTTGTCTGTGACCTCTAGAAACTGAGGATGTGATAAATAGGTCAAGCTCTTTTCAGTATCCAACTCCTCCTTTTTTCTTGCCTAACAAAAGAGTAAAATAGCTGTTTCCCAGAAGAGAAATGTTCTTTAATCCAGTTATGTGAACGACATTATGATTTCATTGCCTTGTTTAAAAAAAAAAAATTCCGGGAGCAACTCATTAAAGAAGGTCATCAGAAGAACAGTGCCTTAGCACACTCACTGGAGAACTTGCAGTCCTCTGCTGTTTGTGGCTTGTCGCGGTTGGAGGAGTCTGGCACGCAGATGGTGTGGTGCAGAGCTTTGGCAGACAGATAGTGAGAAGGCCAAGAGAGTCTAGGAAGAATGACAAAGCAGGATGAGCAGACCAAACATCTTAAAGATGTCTCACACATGCTCTCACCGCATGAGATTTTGTCAAATGTTCTGTCATGTGCCTTTACAAATAATTTGGTGGAATGGATTATTTGGAGAGACTCTAGGGGAAAGGTTTCAGTCTATAAAAAGATTCTGGAACTTCAGCCTTAACTCTCCTTCTTCACTTTTTTCATCTTCTGCGTCAGTTCGATTCTTCTGTGTCAGTTTAATTCTTGTGTGTCAAGAGCTTCGACTAAAGGTGATGTGAATACTATTCTTGTGAAAGAGTCCAGTCTTTTCAAAAGTAATGAAAGTCATATTTGCTTTGGTGGCAACAGGCCCGGGCTGTGTTTAGTTCCCTCACATTTTGCAATGTGAGGGAAAAGTTTTCATTTTGCCAGAATTGTTACTAAACCCACATTGATATCAAGGATGTAGGTTGCCTACTATCTAAGGGGTTTAAAAAATTGATAAAAACTTTAGACTGGTAGGAAACCACTGTGGTCTTTTTTTTGTATCAACCTGTGAATTTTGTGAAATTGGTTTTTGAAATGCACAATACAGGAAGCAGGACTTGGGTATCTGAGGAAAGCAGAAAGGCATCTTTTGTGTTGTACTGCATTTTGTATTAAGAAGAAATGATGATATACCTGTTTCTCTTTAACCTTCCATGAGTCTGATGACCTAAATGCAGATTTAAGAGAAGACTTTCACTTCATAAGAGGGTTTGAATTAACTAAGAAATTTTGTCTTTCCAAATTCCATGATAGTAAATGTCTAATAGTCTGGAAAAAAATTTCACTATCTTCCCATTTTGGAAAGTAAACTCATCTATCTGGCATATGGCAGATATATATTTGGGGAATACCAAATGTGTAACTGTGCAGTATGATAGCAGCCAGAAATGCAGTCTTTTATTTCTTGTGTGATTTAGTTATATTATACTGGAAAATCAGTCACTTGATGCAATAAACTGTTTTTTAGTACTATGTTCTTCATGGTTTCTGTTGCATTGCATGCTGTAGCTGGAAGGAGTCCAAAGTCATCTTCCATTCTGGTCACAAGACTTTTGTTTTTTTCATGACATCTTCAACTTCCCTGTCCTTCCCCATCCTACCCCGACAACTTTTTGTTTGCTAAGATTAATTTTGTTCACATTACTAGTCTTACTGCTTTACTGTGTACCTAGCATTCCAGTTCTTCTTGTGTTGTCTCTATAGCAATTATTAATATATATATATTTTATAAGAATCCTTCTTAAATTATGAACATATGGGATGACAAATATTTAATTCCTTTCCATATATTTTTTTCTGTCCCTTTTGTTTTTTCTTCAGGGAATATTAAAATGATACATTAGCAGAAGTGTTTCAGAACTGGATTCCTCTGAAAATTGTCATATAGTAGAGATCATATAAAGAGCAAATACCATTGTAAATCTGTGAAAGGAGCTCTCCTCTTCTAGATTAGATTTGTGGTTTTTTTCCCTATTTATTTATGTTTTATTTATTTATTTAATTAATTTTATGTACTTGCAGTATCATCACAAAGCACGTCTGAAGTATTCAAAGCAATCATTGTCACAACTGGCATGATCTTTTCTATAGTTTTTTAAACTTTTAATTATTTCCGGTATTAAAGTACAAGCCTACTGCATTGCTTTTAAGTCTTTCTGTTTTCATGTTTTTCTCATTTTTCCCCCTTTTTGGGTACTTATGAGATCTCCCTGATTGCATTGAAGATCTGAGTCTTTTTTCACCACAGAGAAGAGATCAGTGCCTGCCCCTCCTCTTCCCCTCACAAAGAGTTGCAGACTGCAATGTGGTCTTCCCTCAGTCTCCTCTTCTCCAGGCTGAACAGACCAAGTGACCTCAGCCTCTCCTCATATGGCTTCCTCTTCACCACCCTTATTGTCCACTTTTGGACACTCTCTAAGAGCTTAATACCTTTCTTATATCGTGGTGTCCAAAATTGCACAAAATATTCAAGGTGAGGCCACACCAGTGCAGAGCAGAGCGGGACAATCCCCTCCCTTGACTGGCTGGCGATGCTTTGCCTGATTCCCCCAGGAATCAGGTTGGCCCTCCTGGCTGCCAGGGCACTGCTGACTCATATTCAACTTGCCATCAACCAGGGCCCCCAGGTCCCTTTCTGTGGCACTGCTCTCCAGCATCTCATTCCCCTGTTGGTACGAACATCCCAGGTGTAGAATCTGGCACTTTTCCTTGCTGCCCCATCCCAGGTGTAGAATCCGGGACTTTTCCTTGCTGAACTTCATGTTGTTGGTGATTGCCCAGTCCTCATTATGCCTGTGACATTAAATGGAAATAGTTACAGTAATGGAGTTGATAAGCCCCTCTCCCTTGTCTGTTACTTGCAAATTAAGAGCCGTACTGCATGCATAGCACCTAGCTGCTTAATCTGTTTTTTATGACCTGGCCACTTGCTCTGTTTTGTGGAACTTCAGGGGAAAAAAGTCATTCACAGGTAATTTGAAATAGAGAAGGAAAAAGAGAGGTTTTTTTATACTAGGGGGTTTTTTATACTTTCTTTCTAGAAGCTGTCCAATTAACCTTCCCATCAAATTATTATTTTTAAACCTGTGGTTTCATGTATGCATCCCACTCTGTAAAAGGAATGCAATCTGTTTACATCCTCCTTATTTTTAGAGATGTAAATCTCATCCAGCAACTACTTCTTTGTTTTTCCCTGCTTTATTTTCCTCCTTTTTTGGCAGCAATATTGGACCTGGATTGCAAGTAAGTTTTATACTTTTTTCATGTCAAGCCCTCTACAAAGTATCAAACCAAAACTGCTCTGTGTGTGGGTGGATGGGAGGAAATGCACTGAAGGAAGCTTCAGTCCAGTGTGGGAGTTAGATGACTGGACTAGATGGCCATTTAGCCTTTCTTCTGTTTTCTTGAGAGAATTTTGAATCCTTCATTTAAAGCTGAAGCTTTGGCCATTCTCTCTTTTTGCTACCATTTGCTACTTTGTTTCTGAGGGTAAATATCTTGCTAATTAATCTATTTATTCAGTAGAGATCTGGGGAGGTGGGTTCTGATGTGAAGGGAAGCTAACGGGAGATAAAAAACCAGATTCCTGTTCTGCTTCCCTACTTTATTTCACTTTTCCTAAATTAGTATCTAAAACAAGCTACTGTCATAGGCCAAAGGGGAAATTTGACTCCATTTCACAATTTTGCAGCCCCATTTCCATCCACAGCATTTGGATAGGCAAAGCCCCACCGAATGGAGACTGTTATGTTTTTTTTTCATGGAAAGAAGTTTCAGTCTGTTGGAGGACTAGTACTTAGCGGGACTGTTTGAATCTAGAGTGAGTAGCAATAGAAGAGGTAGCTACTATGTAGATTTAGAAAGATAGCTCTTACAAAATAGCCATTGGGGAGGCATGAGATATAAAAATGTAACAGTAATATCAAATATTTGAATAATGTAAGAATATTTATTTTTAGATGTCTGTTTAAACATAATCACTTTAGAATTTGCTTCTACAGTATGGGTATCTGTGTTGTGTATAGATGTTCAGTGTTTAGTCATACACAGTAAATTGAAAATATGTAATAATGCAGCATGGTGTTGTAAGAATGTGTAGGAAAATTCAGGTTGGAAAGGATCTCCGGTTGTCTCTAGTCTAATCTCTTGCTCAAAGCAGGGTCAACTATGAGGTCAGTAACCAAGTAGTTCAGAGCTTTATCCAAGCTTTCATCTTGAAAACATCTGAGGCTGAAGAGGACACAAACTGTCTGGGCAACCTGCTCCACTGCCCGATTGTCCTCAAGGTAAAGATAATCTTCCTTATATCCAGCCAGGACCTCTCTTACTTCAAATGATGCTTCTTGTCTCTTGTCCTTCCTCGTGTGCCACTATGAAGAGGCAGGCTCTGTTTTCTTGATACCTGGCTCCACCCTTCAGGTACTGGCAGGCTGCTGGAAGGCCTCCCCCAAAGCTGTCTCTTGTGCAGGCTGAACAAGCCTGATTCCCTCAGCCTTTCTTCACAGGGCAAGTGCTCCAGTCCCCAACTTCTTGGTGTCTCTCTGCTGAACTCGCTGCCATTTATTAATGTTTTTCTTCTATTGGGAAGCCCAAAAGGTATTACTGTAAGGAGAACAGAAAACTATGCTTTATCAGTTCCTTATGTTTGAATTATGTTTCTTCCTTCTTCTCTACTGCTGCAGGATATAAATTGTTCCTTTTATTTTGTTTCTTTTTCTTTGATTTAATGGATGTTAAAGTTCTTTCTTCTTCATTGTTTGGTTTTGACCAACAAATGAACTAATGGTAAAGCCTTCGAGATGCTGGACTCTCTTTTCCCCTCTACAGTGGATATATTGAGAGGAGGGCTGGGCATGAGATCTGTTATTACCTAATACTTGGTTTACAGATGCCAATGTTTTGTAAGAATGTCCATGACAATACATAGACAGCAATACTCATTTCAGTGTTCTCTCATTGCCCAAAATAGTTTTAGGGCAGTCCATAAAGATTTCACTTGTCCTTTCTCTTAATCTGCAGGATCCACAAACTGATCTGTCCTTTGCTTATAACTGTTTAACAGTAAGGGCATCTTATTGATGTTGTGCACGTCTTGGATTCTTAACTGACCATCATTAATGGGAAAACCTTTGGGGGAATTGAGTAATGTGAGAGACTGGAAAGATGCTATTACTCTTTTGAAACAACTCTGCATAGGGGAGGAGGCAAATGGGGTTCTGCCCAGGTGGAATGGTGCTCTGCTCCGTTAACCTCATAAGCCCACCTCCCTGAGAGCCTCTAGTGCAGCTGTCAGTCTCTGGCCCATGTGAAACCCCACACCAAACTGCTTGGAGGCCCTAACCCAGATCCTGAATGGCTGGCAGACCAGAAGCCCCACCTGGAGGGTGGGTGGCCACAGGAGTCCAGAGCAAATAAAACCAGCACCACGAGGTCTCCATGTTGTCGCAGCCCTATTGTCCTTGGACTTCCAGTAGCTGGTTCTATGCTGAATCTAAGGTGGTAGTTATAATTCTCCCCCCGACCCTCTCCGCCTCTTTCTTTGCTACTTCTTCTTCTCCTAATTTCATTTTCTTGATATTTGGGTAACTTAAACCTGTATGGGTTGGAATTTGCTAAGTCAATGCTTTGTGAAATGCTTTATATTAATTGAATATTTGCTTTAAACTTTTGCCAAGTTGCCTTATTTTCCAAAGTTTGTCAGTAAAAGTGTGTTATTTTGCCCTCCTGAAAACGTCATCACGTTTCTCCTGTGCACAGCCAATAAATCCATCCAGTGGATTTTTTTGGCCTTATATCTTCTTGACATAAAACCCCTTTTATGAACTTGTGGAGGTCTTACGGGTCTCAGCTTTGTCAGCCTGTGACTTAGCCTGTCCTGAGTCTTTTCATGTGGATCACGCATGTGATGGCATATAATGAAGCCTAACCATGGGACTTGGACCAGCTTTCTGATCCTGCTCAAAATAGGAGACAGCCAATCAACCCTGGCTCATCAAGTGCACTTGTGTTCTAGGGAAGATGCCTCTAAAGCCTTAAGTCAGCTTCCTTGGGAACACAAATGTGTGGTCTAAAGTTGTCCTTACCTCACATTTCCCCACATCAATTTTTTTCTGCCTTTCATCATATCACACCTACATCCAGGTCCGTCTCATTTCTGTTTTGTTGCATTTGTTAAGGTTTATTTCATTTTACCAAAGTAAACGCTTCTGCATGATAAAGAACTGTGATACTTCAATTAGAGAAAAACTGTTTAAATCTGGGCTATGATATCCTGGCTGTTTGGAATCTGTCTCTGTGAATATCCCATTCACAGAACAACTGTGTGTTTGCAGTTGGAGTTCACAATTTAGCAGTGCCACTTCCCTCTACTTAGAATTTTCATGATTTTGGCTGTGCTACATGATGTCACATGGAGCTTACCAGAACTCTGGAGAACACAGAGCATAAACTATGGTCTTGTAAAGTGAGGAGATTCATTGGTACTCCTGTTGCTGACCTGCCTAACACTGGGTGAATCCTTGTCCCTATAAATTATCCTTCATGCTCCATGAGCTTTGTTTAGTGAGTAAGTGAGCTTGCTTAACTGCTGTTAGCAGGCTTCAATTTACTGTAACAGTAAACTTTTTTCCTTTATGGAAAAAGGTTGAAGTTTCTAAACCTTAAAAGATTTAAGAGCAAAAGGGTTATAGTATATTCACATAAAAGTATACGTACAAAATCTTGCAGGCTCAGGTTTCATAAGAGACTTGACCTGGAATAAATAATTTCTTTATACTAAATGTAAGCTACTAATTGATTGTTTTGATGCTGCTGTGACCTTGCTTGACTCAATCTAATATGCTATATTTTAGTTGGAGTTTTTTGTGATGTAAAAAAGGGTATGCATATTTCAGTAATGTTGTCATTCAGAAACCTCATGCCTTTATAAGCTGTTCCCTGTTTTTGGCTAAGGGTTTTGTGGAGAACTTGATGATCTACCCAGTACATTCTGTTCTTTGAACAAGAACTGCAAAACCCCTTTCTTTGAGATCAGTTTGAACAACTATCCACATAGATCAAATAGTAGTATGGATATTCCCTTCTGAACCACCTACATGATAAACTTTGAAATAACAGATTTTAAACAAACATTGCACAATGCAGAAGATACAGAAAGGCTTTTGACTTGGAATCTCCAGATGTCCAACATACCTTTGTACATCAATGAAACGTTTAAGATTCTGGAAGTGTTCCTTAGAGTGTACTCCATTTATTTTTTTGGTGGTGGGGAGATATTGACTTCAAATTGAGTGGATGAAATGACCTGAATTCAGCCTGAAATGGTTAAGCTGATATTCTCTATCCATTCTTCAAACATCACAGTCTACAATACTAAGTATCGACATTTCATCTGCCATTCTTGACAAACTTCATGGGCGACAACATAAACTGTAGACTGCTTTCTTGTAGAGAAGGTCTTTTTAGGCTTTCACTGGCACTGAGAAGGGCCTAGTCCAGTAGGATGTTAGCAATAGCTTGTTGTACTAATAGCTTAAGTGGTAGCTTAAGGAGACCTGCTTTTCTACTGCCTACAAAATATGTTTTTCTGGAAAGAAATTGGTTTTCTACATACCTTTCTTTTTGTTTGTTTGTTTGTTTTTTTTTTCTTTTTTTCTCATCTTAACTGTGCATTAACATATTTCTTTAGGATGTTTAGTAGTGCTTGTGATTTAATTGTGCTTCAGTGTTTAAGCATGAATGTTGCCCTTTAGAGACAAATCTGAGAGAAGCAGTTCCTGGCTGCTCTCCAGCATAAAACTAAAACCATTTCTGAGAAACTCTTGTTGCTATCAGCTAGACTATTTGGACTGCTTTCACCCTCAGCTACTGAGGGTAAAATACAGGAAATTTGGTTCAGATATTGCAGAGGAAAAAAGAAGCACATGCCCAAGAAGTGAAGCAAAGCGAAGTTGTTCTGTGGGTCTTATCCCTGTGCACTGAAAAAAATGAGGCTCACAATTTGCTTGTTGAACTAATGAACTAATAGCAGCAGCAAGTTCCCATGATTTGTGTAAAGCTCTCTGAGTCTTCAGTTCTCCTTTCTGAGGACCTATTGTTGATCATCTCAGTAAAAAGATGAAGACAGTACGAACAAAGAACTGAAAAAGAGTAAAAAGGAGACAAAAGTACTAATTAACACAGAGGTCTTGTGATTCCTTGAAAAATATGTGCATTGTGTGCATTTATAAATTTAATTAAGATTTTCATTTTCCATTTCTGATATCAGCAATACTACAGATGACTTTTAATGTGTATTTGATAGAATCTCTAAATCACAGCTTTAGAATACATAGTATCACACTGTAAAAGAGGGAAAAAAGGACTTTTTCAAAGAACTGTAAACAGAAGACTAGAAAGAGCTGATTAAAGACATCTGGCACTTTCTTGAGATAGAGTGAGTTAACCCTAAGCATACAATAGTCAAAGTAAGAGAATAATTTATGATCATCTACTGGTACCAATCATGAAATGGCATAAGGAATAAGATATTTCCCAAAGATAGTGAAATATAAGAAAATGTGTTCCTTACATGTTTAGCTTTTTTAGACCATAATCTTGCAAGCACGATTCTACAGGCTACTGATGTGGTAGAACTCACTCAGACTTTTCATTTTACTCTGTGCATGTAGATAGGCAAAATTGACTCAGCAGGTATTTCTATTGTTTATGTCTTGGGAAGAACTTGAGACCAAATCTAGATGTAAGTCCTAAATACTGACTGAAGATATAAATTAAAATTATGCAGTAAATATTGTAGAATCATTGCTCAGATGTTTTTGAGTTGGAAATATTTAACAGAAGTCATTTAAATATGCTTCTGGTTTTTTCTCCAAAAATTTAATGTATCTTTGACTCAATCAGAAGTATCCAAGGCAGGATTAAATGCCTTCTGACATTGTATGAGGATTTTTTAGGAATTACTTTTCTAAAGGATACATTGTACTTATTTTTTTTTTTTGTCCCATAGATAGAAAACATGGCTTTCTTCTTAAGAGAACAAACTTTTTATTTTTTTTGTGAATTATGGCTTTGGAACTATCCAGGTCACCTTTTTTTATAAAAAACTCCACTCTGCGCTTGACAAAAAAATCTAACTATCTTCCTAGTTTAAAGATTGCTTTTTGAATGAAGGGATGTCCTGATGAACAGGACACTAGTTAGCTGGTCTTGTTGGTTTATTATTAGCATTTATTAAGAATGCTTCACTGAGACTGGCATGGGTTCTGTTGATGAAAGAAAATCATCACAAAGTATGGTAGAATTAAGACTATCCTATAAACTTTCCACTCCAGATCTCAAATCATGGTTCAAGAATGATAAATTGTTTCTAGTGAGCCTGAATTCAGACATTTGCCTATTTTTTTCATTGTTTGCTGAAATTTCTATTTTCTTTTTTAATGCCCTGTGAATCTTTATGGCAATGAAAAAAATTGTTGTGACATATATGTCTAATGTAATTCTTCAAATTCAACTGCCAGGTGACCCCAGGCTATGTGTACTAAGCTCTTTGACGATCTGGCTGTCCACACATACGAACTGATGTAGGTTAAAATAACCTTGGGAAATAGGGGAGTATGAGGATTGTAGATTTTCACCCAGAAAACCAGTAAGTGCAGTAATCTAAATGTCCATACTCATGGTAAGGAGGTGATTCCTATTTGGAGCAGAGTTTAGCAGGACTGCTAAAACCATCTTCAGCTAGTCGTAGAAAGATGGTCTTCAATCTTGTGGAAACCTGTTACTTAATATTTCTATGCCTTCTCCTATCTTGACATCAATTACTGGACTATTTTCCTCTTAATAGGAACTTATTTTTACTATTAAGAGTAAAACTCTTAATAGGAGTTTTACTCCAAGCAGCCTTTAGCCTTGGGAACTCTTGAGGCCCCTGGTATAACTCTCAGATTAGGAGAAGGGATAGTGCTTTGGGAAAGCCAATGGTTCCAGTGAAAGAAAGTCCACACCACACATTGAAACTCAGGCCATGGGCACTGTGAACCACCAGGACATCCAGCAGAGAAGCTATTCAGGCTCTAAAGTGATGAGCCAGATAGAGCCAGATAGAAGAATATGTCAATATTGTTGATCACTGACAACAGTGGAAAAAACCCCCTGCAAAACAAAAGAACATGTGCACAGCTGAATGTACATCAAGAAATTATCATGTTAAATTAGGTCTGACAGCAGGGAACAAATGAAAAAATTCTCCACAGATGATGAAATTTAGAGTTAGTGGTGTAAACTGGTACAGCTCCACTGACTTTGCTCCACGTTATACTAGCCAGCTTTACAAACAACTAGGTTAAAAAATGTTAATAGCATAATTAAAATTGAAGCACACTGTCAAGGGAAAATCATAACATCTTTTTTTCTTGTCTTCTCTCTCTTCCTCTAAAATGCTGAGATCTGAAGTCATCTGGTGAAAAATTGAGCACTGTATTTAATTTTAGCACTGTCTATGGACAAGGTTTGATTAAAACCATTGATTAAAAGTGTACAGTCCTGCAGAGGCCTGGAGATTGATAAAAGTCAGTGACTGCAGTTTCAGAGATGAGGTTCTGAGGAGCTCTTCAGCCCTGCCTCCAGAGACGGCCAATTCCAACCACATCAGCCATTTGTTGTAAGTATTGGCATACACCTCGGTGCTCTCAGTGCTCTGCAGCTCTTAGAGTTGGAGTTATCTCAAAAGCATTGCTTCAAGTACAAACTGATCACATAGTGGATTAAAAGTTCTTAGATGTGGCTGTGTTCTCAGCCTTTCAGTGACTTACAAGTACGTTATACCCAAATCAGGCATGGCACCTGCATAGTCCATGAAAAAGGACATTGCAGAAGCTCCTGATCATGTTTTTTAGAGGGACTTTATTGAATTGTTTTCCTAGCTTTGTTGTAAAATTAGCCTAATTAAAATCAAATTTAAAGCAGTCTTTCCTTACCACTTTAAAAAAAAAATCTATTCCTCCATGTTTTTGGAAATGGTACAATAGCTTTGAGGCAGGTCAGGTAGTATTATTTTCACAGCAATATTTTTTATACACAAGAGTGCTTTCCCAATGCTCATGGACAAGGAGAACTAAAAATAAAGAGCCCTTGTTTCATTATTAGCACATGCAACAGACTGTAATCTAAGTTTTTCTTATTACACAGAGAAATTTACTCTAAATAATTCAAATAATAATTAAAAAAGTGCATATAATATTTCATGAACCAGCCAGCAAAGTTAACATAGAAAAATTTCAGATAGCCAAATAGCAGTTAGCAGCTAATAATACTATTGCTAGAATAGTACTGAGACTCCCTGCTCTTTTTATAAGTTTATGCCCAATTGAATAATAAAGTACACAATGAGAAGCATAGTGTCTACACACTAAACCACTCTGATCAAATAAAGAATTGCAGGACAAAATGGTGTCAATTGACATTTTATGAAAAGGATAGCCCAAGCCTTGATTCAAACACGTGGCTGAAGAAATGGTAGTCTTTACTCGCTTTCAAGGGCTTTCAAGTATGATTTATACAGTTGCAAGGCAAGTGACCATATATGTGTTGCTCCATCATGCCCCAGTGCATCCAGTGCATGACTGGGCCTGTATTCCTGACTGTACTTAAGGGCAAAAGGAGTACTGATAAATCAAGACAAGCAGCATTTCCTAATTAACTTTTCCAGATGACAAACTGAATGGGCTGTACATACTGCAATTTGCTGAACACTCAGAACATACGTCAGAAACTGAAAGCAGACCAGAGTCACAAAAATGCGTTCTCCCCACCCAAAAAATATTTTTGTTTCCTGTTACTATAGTGGCAATCTGGTTTAATATTCTTGACTAGCTACTATTGATTTTGATTTTTTTTTAACATATTTTTCTAATTTCTCGATCAAGAAGGGAGGCTAACAGTAATAAAATAATAAGTATCTGAGGAACTCAACATATATTTTTATGTATAATTTAGACTGATCCAAAGGTTTATTCAGGGGAGTCTGAGCAGTCTTATGCTTTGGGAGTTTGCAATGTTCATGAGAACTTAATAAAAATCAATGTAAATGGCTACTGGTGAGTACAATTCAGCTTTTGGAAGGAGCAATTTAAAACAATTTAGAGAAGTAGAAATAGAAAATCACATTGCGGACAGAGGGTTCTATTTTTGTGGTCAAGAAGTCATTTATGCCAGTAACATTTGAATTAAGTATTACCATTTTCTTACTCAAGACTTTTTGAGGGATATTCTTCTTTGAAAATATGGGCAAAAAATCCAGACACCACCTCGGGTGATTAGTAGCAAGCAAAAAAAATTAGTTGAGAGTCACTGAACCAGTGACTTAGAGTATAAGGCTTAGAGTATTTGAATTTGGTTATTGCGCTCAGCAGCTGTAAAAATGATTGAACTGAGCTATAATACACTTCATGGTTTATTTTCTTTCTGTGAAAGCACTGAAAGCAAAATATACATCTAAATGATGGCTCAGACCCTGCAAAACGAGTCAGACTTTTTCCTGGAAATAGGCATCTCCTGATGTGGCTGTTACAGGTGACTTCTCCCTCTGCACCCCTAAAGCTTGTCTCAAAGACCCCTTTATAAAGGAGACCACAAGTAATACTGTGAAACATTCCTGCTCTCCAGCTTTCCTGCTTTACAGTCTCTGTAAACAAACATTAGCTTAAATTAGAGAGTGTGGACACAAGATAACCCCTTCTGCAAACAGTGTATGACTTCTAAAGCTAACACAGCAAATATGTTTCCCTCTCTCTGGACTCTTCACTGGGGTGAAGGGAGTCTACTCATAACTCAGCAGTTAAAGGATTCCTTGATGTGTTTGTGCCTCTGTGCTGAGATGCCTGCTCGGTGACATGGAAGTGTTTAGGAGCTCCAGCTTTATGAGGCTGAAGTGTCAGGTCAGGCTGAGGCATAATTTGGAAAGTTTGCCAAGACCATGTCTGATCTCAGAGTGCCTGTGGAACAACCAAAAAAGTGCATCTGATGTACTGACGTGTACATAACACTGCAATGGCAAGTGTCTTTGATTGCATAAAGGGGTACTTTGCAAACTCCTGTGCCTGTGACTCAGAACAGATACTTTCCAAATGTCTGGGGCTTATTCTTTTAGAAAAATCAAAAAGCAAGAATTTTCCTTTTATAAGTCCAAAGGAACATTTCACAATAAAAAATACTTTTTATTTTTTTTAAACCAAATCACACGGATATTTTTAGTATGTCTCTGAGCTCCTGATTAAGAGCCTAATCCAACTTTTACTGAAGGAAGAGGGAGGTGTCTTTGACTGTTTTGAAAAGAAATGCATCTGTATCTATAGAGCTATTTCTAGCTTAGAAAATGCAAAATTCTTGAATGATGTATATTCTTTAAAGGGTCCTTATGATTTATTTGTGTATATCCTTGCACTTCACTGTAGTTCTGTTGCTTGTCTTGTATATAAGAATTTTTTAGGTGTTGGTTCTTTTCTGTTTACTGCTTTCATTCTTAACTAGGATTTTAAATTACAAGGGGATTATGAAAAATCTAGTCCCAAAGTAGGAATCTAAAATTTGGTCCTTTTTCCCGTGTATAAGTTACTTATATAAGACAGGAATGGCCTGATTTTCCCTGTAATACATAAAACAACTAAAATTATGAAGAGAAATGGAGAATTAATCAAATAAAAAAAAAAATCTATTTGTATAAGTAGACAGCTAGGCAACATTTATTCTTGGGTGAGTCTTTTTAAAACCACAATAAGAAGATAATTTGGACTAACACAAGAAGATCTTAAAGTTGTTGTTAGTGGTATCATCAGAGTCCTCTACCTCTGAGTTAGTCCAGTCAGTAGAGCCCTGGCTACATCACCATTTTTTTGCTTACTATGCTCTAAACTCATCAGAGTTTGGGAACTCCAGAGTCCAGATACACCATCATCTAATAATGGTGATTTTAAAGGAGAAGATGAATGAACTGTTCTTTTAAATTGTGTGCAAGTGGTTTGATGTCTGTGAGATTTTTGTGTCAAAGATTATTTTCCCCTCACATAATCACCTAGTATTTCTATCAGACAGTGCTCTGATATTCATCCCAAGTATTCTATTTTCATTAAAAAATAAGGTTTTGATAAAACCAGAGTTTTCACAAGAAGGGTCCATGAATTTGCAGAGTTGAAAATAGAGCATGCCATACATGCAACCCCTTTATGGCTGGATGTGCAACTTCCTGGACTAATAGAATTCCTAAACCTGTGTTAATACAGTTCTTGCAGCACATTGCTTTGGAATACATTTCCATGATTGCATTATCTTTGTTGGCTTGACCCTGGCAAGGTTTGTGGAACACCTGTTGAGGTAGCTGCAAGTTTTTCAAAGCTTCCACTCAAAGCAGCATTGAGAATGTCAAGGCTCGGCTCAGAGCCTTCATGCTGCAAAAGCAGGCAGTCCTGAGAAAGTGAAACCATACTTAGCAGGTGGTATTGTGTTTATTTCTCAGAGCCAAAAATCTTCTTCAAATCATATCAAATCTGAGATTAAATCAATGCAATTTCCCCACAAAACCACTTTGAAACACACCAGGCTACAGCATCCTAGTAGTTCTGCAAACTACTGAAACTAGCTATGTGGCTTTGATTTTTTTATTTAGAAAATTGCACAAAGCCTTTTTGTTCACTTGGCAACTCTTCCTGAGGAGCTGAGCTCATTTGCTTCAACTCTATGCAGTAGGTGATAGAATGCCCAGCTTAAACATCTTGGGAATTGCTGCATAAATCTGCTTTATCTTCATTTCTTTATCTCAATTCCAGCAAAAAATCAAATGTAAGAACTTCTATACATGGACAATTTCAGACTCAATCCCTAACAACTGCAGTTATTTCTGCAGAGGCTTTTAGCTATAGACAATATTGGCTAGACAAAATAAAAAGTAGTTTGCTTTTTCTTTAAATAAAAATAAACTCTAAAACTTTAAAAAGTATTATGACATCTGACCAAAACTAACAAAATCTAAGTAATTCCAAGATAAGGTTGATTGAATCAGAGCAACTTTGCTCTGTTCATGCTGGTCAGAAGTATGCAAATGTATCATTAGACAGACAGAATTGAATTTGACATAAAAGTTAGAGCTTTGTTTTTGCTTAAGGTCTTATTTTTATTTTTCAGAGCTTTTGATATTTTGGGGTAAAGGTGTTATGACTAATGCAAAGTAGTTCACATACAATCAACAGAAGGAATAAGAGTTAGCTTCAGTGATTCTACAAGCTAATGAGGTCTCTATTTATATATATCCATTATTATTTAAAATGTCTTCACTAGCAATTTTCTACACCATTTAAGTACTCTATAATGATGTGATTCTTATATATGACAATATACCACCAAACACTGTGTTATTTTCTGTTCAGTTCTATTGAATTTTTCCATGGGACCCTTGCATTGCAGAAATGAGAAAGAAAAGTGGACAATTATGGGGGAAAAAAAGTGGAAGTGCACTAGATGACATTTTCAGTGTCACAAATACATTTATGTTTAAGAGCATAATACCTCTTTGTATCTGAAAAACTTTAGTGTGTACTGGTGCTGACTTCATTAGCTTCTGATCAAAAGTAACACATTCAATGCAGAGAATTTGGCTCCAGTATTAGCTAAACCTGGCTTTTGCCAGTTTTCTCCAGCTGGGTATGTTCTCTAAACAGTTTATAGAGCTGACCCATGAAAACTTATGTCAGTTGTTGCAGACTGTGGTGTGGGAATGCTTTTAAGAGTAAAATATTCTTCATATAGAATTGCTACATCTAGTAGTCATATATTGAAATTACAATTGGCATCAATATAAGCTATTTTTTATCCAAGGATGCCCTCACTGTGGAGTTGACTGTGGTTATGACCCAAAGATTTCTTCTAGCATTGGTTTTGTCCTTATGCAACCACTCAAGAGTCTGCATCTCGTAGGAACAGGCTAGCCATTTGGAAACAAAGCTGCTTGACTGTAAGTTCGCATTAGAACAGTTTACCAGCACTAACACCATCGTGCAGCCCAGCTCAAGTGAAATTTTGCAGCACGACTTCTCTTGCCTAGCTTACATTAGTATAAAATTGAGTCATATTTGTGGGGAAGAAACACATGCATCTTTTTTGATTAGTTTTTATCTAGGTTTCTCCCTTACCTAGCTCCCATTCACAGGGGAAAAATCCTCTTCCCCAAATAGAGTGATTCTTTAAGTTTGGGCTGTATGGCCTGGTTTGGGATGTAAATTAGAGATTAAATACTAATTTCATATAGGATAATAATTTTCAGTGAAAAAACTGACCAGGACATTACATGCCCATACTGGTCTGTCTGCCTTCCTGCTGCTGTTTTTTTTGAATAGCTGATTTTGGAATGGACTTTTGGAGATCATCTAGTCCAAACCCTTCTGCTGAGATCAAGGTCAACTAGTGAAAGTTGCTCAGGGTTGTGTCTCTTTTGATCTTAATATTTTCAAGGACAGAGGTCTCAGTTTGTGACCATTCAAATCCTTTCACTGTGGCTCTGTCACCTTTATTACCACCATCAGATATTTGTACACACTGTGATAGGATTCTCTCCTAAGTCTACTGTTTTCCAGACTGAACATTCCCAGCACTCTCAACCACTCCGTGTATGATGAGATGCCATATGAGAGATTCTTTAAGGTCTTAGAGATATTTGTGGCCCTTTGCTGGACTTGTTTCATGTCCCTCTTGTACTGGACTCAGCACCCCTGATGTGGTCTCACCAGTTCTGGTTACAAGGGAAGGATCACCTCCTTCAGCCTGCTGGAGATGCTGTTCCTAATGCAGCCCAGGAGGCTGTTGCATTCTTCACTGCAAGGACGCCTTGCTGGCTCATATCCAAAAAATGTTGAACATGAGAAATGCTGAAACTTTTACTGAACAAGTTTATTGAAAATTTTAAAGCCACTTGTTTTGCTGAAGGGATGTTCCCAGAAGTTTTACCAGTATTAGGTGGGTTTCAAGTGCATTAATGTGCAGCATAACTACTCGTGCCTTAATTTGGCTACTCCAGTGGTTATCTATCTAACAATCCAGCACTGGAGTCATCAGGATATCTTCTACACTAATGTGTATAAAAGGAGAGGAGGAGCACTCCAGGTGTTCCACGTTACACCTGATTGCAAAACAAAGGCAAACAAAAATAATAAAAAAGAAAGGTTAAGTCTGCTCTTTATCTCACTTTATCCCTTTATCTGTCACTATCTGTGGCTTCCTCTTTGTTCTTCTTGGAGATGAGGCCATGGAAGCAAGAATGGTCCTGTGCTTATAAGGTTCACAACCTTTTAACAGTAAGTCCTATAGAGCCAGATTTTAATATTGTTTACATGCCAGTCTGAGGTTTTAGTATCCAACTAGTGCTAAAAAACTGTGGGAGTTTTTTTGTTTGTTTTACTTTTCCTCCGTATGCCTCAATTTCTCATCTGTAAAATTCAGGCAAGTCTATGTCCTTACTAGAGGGGAACAAATCAGAAACTATGAAAAGCAATTTTGAACAAAATAGAGAATCTTTTCTGTTTCCCCTTTTTGGACTCCATCTTGTTCTGAAATGAAAACTTTGTCAAATAATGCTTCACTCTGCTGCCAGGATTTAATCATATTACTTAAACTCTCTATTGGATTTTAAAGACTTTCTAATTTAAATTTTTCAAAGTTTTCCCTCAGGACAAACTGAATAGGATCTTCAGGATCTAATCCATTATTTTATATTGATATTTCTTAAATCTCTTGAGGGTACTTTGCTCTTAAGTGCATGTTTGTTTTTGTACACTAATACTGCAGAAGGGTTTATCTTTAATTATATTTTTATTAGTCTGTGTGTTTTACAATTTTTTTGTATTTAAAACACCTAATTAATTTACAGAACGGTAGCTCTTTCACCCCTTTTAACAAGTCACTCTGTGTGATAAAGACAGGACTTTATTAGGAAGGAATTAGACTCCTCCTCCCCCTGCTAATTTTCGTTGGGAGGATAACTCCTGAACTTTGAAAAGTTGGGCTCTTTGGGCCTTCTCTCAGGTTCTGTGAAGTCCACATTTTGTTGAGCCCTGAAACTGGAGGTGTAAGTGCTTATCCTGTAGCAATTAAAGAGAAGTCAATCTATCCCATAGGTCAATATTAAATGCTTATCTCTCTGATGTTGATTTTTTAAAATTTGTGTGTGTTTGATTTGACTGATGCTCAGGTTGCTTTTCAGAGTGATCTTTGTAAGAAATGTCAGCAAAAATTGTTTTAATTTCTGTGTATTAAGAACATTCCTCCTAGCTCATTTTCCCCCTTCTTGCACTACCTCCTATGCCGTGTGACATTTTTAGATAATTTTATATCTACTTTTCTTCTTCGTGGGCCAATTAATATCCTCACATTGTTTTACTTCTACGCTCTGCTGTGCTGAACTAACCATTTCTGAGGGTCATTCTACCATCAGTGCACATTTCTAATAAATGATGGCCCTTTTTAATATGTTTGGTTGAATTGATGGTGTATTTTGAAAGAAAGTTACCTCTTTATACTGTTATTGAAATGATTATTTTTTTATTTTTGAATTGTTGGAAGAAATAAATGTTAGCCTGGCCGTGATATTAAATAATTCTTATGTTCCCATAATTATTTTCCAATTTTCATTAGACTAAGCAAACTGAAAGTCTAACATTGCTGAGTTTTGTGTGTGTTTCTCAGGGCAAGGTATTTAATTAGAAGTACTTTGCTTTACCTTAGGCTATTTTACCTAGGAAATTTATTGTTGCAAAATTCCTGATATTGAGCTATCATTCTGTCCATTACTCCAAACCTGAGTATGTTTTTGACAATCAGAACAAAAAAACTAATAGATTCCTTGAATTTTTTGAAGGTATCTATATATACAAGTAGCAATCCTGCAAGGTATTTGCTGCTCCCTTCTTAATTGTTTTACAGAAGATTGTGCCATACCTGCAAGGCAAAATCCATTTGTTTATTTCTCATGGTCCTTAATCTTTCTCTTTTTCTCATGATGTTCTGTCGTAGAGCTCTTTCTGCATCCAGGTAATGTAAAAATGCTTTAAAACATATTCATTTATCCTAGGTGTTCTTTCTATGTGCCATAATCTGCAATTTTGCATTTACAGGTGTAGTAAAATGGGTATATATTAATTTCATAATTATATCTTGTTTCTACAAGATATCAAATCTTCCCAGATTTATGCCTGAGTTACAGATTTTAAAAAAGTGTGATAGACTGTGTATCTATTTTATTCTCTATCTAGATAAGTATATTTACTGTATATTTTTTTTCTATATATGCCTAAATTAGATGACAATAATGTTTTCAACAAGACTGAGTTAGTGTAGAACCAGTTATTGAACCAGAGGGTTTTAAGCAAGGAAATGCAAATTCATTAAATAATTCAGTAGACAAAACCTCTGTTAGATCAGATTGTGGAAAAGGCTTATAATATAAAGGTTTGTTTTCTAATGGGCTGCAACTCCTGGATGAAAAATAGCCCCAGTGAAACCAAGAACAATTTGTTTTCATTTCAAGTCATAGAATCATAGAATGGTTTGGATTGGAAGGGACCTTAAAGATCATCTAATTCCAAACCTGCTGCCATGGGCAAGACACCTTCCACTAGACCAGGTTTCTCCAAGACAAAGATGTCATGAGAGACAGTGTCAAATGTTTTGCACAAGTCCAGGTAGATGACATCCGTCACTCTTCCCTTATCTGTCAGTGCTGTAGCACCATCTTAGAAGGCCACAAGATTTGTCAGGCATGATTTTCCCTTACTGAAGCTATGATGCCATGTTGGCTGTCATCAATCACTTCCTTATTGTCCACGTACCTTTACATAATTCCAGAAGGATTTGCTGCATGATCTGGCTGGGCACCAAGGCGAGGCTGACCAGCTTATAGTTCCCTCAGTCTTCCTTTTTCCCTTTATAAAAATAATGGCTATATCATTGTCATAATTTTCTAATGGAACTGAACCCTAACAGAAAACTCTGTCTTCTTCTTAGGTTGGAAAAACAAGTCCTTATTGTCATTTACACTTGAACACCTTTGTATCACTTTAGTGGTCTAATAGAGGTCTAAAGGACCCTGAGTATGGATAGGAAGAAAGGCTTATGGAGATTATAAAAAGTATTAATACTATATAATGCATCACCAAAAAATTAGATATTTTTTTTTTTTTGCAAAATGAGGAGTATCAAAATAAAGAGAACACTGCGCTTTGCTGAAAGTAATAACTCATTTCAGAGCAATGAAAAGCTGAGTCAGAATAGGCATGCCTTCACTGTACTTAAATAAGGAGTATGTAAGTAAACTCAAGGACACCTGGAAGATTCTCCAGTTTTATCTTTGACAAGAGACTAGAATATTTACACTTTTAAAAATCCATCAAAATCTCCTTTTTAGACTATCTGTCTTTGAGAAATGGAAACAAAACAAAACCAGATTGGTAAATCAGTTAAATAAAATAAAAACCAATAAATAAATTTTCTACTAAAAAAATACTTGCTATCCAATGGCTTCGGGTTTTTTCATAGACTAAACCTCCTGTTTCTGCGATCATGAAATGGCATCATAGCTCTCTAGATCTGCAAGACTAAATATTGCTCAGTGTCAGCATCAGGCCAGAGTTATTTTCTGAGAGAAATTTTGTATTTAGGGGGAAAGTAGAAAGCATTTTTGTGGCATGCTGATGTTTGGAAAACAATGGTAGTTTAGAATTGCTCAGAGGAGTGGAATGTCAGTAGTCTGGAAGAAAATGGATTTCTTGGCAGAAAGCAGGCAAAATGGATGAAGCCATGTGCTAAGTGCAGTTTGTGACATAGCTTTTTTTATTTGTGCTATACCTAGTACTAGTTCACTTGTGGATCTGGTTAATGTGCAGCAATATAGGCTTTACGATTTCAAAATGTACATTTAAAATGTTGATTGTCATAGCCAGCAGCCAGATGTTAAACTGCTGTAACATTATCAGCATATCTAGAAAAGACTCAAACTTTTTGACTAACAGAAAATTTGAATTGTCAATAAACTTGATTTGCAAAATGTTTTTTCAGTACGTTTTTCTGACTTGCACCGTGGAAAGCTGTGGGTTTTGAACTGAATAATATAAACAACACTGAAAGTTCCAGCCTGCATGATTCTTGGTGGGGCTTCAGTGAATGAAATTGGAAATGGATTAGTTCCATGAACCTACATTTGGAAACAGGAATAGGAATACTAAGTGCCACCAGATTGCTAAAGTAAAAATCTAACCACAGTTACATCAGGACAGCACCAGATAAGTGCCATTTGTTTTTCACTTACAAATGCAAGCAAATCTTAGCAGTTTCAGAAAAATTCTTGAGCTTTCAAACCAGAAAGATAGTCAGTAAAGGGAGAGGATTGGGGCACTTTGCTATCTGGTAAAATATTCAGATGGCTTCTTCAATTAGATAACTGGAACAGTGTTTTGTGTGAAGAGTATGATTGCTTAAGAAGGACTTTACTTTGTTGTTTAATATCAGAAATTATAATAAAAATTTTGAAAGTATCTGAGGTTTTTTGGTGTTATTTTCTTACAATCATGTCTGCTTATGTTTTCATGTGGAAAATCTGCAAAACTTGGAAGAAAAAAAAGAGAGCACTTTTTTATTTCTCATAGTTTAGATTTGATTGAGTCTCAGACTCAAAATAATACCCAGGAAATGTGATGATGTCTTGGTAGAAGTACGACTGAGTTTTATTTGACTCTGAGAAAATGAAAAAAAAAATAGATTGCTCTGCTATGTTAACCAGCATCTGCTACATCACAGTAGATGGATCTGTCTATCTTTGGGGATACTCAGCTTGTTCACTAACTTGGAAAAAATTTAGCTGTGCCCACTTTGTCAGCCCCTTTTTAATACAGCTGCTGTGTTGAATGAAACATGATGCTGCCGTGGAGAATCAGACTATCATTATCTTGCTTCTCTGATTATCTACGTTTTCTCACTAGGTGATAGAGAGAAACAGGCATTGTGTGGCATACAGTGAAAAGAAGCAAATAATACAATAATACTGTAGTGAAGCAAAGTGGTGCTCAGGCTAGTGTATACCCAGGGGTTACCTGGCCCTTGAGTCATTACAAGTGGGGCTTGTGGAACACCCTTTTGCTGCTCTGCAGAAACCACGTCTGAGATTGTAGACTGTCTATGCAGACTTGCTAACACTTCAGTCTTACTTTGCTTTAATTTGATTCACATACCTCTCTTTAATTTGATTTCATAGAATCATAGAATTGTTAAGGTTGGAAAAGACCTTTAAGAGTATCAAGTCCAACCATCAGCCTAGCACCTTCACCCTGTGCACCATTAAACCATCTCCTCAAGAGCCATATCCACACATTTTTTTTAACGCTTCCAGAATGCTTACTCCACCACTTTCCCAGGCAGCCTGTTCAATTGCTTCAGTATTTTCAAAGGCATATGGTGATCCTTTTACACTTTTTTAAAACGCCTGATCTATTTTTGTGCAATTTTGAGGGAAGGCTTTGCTAAAGAGTTAGACTTCTTTGTGGTGATGTTGAGATTTCTAGGAATGCAAACATGATCTCACAAAAGCCATAAGCAATTCCAGCATTTTTCCACTTTTTCTTTCACCCTTACTTTTTCAGGCTGACATAGAGAAGGGAAAAGTTCCCTAAACACTCTCCTGACAAAAACACAAAAATAAAACATAAAAATGTGAGGAACAAAATGTGGGCAAGGGATTATTACTATTCCTACTACCATCATCATCATTGATAACTGAGATTGTATTATTGCTACAGGTTTCTTGCTATTTATTATCAGTAATTAGGTGTGTTGGCTATTTCAATGTAAAAGTTCAATGTTTAAAATCTTAACCTGTTAATGCTCAGAATTTTTCAGCATGCAAATACAGTCACATAACATTTGAAAAACAGCTGCATTTTTGTGATAAGTAAGAGGTCCTGCTTTACCTTTCAATTGCATGAGTACAAATCTCCTATTCATTGAAGCCTGAAGGAATTCTCTTGGGGTGAACCAAAGGCTGGTGAGTCCTGTGATTTCAGAAGTAAGTGCATGGACACAGCTATTTCGAGTAACCCAGGTTTAAGTTCTGAAGAACCTCCAGATAGGTCTTACCTGACTTTCAGAAACCTGGAAATTCATCTGCTTCCTGCAAAGTGCCTTCTCCATAGTCATCAGGTTACCACTCACCGCTCTTCTGCAACTTTTGCACTTTCAAAACTCTTCTCCAGTGTACTTGTTTGTAAGCTAAAACTTCTGTACATGAGAAGAGAAACAGCGGCAGCAGTCTTTAGGTGATCTTAGGTGGCTGTAGGCAACTTCTTGCTTTCTTCAGTTGATTATTTTTTCTTGCTTTTTAAGAATTTTTTTGTTATTCTGTCTCCTACAGCTTTCACTGTCATTGGAGATGCAGTGCCTCTTCAGACCAGCTAACCAGAAAAGCTCTGCCTGCTCTGGATTAACATACTAAGCCTAAATTATTTCAAGACTAGAAGAAAAGGGGGTTTAAGGCATTTGAATCCTTTAAAGAGTTGGAAAGCTATCCCAGAATTCAGATTATGTGATCACTAATAGGTTATCATTCATCAAAAAATGCAAAATTTACATCAGATGAGAAAATTCTAGTCAAGGTCTAAGGGTACATCTCCTCATTTTTCTCTGTTAAGCCAGAATTCCCTATGAAGCTGCATCTCTCACGATGGATTGTAACTATTTTTTCCTATGACAAACTGGTGTTCATAGAGTAGGAGGAGACCCCTTATAGTGCTTGCATTGCAGGCACAGAACAAACAGGCCCGTAAAGGGGAAAGGGAGCCTGAGGTCTGAAATTACAATTTCTACAAAGCATTTTTAAAAGGCTATTTCTTTTTATTTAGAACCAAAATTTACTTTCACTGAAAAAAATCTGTCTTGCTTGGCATTTCACGTTAATTCAGTGGTTATATGGTACCTTTCAGGGTGCTGTTCCCCATGCACTGGGGAGCTGGGAGCCACAGGGCATCTCTGTGGGGGAAGCAGGACCTGTTAGCCAGGTCCATTCCATTGCCTTAGCCAGGAGTGGCACAGCAGAGGGAGACCCATTCCCTGATATAGGGTACTTCCCTGGAGGAAGGGATAGCCCAAGCTGGGACAGGAGGTTAGAGTGAGGGTATGATAAGGTCTACATCAATGAGCTACATGCTGCCAGGCTGAGGAATGGCTGTGGTGCAGCTGGAATGGCAGCTTTGGGACCCAGCCCTTAACCAGGCACCTACAGTAACTGTTTTACAGAGAATAAGGGCTCAATTGTATTTCTTTTTTAATGAGGCTATTTAAAAATGAGGGTGTAGAATGTGGAATAACCTTCTTTACTCCCTCCTTGCAGGTGTGTGCTTCAACTCCTTCACTTGTAGATGGTTATTACAGTCCTTGTAGGACTATCCCTCTAACAAGAGTTCGTACCAGACTTTTGTTACAAATTTTATAGAATATGTATTTAACTCCAATGTAGTCAAAAGCTTTTGAGTTGAATGTACCATTTTGGAGGTGAAGTTGTTAAACAAACACACTATAAATAAAAAATGCAGATCAACTCAAAACCAATATTATATCAACATCATAGGGCACTATACAGATACACCTAGAAAACTACATATACTGTTCTGGCTCAATGGCTTTCATAGGACATTCTTAAACAAAAATGTTGCATTGTAGGAGTGATGTTTATACCAGGTGCAAGAATTTCTTTCATAGATGTTACATTTATAGTGCACATAAAACCCTATTCCATTTATCCTTCTTGACACCCATCTACTTGCACTTCCTTAGAATGAGTTGTTTTCAGCAAAAAATAACTCTTGGCTATAGATATTTTTATTTTTCAGTAATAGTTAATATTTTCTTTGGGAAATAAATCCTTGTCTTCGAGATTACTTTTTTGTCACTCACTGCAAATTACTATGACATGCTAAACCTGCAGATTCTTTGAATGTCCAGCATAGGAGCCAGTGGTTAAAGATCACTTATGTTTTAGCAAATAGGTGTTACTTGGTTCCTACAAGTGTTATAAACACTTTGTTAGCATTTGCTTAGAAGCATAACCTTTATAGAATTATGTATTTTCTTAACACTTGCACTTGGTCTTTCTGATTATAATTTTTTTTTCTGAAAATTGAGGGTAATATAAGTCACTATTCATGAGCTTTTGAAAGATTAATGTTTCAGCTCTGTGTTGTTCATTATGGACTTGCACAGTCACTCATCCATCTAAGTCTAAACACACACACACAAATGCAAGATGCCTGATATTAAAGGAGCAGTATGATATTTGCAAAAGTTAGGGAATGCCAGAATTAAACTTCAGTCTACTTATGAGCAGGCATATGCACATTATTTTTAGTCCTAGGGAAAGAGGTTCTTTAGATGCTTTCATTCACAGTAAAACCTAACTACCCTTTATTTAACAGGAGGATTATTTTTCATTTTTATCATACATTACAATTGGATGGATGACCTGATGTTATTTTAATGTATGCTATTGAAATTCTCTTCTGTATAGTGAGTGCTTGTTTTCATAGTGGATTTCTTCTTATCTCCACAACTGTAGTCCTGGAATGCCTTGTTGATTTTCACAATATCTCCATAAGAGGAGAGAAGGGAATTATTAGACAAAGGAAATTGAAATGTGGAATCATTAAGATTAGAAGCTTCCACTCATTTTGGGCACAGTATTCAAAAACATGGCATGTGGTTTCATTTTTCTTACAGGTGAATATAGTACTCACTGACAGGAATGGGCGAAAGTAGGTTCTTTGTAAAACAGAGTGGAAATAGAGAAATTTTATATTCCGTCATGTCAATACCACCATTGTTTACAAGCTTTTTGATTATAAGTATGATCAGAAATCAGAGAAACAGCGGTATTCAGAGGCCAGGGTTCCAGTCAGCACCTTGTACAGGAACATCCTCGGAAAGATGTTTGCTCTTCTGTCTGGGTTTTACTAGCTTCAACTCTGCTGCTCATCTCCTTCTTTGTTGCAGTCCTGTCTCTCCCCTACTACAACTCCTTGTCTAGTCCCATTCCTTTCATTTAGTCAGATGCAGTTTCTGCTTTTCAGTTTTTTAATTTCAGCCTCATTCTCTTCATTGTCTTTTCATAGATTTTGCAGCCAAACGCCAAGTCTCTGTTCTGGTTCCAGCCCTTGTGTGGTCACTACTATCCAATTTGTTCTTGTCATGTACTGCCTCCCTCTGAACCACCCAGCTCAGTTTAGTCTTACTTCCAAATTCTTGCCCTGGATTTCTCACCCAGTTTTAATGTTGATTTCTCTTACCAGTTTGCATTCAGACACCATTTAGTGCCAATCCAGCTTTGCAGTGTCAAGTCCTGCAGGGTTGAAGGTGTCCAGAGTGCTAAGAGAGTGCTGTATCAGGAAGCATGTCTGCTCAACTATGCATTCCCACTCAGGAAACATGAACCATGTATTTTTATTTTGACCAAATGTGAGTAGATTCTTGCTAGAGATCATCTAATTCTATCCTAAGTCATAATAAAAGGGTCTTCTAAAGTCATAATAAAGGGTCTTCTTGAGAAATGAGAGAGCTTTCAGTTCTCTGGCTCTGCCTTTCTGTGACCTCTCAGGCAGCATAGTTCTACTTTGCTTTTCCTGGTCTAGTAGGGGAGGGGAGGACAAGAAACACCTCCCGCCTTTCACAGATGACAATGTAGTGGAGGAACTGCTGCAATAAGAGAAGCTGGAGTGGGAAGCCATTCCTCTGCACAGGCCTTAATTCCCTGTTGGTCTCTTCTGTAGCAGCTTTTGTTGGCTGCAGCCTGTGAAGACTGCTGGAAGTGCTCCCCTGGGGCTTGTGCAGGGGATACAGATCTGTGAGGAGCATGGCGGTGTTAGTGACCTGACTTTTGCTGTCATGGTAGAGGCATCTACCTCAGCTTGTTCTGCTGTCTGTGTGCTAAGCCAGCCACCCAGCCAGTACCCTCACCACTCCTTTGCCTCGTAAGTCCAGAATGGAGTAATCATGTCAGCTGACAGGAGCAATATGTGGTTTGGGCAGGGGGGGCCAGAGCACCTCATGCTCACCCCATCCTCCAGGGCCCTGGTCCCTTCTCCTTCCCCTTCTCTCTCCTCCCTGTGCCAGCCTGTGCTGCTCCTCTGCTTGCCAAGCCCTTGATCTGGTGGCAGAATCACAACGGGGCAGCCATCAGACCGATGCTGCTGCCGAAGGGTGCCCCGCAGGCGACAGCCTCTCTGCAGATCTCTGTAAGTGTTGGCAGAGTTTGTTTTAAATAAAATGGAAATGCC
Organism: Manacus vitellinus; assembly: GCF_001715985.3. NCBI lineage: Eukaryota > Metazoa > Chordata > Aves > Passeriformes > Pipridae > Manacus > Manacus vitellinus. The sequence continues at coordinate 10,470,446 of NW_021940750.1, forward strand.
TCATTTGCACTGCTAATTTTCAAACCATAAGAGGTTCTGAATCTGTTACTGTACAAAGAAGAAAATTTCAAAGTCCTAAAAGAAAGCAAAAGTCAGACAATAATGACAAGGAAGGGGAGAACAATTCCCTGACCAGGAAATCAAAACAAATCAATAAACTGCTATTTTAATTTCTCACAGTTTGGGGATGAAAGATACCAAAACTTCAATAATTACCAGTGTGCAAGCACTTTAAGAGGTGTCTCAAAAAAGAAGGAAGCTTCAGGTGTCTGCTTTTATCAATCATGCAACTTTAAGGTGTTACTCAGTGTTTCTGTTACTGACAGGCCTCTCAGTCATGTGTGCATGCTTGGCTTTCTGAGTGATACAGGTCAAGGGCAAAGTGCCACGCAACAGTTTTAAATTTAGTGACTCCCAAAACACAATTCTGCTGATGAGGTATCCACCATAATCTGTGCTTTGTCATTTTATAGACTAATTCTTAAAAGATTAAAAACTTTTAAAATTTGGAAGAGACAGTAAGACATGAATGTTTGGCAAGAATTTCCTAGATCCATCAGTTAGTCAACCAGACAAATCAATTTTGTTTCCAAGGGCTTTTTGTTTTGTTGTGTATTTTCATTAAGTGTGGCTGAAATATGCTAGATTAACAGCTTTATAGAAACTGGAGTTCTTTATTATTGAACATATGTAGCACCATTCAAGACCCAACAATATAATTCCATTTTTCATTATTGAACTTAACTTCAGTTTAAGAAACTACCCTCAGTTTGACAAGTTTGAGGCGTTGACCTGTGGGGCATTAAATGAATAAATAAAGTATTGCTAAGGTTACCAAACACTGTACTTGAGTAAACAGATGTTTCCAAGCGCTATAACTCAGATACACTTTAAAAGAAGCAGTATTGCTCAAATCATGTGAGTGCTTGATAATCTTAGATTCCTGTTTCAAGTTAAGTACTGTGGTGGACAACTTTCTGAATTGCATATTTTTGCCTATTAATGCTTTATTAAGAAATTAAAGTCTGGAAAACTGATCTGTTTGAGATTAAAGTATTTCCCAATACTTACATAGAGAAACAACATAAATCATAAAATACATTATTTTCTCAAAGGAGGCCTTGGCATATACAGACATCCAGCTTCTTTTGCAATGAATCACACATACAAGCTGAACTGCTCACTCCTATAGTGACTCATTTTAATATACTTCTTTCTCAGACCTCAGCTCATGAAACAAAATTCACCAGCATAAGTTTGTCCCATCTCCACAGTTTATTTCAATCACTGTTGGTTCTTATCATGTCATGTTTTGTGTGATGGGGAGACCCAGGTGTCTGAAAATGAACAGAAAGCAATGTGTAGTATGAATGGAAAGAAACCTTTTTTCCTTTTAAACTCATGCACCAGAGCATAAAACATTTCTTATTGTGTGAAAATTTCAAGGAAATGTTTACCTGGCTTGGTATAAGGAGCACAGGTTGCCCTGTGGAAATGAGCATAAATTGTTTTGACTCTATTTCAGTTCAAAAACACTTTGGTATCTGAAGAAATCTACATCATATGGCCAAAGATAGCATGATTTCTATTTCACTTCATTGTCAGGAAAAAAAGGGGAACGTAACATCATTGGGTCACTGACAAAAGCTCAGGCTCATAATACTTTCTGATGCTGAAATTGACAGTTTGTAGATTGTAGCTATTTGGATATTACTATAATCCAAAAAATGAGAGACTAAGTTAAATATCCAGTCACTTTTTAAATGCTTTCTAAACCAGTATGGTGTCTGTGAATATGCCATTGTTTTCTATTCTGTGCAGGCAGCTTGAGTTGGAGAGTCTGGATATAAATAACTATTTGTATTTACCATCTTTTTTTTTCCTCTTATCTCATTTTTGTGTGTTTATTTGAACATATATGTAGGCAACTCTGTAAAGGCCATCAGTTTTGCAGTATTTCACATCTAAGATAGTTTTTCATATTAGATAGCTGTCACAAACCAGTAGAACTACCCCTACCTTCCTTTATTTTAGAGAATCCATGAAAAAGAGTATGTTTTCTAATCTAAGACTCCATATTGCTTGTATTTCTCTGATATCTTTCACTGAAATGAGTTCATACCATCTCTGCATGTAGAGCCTTACATGATGTTGTAAATTACACATAAGTTATGTTGGAGTCATTTAATATCATTTTATCCTTATTAGTCTCGTGTAGAAGTGTATCTTATATGAAGTTATCACATTTACTCCTTTTTTTTCTCATTGTAAGATGTCAGTTACTTATCCTTTCAGTGTTTCCCTGTGGAAATGAATGATTTAATCTAAATCTATCTTTTCTGCCACATGAAATGACAGACCACGGGAGAGGCTAGAGGAAGAGCTGCTGACAGAGATGGGAGGGAATAGGGAATCTGGGGTGGCTGATTTCTATGCCAAAAGATTACAGCACAATTTTCTGCTTCAAATATGATACCTTAAACAACAGTTTTGGATCATGCTTACTCCGTGATTGGATTGTATCCCTTTTGTTGTGCAATATGCAAATCTCCAGATAGTGACAATACCTGCCAGAAATAATGTCTAGTTACAGGGCTGTAAATTTGGGGTAATTGGGATAATGAAATACTCCAAAGAATTTCCAGCAAGACCTGTTCATATTTTTGGTTAGTCTGATGAAAATCTGTTTAGTCTAAATTTTATTCATTCTGCTTCCAGACTACAAGGAAGAAACAGTAACTTGCAAGAGGTGAGGGGAGGAACGCAGACATAAGGATTAACCTCTCCAATCAAAAAATATGCTCAGAGTGGGTCTTTCTGTAGGATTGTAGCTGGATTGTTTTGTATATTTCCTGCGAGTTCACTGAATTTGACTTAGTAACACTTGACATAGCTCAGAACTATCCTAAATCAAAATGCAGTTGTGAGTTTGGGGTAGATATCAAAGATTAAATAACTCAGAGAATGAAGTCCATTCTCTTTCTCCAAGATGGTATTTTGCCATATTATGATGTAGGTATATTTTCAGGCATGTGCCTTATACAGAGTTTTGGCCAAATAAAGATCCCTATAAATGTAGTGCTTGTATATGCTGACATTATCTGCATATTACAATAAGGATGAAGCATTGAGGGAAAAGCGTTGTCAAATCATATGTGCCCAGCTGTCCTGACAGTCTCCATTTCCCCTAGTGTACTGATACATACTCCAAAGTTTCATTCTACCTGATGTGTCATTTACTGAATCACTGTACTCTCAGTGTATGAAGAAATTGTGAAGAGGATGTTTGTTTTTCTGATTAGGGAGAGACATATGTGATTTCTCTGAGTTTACTTTGTTAATTTGTCATTCCTTGCTTAAGCTGGCCAGACTCAACATAGCTGAAGGTGACCTGATTTTGATCCTGACAAATTCCATTGACTGTGATAGAAGGAAGTGCTGCATGAAATATACAGTTGAGTGGCGGGACATAATTACTCCAACCACTCAAGCTAGGTATGCACAATGTCTCATCCTAGAGATAACACAGTTGCCTTATCTTGTTTAGTGATTTTTTTTTCTGCAAGTTTCCAAACTCCTCCATTACGCACAGTAGAATTTGCACAGACTACGCAGGAGTGGTGAGAGTCTATGACTATTTCGCAATATGATTCCATATCCTGTCTAGCCATAATCCTTAAAGTCTTAATTTGAGAGAGTTACTACTAAGACTTCTAATCAGGTATCTGAACATTACATATTTCAAAAATTACGTCAGATGTACTGAGAAAGAATACTGTCTGATTGTAAGTGAGCACTACATTTTTGTTCCTGATCCAGAGTCAACCTTCTGCGAAAAGCAATTGACAGCAACTGATTAGAAGAATGTTAAAAAGAACATGTGCAATTGCTGAGAATTGTTTTATTTAAAGCACTTTTCCCTTCCAAACATTCAGACAAGTTAACTGCAACATTGATTTTTTCAAATCTCATGGGCTTTAGATAGGTTTCCATTTTTAAAAGTAAAAAGTGTGTTATTGGACACATCTTTTCAACTGCCCTTTTGTTTTGAGTGTGCTCAGTTTACAGTTTTTCTCCCTAAAAACAGACCAATTCATTCAAGACTGTGAGAATCACTGTAACTTTGCAGTTTATGCATCATGTTCTGTAGGAAAGCCAAATTTTGTCACCAAAAATGCAAACATTTTAAAAAAATCTCCCATGCTACTTTGCAACATCTTCTAGCTCTGCTTTGTGAGAAACCATCAACCATACATTTTAATTCCAAGAAAAAACCCCTTGAAATTCCCAGAAAAATCTTGAAGAAATGTGAATCACATTCTTGTTTTAGGGTTTAAAAACATTGCCTTCTAAATGATGCACTGCTTTTGTGGAATTCTTTTTTAGTTGCTTAACTCTGCAACACCTTGGAACACAAACTGAACTGCCTTGTTCACAGCTATCAATTCCCTGAGGTGATGGAAAGATAAGCATTGTGACAATGATGCTAAACCCCTTTGTGGATCAGTTCCATGGTAAATAATTCTGTTGATGGTACAGAACAGTGTGCAGAGAATCCTAGTCTTCCTCCAACACTTTTCAACTTTCTGGTACATAATCTAATTCCATAAGTAGCGAAATGTTTGTTCTTGCCCCTTGAGGCAGCTTTTCTTTCTTCATTCTGGAAAACTCTATGCCTTGCTTTTACAATTAGCACCTAGGTGCAGTCTGAAATGCCTGTCAGGTTTTTGAGCTGCATCATCCTTTTCCTTTATAATCTGTGTTTCAGTTTTTTTCTGTGTTCAGGAGAATTTTTATTTCAAATCCTCTACTGAAAAACAAACAAATCAACCAAAACAAAAGAAGAAATGTGGTTGAAAATATATGATACTTGCACCCTCCTGCCAGAATTTGATTCAAATCAGTGGTTAAGAAAGCAGTTCCTTCCAAGCTCATGGTGCCAGCTGGTAGCTCATCAATGAAACCTTTCTTTTTTAAGGGATTTCAAAATGTAAGATATAGGGAGTGAGGAGGGATTGTAAACTTATTTTGTAGCAACAGTGTATGTCCTTCAGGTAATTCAAAATTCAGTCTTAATAGGGAACAGAGTCTGTATTCAGGAGAGAACTGTCATTCGGTCTAATAAAAGTATATGTAAGTGTTCTCATTAAAACAGAGTGGTTCAAGTCCGTGCTAAAAATAAAGCTTGTCTGTACAAGTTTTACTGAATCAAGAGTGGTTTGCTGGGAGATAACCCCAGTACAGTTGTATCACTGCTATGCAAGTGTTCAGTAGTAGGTAGAAGAGCCCAAGACTTTTATTCCTTTAATTCCCAGACAGATGCAAACTTATCCTCTCACCTGGAGATTGTTTCAACTGGGTTTTTTTCATAAGTTTATTACCCAAAAATGTCTCATCTGTAGCTTCCTGCTGCAAAATTGTTCTTCGTTTTTATACTTAAAATCAGTGTATATACTTCCAAGCATTTCTTTTTATACAAGTGCCAGACCCTATTATAATTAATGATTTACCCCAGATTGTTATTGGTTTTTAAAATAAGTTAATATTTTTTAATTCTAGAGAATTTTAATGCTATACTATACTCTTGTAATATTCATGTTCTCTTCCTGTGAATTTCTGCAAAATTAGAACTTAGCTTTACAATGCTGTAACAAAACAGATTGTTTTACATAATTGTCATGAAATCAAAGGGGTTAAACCTGTCAGAAGAAAATATAATATGTAACTCAGCAGCTGAAATTATGCTAGAGTGAAATAAAATTCAGATCTCACCAACTTAAATCAGATAAGCTGTGGCTGAGTAAATAGAATGATTACAAGCAATATTATCTTTGAGAAGGCTTTTATTTTTTTAATAATATCCATGTATGTTTTAGTTATCTCCTGGGAAATTGCTTAAATAATTGCAGGTAGAATAATGTTAATTTCAATAAAGTGCTGAAGTCATCTTTCTCATGCACATATATATATATATATATATTAATAATAAATTCAGTTTGTTATTCATCTGAAAAGGATACTTCAGACTTGAAGTAACGAAGAAGATTAGTGTCCTCGTTGAATTTATTATTCCAGATTATACAAAATGAGCTGTTAAAATACTTTTAGTTAAAGTTTGGGAAAGAAAAACAAAGTCTTACTTTTATTACTTAGTTGATAAAAAAATGGGTAAATAGTATATATAAAGTGCCTTTACGCACACTTTTCCTGTAAATCCATGTTGCATATCTCAACTTTGGTTTCATTTTGAGCCTCTCCAGGCTGAATGGAAGATCAAAAGTAATGTTAGCAACACATGGTTTATCATAGAGCATAGATACAAGTGTACTGGATAAAACACCAAAAGGATAGAAATAAAATAAAATAAAAAAATTATAGATTTATTCAGGTCCAACTCACTATAGTGTAGTGTAGACCTGCCCTTGAATTCACATATATCTTTGTGCATACAACTGGAAAACACTGGGAGATGGCGGTAATCCACTCCTGTAGGTCAGAAAATTACAGGTGAACTATCTTTTTCAAAACAGTAATTGCTTTTATTAAAGTAACTGAAAATAGTTTAGATATTCATCCCTTACTTTTTAAGGTACTTCTCAGGGTGAAGAAAAAACATTTCTACAGGTTTAATACAATATTTTTAAAAATAATTTCAAAATCATGGTCAGAGAGATGAAAGGCAGAATTTACCATTAATCTTTTTGTATCCTAACATTCTTAATGCTTTGTTTATCACATCACAGCTCATTCGTTAGTTATCCCAAAATCATGTTACTGTGGTGGCAAGCAGTAATTCCATACAACAGCAGGTGAAACCTTTCTTTTATACTTTCATTGTTCTGTTTCATTTAACAGGTGATCTTTCAGTCACATTGAAAAACAAACAAACAAAAATCCCTAAAATCTTTAAAAAATCAGGCACTAGTCTTTCATATACATTAGAAATAGAGCGAGGCATTCAAATGCATAATACCAGGCTGGGATGTCTGGCAAGGGTACCAAATGCAGAACTTCAATTTATGGATGAAAAGCAGAATGAGTGGAACCATAGTATCTGGAGCTCATCAACTTGTGGGAGGCAGCAGCTACTAGAAAACTGGCTCAAAGTAATTGTGGTCTCTGAAGATGTCACAGCCTCATGGAGTGCATGCACCCTCAGTTACTGCTTGGAAAGGTGACTTTGTGAAGGAGCATAACAAGCACTAAATTTAGAAATCAAAATGCGTGTCCAATACACTACCCTTGGAAGAACATGAGCCACTAAGATCCAGAAGGCTGAAGCAGTCACAGAAATTGCTCTTCCAATGTTGGCACAAAGGATTATTTATAGAGACCTTTCATCCCTGCCTTTCCATGCTGTCTGTCTGTCGAATATTCTTACAAGATCCTGAAGATCACACAGTGAAGTGGAGAACAATATGGCCTCTTTACAAGAGAGAACACCTCTCTAACTCCTTTGCCCTGTAGGATAAATATACATTTTGCTGAAGTATTTGTTAACAATTTAGACATTTTGATTGGAAATAATATAACCTTTTTTTTTTCTGATGTGATTGTATCAAAACAGGTCTACTTCTGCATCTGGTTCTAGATTCTTACAAGGTTCGTGCTGTTTCTTTCCAAATTTTGAGGAATCCTGACATAGTTGAAGTGCTGGAGATGACCTCAAAGCCACTAATTAATACTCCAGAATGTTAACGGCATAGCTTGAGGAGGAAAGTGGGTTACTAAGGAATGGCAGTAATCACTCAGTAACTGAAGTTGTGCCACAACTCTGTTATAAATTTTCATTTTGACACTCTACCACCATCTCCACCCCTGCACCCACAATATTCTGCTGAAAGAGAAATCTTGGCATTCCTGAAATTTAGCACACTCCTTCACAATACCAGAGAAGGTTGTTACAAACTAGGAAAATAGGTTTAAACCTAGGAGGAAGAAGGGATATGAAGTCTCGTTGTTCTTAGGATTGGCAGGATTTGATTAGTGTATATGAAAATTTAGTTGCCTTTGGTTTGCTTATCCTCTCCCCCCAGTGGTAACTGACTGCAAGTGTGGGAAATATAACAAATACAGCAAATCAATTAAAGCTTGAAAGAGAGTATACTGGCCTCTGCAGCACTTCAGCTAAAAGGTAAATGCTCTGTTGGGACTGAACACGCTCAGTATCAACTGAATCCTCGGTGAGGATCTGTTGTATTATTGCAATCTTCTCTTCAGCATCGTGGAATTGATATTAGACTGGTCTTATTCAATTGAAACTTTGCAGACATCAGAATCTCTCAGATGGTAATAACTGAATCATCCTGAAGCAAACATCCAATATTTCAGACAAAACAGTTAATATTTACTGAATTCTGGAAGAATTAAAGAAGGGTGAAATGGTGAGGAATGTTTATTTCGGAAAGTAATTCAAACTTTGACAATCCTAAAAGGACATAGAGAAGTTTGTCTTAGTAATTTCATTCATTAAATGATTACCACAGTACAAAAATTTAATTTTTACTTATGCTAGTAGCTTTTTCTTATTGTCTGTTTGTATATATTACTATGTCCTGGAGGTCTCAACTGAGATTGTAAACTCACTGTACTTGACATAACTGCGACACAAAATAATGATGGGCCCAAAATCTGATGTGGACAATCTATCATCTTTCTCAGTCTGTGGGGTGGAAAGATTGAAGATCCATAAGAACAACATCCTTATATGTTTGCTAAATTACAAAAGTGACCCTATTTCTCCTCAGGCCATTACACTGCTCTTAGCTCAGGACCGTTCTTCTTCCATGATTTCTTTCAGTCATTTTTTTAAGGTATTATCAATGCAAGGCTCATCAGATACCAGGAATTTACAGACAATCCCCAATGTCATCAGAAAGAAAGCAAACTTCCAATAGGTTTGTACACCTCATGTCACTTCAGTCTTAAACTTCCCTGGGAAATTTAGTCAGCAACCAGATTAAAATAAACATTTAAACATTTTGAAAATGTCATTGCAGCTCTGTTTTTTTCAAAATTCTTGTTGTGTTCTTGGCTTATAATATCATTGACATGACTTGGTCATGTTTTGTTAAGTTGACTTAGCCGAGGAGAAATGCAACTTTGGGACAAGGTTAAGAGGCTACAAGGGGTTGTTTTTGAATGTACAAAGATCATCGTTTGTCCTTATAAACAGTGCTAGATTTTAACTGATCCCCTTCTAAATCCGGCTGCTGGGTCATGGAAAAGCTTTGGTTTCCTGGCAGAAGAATCAAGAAAAATGCAGAAGACGGGGTGAGAGTGAGTGTGTTTGGTGAGTAGAACGGAGATTTCTTGAGAGGTCAAATAGTGCAAGGATTACAAGTTGGACAGGATATTGGAAGGCTATGAGAAAATGATGTAGGTATAACTTGTCCCAATATGGTGCAATACAAGGGACAGACCACGTATCTGCCAAGGACCTGTATAGCTGTACTGTTTGATGAGGAAAGGCAAACTCCATAGTGTATTTGTGTCTTCTTTCTGTTCCTTTTGACCTTCATTCTTTCAAAACCATTTTTAGAAAGCTTAGTCATTGTGTGGCGTTAGCAATATAATTTTCTGGGAGTTCTGGGACTTTTTGGGTGTTGCAACCTTAGATATTTCTTAGGAAAGTGTTTTATTTATGAAGCATCTTTAATTAGTCAAGTCAATGTTCTACGTTGGAGGAAAATCTTCTTTCTTGTCAACGTGAAAGTATTCCTGTAGTATTATGCGATTTTCTCTTCTTGACTGTAAATTTTCTTCATGACGATGGTAACTTGCATATTGTAGAAGAAATAGGTTATATCTCACTAAATGTAATCTCAAAGAAGTGGCAAGAAAAATGTATCAGTCAAGATAAAAACCAAACATGGTTAGAAATTGCTGAGTTTATTTTACTGTAACTGTATGTATGTGTTATGCTTTAAGTCCTCATGATTTGTTATTGGAGGAAAATTGATTTTAAAAAGCTACAAGACCAGAATTTTTGTTATATTCTTTTACAGAGTTCTATCTCCAAATGATTGCTGGGAAAGAGTCAATTTCACACATGTAAGACTATCCAAAATATTCTATATTTATTTATAATTATATAAATATATATTCCACATGTAAGTATGATATTTCCAGGAATTGCCATGGAAAAACCAAAATTAATACCCAATGTTACTTAATTAATGGTAAAAAGTGTTACTTAGGAGCAAAAGCATCAGGAAAGTCCTCTCGAGCACTATCTGCAACACACTTGCCATCTGCGTTTACTGTACCAATAACTGAGTGTTCAGTTTTCAAAACTGAATGTCTACTATGTTTTATGATGTAATGATAAATTACACATAAATGTACTGTGAACAGATGCATAACATTTCAGTGAATCTTGTCTCCTATCCAAATTTTCATCTAGGGAAGAAGAAATTATAGACTAATTTAGTTTAGATGAGGCCATAAGAAAAGTTAAGAAAAGAAATTATATTGGGTTTGTAACTTGATAAAGTACTTTAAGTGAATTTGAAGTGAAGGAAAATAAAGAGAAGTCCTGATAGAGTGGCAGCTTAATCATCAGTTAAATGGTTGTGATGGAAAGATCTGGAATATTGATATCTGAAACAGAGGCATCAATGCTGTGTTTACTACACAGACAGCAAAAAATCCTATTTTGTGTTAACTGGAATTGCCAAGTAATTATTGCCATAAGGACAAATCTCAAGTTTTTAACACAGAAGATGCTAACACAATTTTTGAAACATATTGCCATTTATAGAAACTGTATTTTAGACAGTTAAAATTTTCTTTATAGTTCCAATTACAGAAACATTTTTAAATGCTATTTCAAATCTACTTGACAGTATATCTTTAACTGGTTGTGTTTTCTTTGCAGAGGTGACTTTAGATATACAGAACTCCCACTGACTACCAAAAGTTTTGTCTGACGTAAGAAGATAGAAGTAAGGGCAATAATTAAACTTTAGATGTAAAAGTATTTCTGGCACTAAAACAGTTTTCAAAGGCATTCAGAGCTGTGGATTTCTTAGGGGAAAATACATTGCTAGAATAACCCCCTAAATCAAACAGAAGTTCTTTATAAAAGAAAATTTTCTACTAGTGACTTATTTGTTTGTGACTTGTTTGCTCTTACCAAATTCAAGCTACGGCAGTTTTGACTGCCTGGCTGTTTTATGCATTAAAATGATAGCTACCATGTAGCTACCATGTAGCTACCATGAAAGTTTGATACAGTTGTTCCTTAGAAGTGATCACAGATGTATCGTAGCATGTATAAAGCTGCATCTGCACAAAATGAATATTATTCAAAGGGAGATGTTACTGTGTTTGCATTAAACTTCTGAAAGACTGCTTGAAAATATTCTCAGTGAGAGAGAGTTTTGCTTTCTTCCTTGTCTCAGACCTACATAAATAATTGTATGCATTTCAGTACAAGAAGAAGGGAAGACTGACCATGGGGCAATGAAGAGGATCTTAAGCAAGATTTGCTCATGCTGCTATTTTTTTCATTGCAGTTTGTTTGCATTGGGGTGCCAAGAATTTTTAGTATACATTAAGACGAACTGTGTGCCTGCTTACTGTCTGCACAATCAGATCAGACTTGTATGGTTTGTTTATTATAATACAACTGGTCTTCTAAAGTCTGCAGTTGAAATTACTACAAGAAGTGAAATGGTATGTTGCTTTTCACAGCTTCATGCTATATTGCACAGAAACTTTTAAGCTGCTTACAGATTTTATTGAGGTATAGAAGCAAGAACAGATAGATATCTGTTTATTTGCATAAAAGGAGTTAGTCACTTTCTGGAGCCAAAACCTCTTGGTGGGAATTCTTTGGCCTCAATGACTTTAAACTTTCCTGTCAATGTAAAAATGCTATTTGTCTGAATTACTTTTTTTTTTTTTATTTTGCTATGCTGCTTTTTTAAAATGATACTGACAGCAGTATAAAATAAACAAGACCATGATTGTCAGTACTAAACTAGCAAACATAACTGATTCTTGTTTTGCAGAAAAAATAAAGGTCCAAATAAAGGTTAAAGTTGACTGAGAAAGTCATAATTAGAGAATCTTAGCAAGAAACCTGATTAAATTTTTAGGCCAAGGAAAGTTAAAATCACTCAATATTAGGGTCTTTTCTGTAAGAGGTGAGATATAGATGCATGAATCCATGAGATAGACAAGTTCAGGTATTGTAGCCCTGGATGCTTGACACATGTTTCTGGCAACACACCACTTGCTTTATCCACCTATTGCAAGTGGTGTAGAAACCCTGAAAGAAACATCTCAGTGAGCCTACATGTCTTTCACATATCTTTGTTGTGGAGGTATGTTGAGTCTAATATTTTTTGACTCACAAATATGGACAGGAATGAATGCATCAGTGTTTCTGTGTTAATGGTGGTTACTTCCATAGTCTCCTTCCATGAGATGATGCTTCATGGAGATAGAGTGAGACTGGACGTACAGTTGTGGAGGACTTTGATCTTTTTGCTCAGGTGAACACCATGAAGAAAATGAACTTGGGGAATTTGTACTTAATTTATTGTCCATTAACAGAAATTTCTGATCAATATTTTGTGTATTAAGAAGAAAAGAACATAAACAATTAAACAAATAAACTCTTTTCTTCTTCTTTTCCCAAGCTCAACTCCGGGCAAACACCTTTCCTCCCACTTCTTAGTCTCAAGTTCTCTCATTTTTAGTAAGGGTTACACTTGGTCCGTACAAATTCCTCCAGTGAGGTGAGGAGTGGTGCAGGAAGCTGGTGGTGTGCATGCAGATTTTGGTCTGAAGCTCTGAGCTTCTTACTGGTCTTCTGCTGCTGTTCTTACAATTCTACCCCTACCCTTGTGTATTTTGCCTGTGCACTGCAGCCTCTCAGGGCTGTCTATGGCCAAGTGTGAGTTGCCCATGTACTGCAACCTCTCAGGGGCAACCCTTGTCTTGGCAAGGCTTGTGGCATTTGGGAACCCACAGGCCAACACACAACACACACACCCCTCACCCCCCCAATGTGTGCTGTTGGAGGTGTTCTTTTCATTTGATGCATAAAATGGTCTTTGAATGTACTTAGGGGATGGCTCCTCAGCCATATTGGAGACTTGTCTGCAAGAAGAGTGACCCAAGTTCTGCTTTGACGAAAATCTAGTTATTTTACTTTACAGATTAGAAGAGCTTTAGCTAAGGAGGCTGAGAGACACTTGGCCTGAGTGATTCCTAAAAGATACTTGAAAGGCAGGAGTCCTTGATCCAGTCTCATCCTTGATGAGTCTGAGACTGAATTCAGACATGAATTCAAACTCGAGACCCTGTATGCAAATATGAGTGATCTGATCCCTAATCTTCCACATCTCGTGTAAATGCTTTCTCATCCAGCTAGTTAACAAAGTGAAGTCAGTCACCACCATGACTGTGTGTCTGCAAGGAGCCTAATCCTGTCATTCAGCATACCTTTAGTTCAACTATTGGATTTAGGTGCCAGGTGGTCTAATTACTGGTTTTCTGGAAATCTCAGGTGGGAGTAATGTCCCTTGCCCAGGCCAGAATATTTCAGGAATGCCAGTAGCACAAGACTATAGTCATGTAGGTACATTTCAAGCCAAGAAAGGATATGCTAGTGTTTTCAGGCACTTTGAACATGAGGTAGATATCTGGGATATTCTGAGATGCTCAGTTGGTCCTAAAGGCTTAAAATCCCATTTTAAGCACAAAGGGCATGAGTTTATACATGGAATTCATATAACAATTTTATGTTAAATAATAAAAGAAATTACAAAAGACTGTGGAAAAATAGGGTCCTTTTGAGAAGGCCTGATGATAAACAAACTGTTCATGGTTCCAGATGTTTCACGATTAGAAGAGCCCTATTATATCCTTTTTTCCTGGTAAGATACTCTATCAATCATGATAGATTAAAATAAGTTGCTGAAGGTTTAAATCATTTCATAACCTGTAGAAATATCTGGCAGAGATTTTTTTGTGGGGGTAAATATGTTCATAGGAGCTGCTTTGCATTTCCTAATCCTTCCAGTTCATAAATGTAACGAGAAGGAGCAATAAAATATCAATGTGATTGTCCAGAACATTGAAACAATTGCAATTCAGTTTGCTGGACCACACACACAATTTCTATCTGTTAAGTTGTCAAGGACATTGTAAATTTTCACTTATGTCTGATATTTTGCAGTGAAATACGTACGTATAATTTAAGTTGTCAGAACCTTTGTTTCTCTCATTTTAACTTAATAAGACAAGAATCCTTTCTTTTTCCCTCATAGAATATTATAGTTCTGACTGAGCTGCACTTAGAAAATACTATCAATTATTTTCAAACCACTCACATCTCACATAAAGAGTACTATGTTGTAGTTACTTTCTATTCTTATGGTAGATACACGCTCAAGGTCATTGTATCCATTGCTCAGTGCTTAAGAGCTTTCTTTAGTGACTACATTTGCAAGTGCTGAATTCTGCTACTGATAGATGTAGGCATGAAACCACTTAATTCCACTGAAATCTATGGGACTACTTGTGTCCTTATGGTTAAGCATGATTCAGTATTTTGCTGGACTGTGGTCAGAAAGCTCAGTGCTTTTTCAACCTGGTTTATTAGGCACTGATCATGCACTTCTAAAATCTTAATTTAAAGCTTAGCTGGACAAGGCTAGATTTCTATCAGGTAATGCAATCTGCTTTTGATCCTCTCTTCAGTTTCCAGTGTAATGTTAACTTGTGTACAGGTAAAAGTGCAACTGGGGCATTTGTGTAGTAAATGAAGGGGTGCCCAAGTCATAGAGTAATGTATTGACAATCCATTTAGCTAACAGATTTAACTCAATTTTTAAGAGTCCTAACTGAATATCGTGTATAGACACAGACATATCTGATACCCATCATGACTCATGTTTACTTATTAATATAATCCTGGAGATAAGGTATTTGACTAGAGCATGCCTTTTTGCATGCTGAAACTAAGATGGTTATATAATACCAGGAGTAGCAAACAACTTTTTCAAAGTCTCATGGAAGCCATTCAGGAGTGGGAACTGAATGCCAATTTCATTATCACCTATAAGGAGCCAAACAATGAGGTATTGTAGCCTCGCAGACTGTGCTCAGAACAGGAAGCTTAAGTGCATCAGCCAGTAGGTAAACTCAACCAGGCTAAATCCTGTCAGATAGAATACATCTGTTAACAGAGCCATTAGGTGTATTTTAAATGTTTTAAAACTTTTGCGAGGAATGTTCATGGGATGAACAAGGGAGAACGCAATGCTCTGGGCAGTTCATAGTAAGAGTGGGTTCATAATAGTATTTTATCCGCTGGCCTCAGGACATTTTGCCATGTAAACAGCCCTTTTAATGTGCATTTTATGGACCTGAAAATGAAGAAGGTAGAGGCTATGCTGAATGGGAACAATAACATTTTAAATTAAGGAAGGAAGATTCTAGAGGGGTAGAGAGGAAGTGATAAAAATGCTTTTTGATTAGTGCTTTTTTGGGGAAAAGAATTCTGATGATTCTAGTTCTGAATAAGTACTGGTGTTGTAATTTACCAAGTTACTAGTTTTATTTCAAAGTATAAAAGTACTGATAAAAATTTATTTCTACAAATCTCTTAGGCATTTATAAGAAAGTTCTGTTCATTCTCAAACAGTTAATTGACCAACTGTGGGAAAAAAAATATCAATGAGTGGGGTCAGTGAAGAAGGATTTTCCCTTTGCTTAGTTAGATCTAGCACTTAAATAACAGTATGAAGCAGCTGGATTTAAGAGATAGAAGAACCAGGATGGATCTATGTAGAAGTCCTACCTTGAAAGAGAAACCTTCTGGAAAAGGTTTTCAATATCCTTCAAAAAATCACAAGAGAAATAGTGTCCTGGTTAATGATAAGGGCTACAACTGTGATAATTCTAATTATAGTAGAACTTTTCTACTGAATACAGAATTAAAATGTTTTGTATGTCATGGTACCCTCTAACTATGCAGAATTTCTGTCAAAAATAATCTGGGAGAAAATGTGTTACATCAGTACCTCCTCCCTTTTGCTTTCTATACCTTCAGATAAAAATTACAAAATACAGACAGCTGTTATTCAAACTCAAACAGTAATTTGAGAAAGGAGTCAGAATTTCAATATTTGGAGTCTCTCTTATGCTGGTGGAATATTTCCTTCAGGCATTTTCTGAAGAAGACAGAGGCAGAGCACTACTGAGTAATACCTGCAGTGCTATTCAGGAAGTTCTGCCAAGAAGCAGCTCCATCTCTCTTCCTGGCCGAGGTGACAAGAAAGATTTTCATCTCGAATTTATTTCCCAGCAGCAGTTAGTGTTCACCTTCCCAACATAGCAGATTGCATTCATTAAAAATCATATTAAAAAATGTTGACAAGGAGAAGGAACTTTGCTGCTGAACTTTTAGAGATGTGCTGATATTCACATGCATCCCTCACACATTGCAAGACTAGCAGTTACATGTAATAAACATCAGATTGTCCCTTAGTGATGTGATTCCAATGTAATTTTTTATACTCATTAAAAGGAATAGTTCTCTAATTTGAATCTAATTGGGGTGAATCATAACACTCTTCACAAGTGAGTAGTCCCATTCTTACAGAAATCAAAACCCAGAAGAATTTGTGATTTGTAGAAGGTATTGCACAGCTGTATGGGATAAAACCACGTGCAGAATTTGATACTCTGACTTTTATTTCTGTATACTGATGCAGCTGTGCTTCACCAGCACCTCCACAAAGCAGAAGAGTGAGAGAAATTGTGGGTGGGGTTGTTCATTTATTTCTAGGCTTTTCCAGTGAAGATTCTGCCATTCAAATATAGGTCTTATCAGTCTTTAAAATAACATCATGTAAGGGAGTTTCCAATATATTTTTGTTTCTGTTTGTTTTATTTTCACAGGTTCTCCAGGGAATTTTTGTCTTTAAAATTCCCAGCATGACCGAAAAAAGTCTGATGACAAGTTATTACAAGAGCCTTCTTTTCCTTAGTAGGAATTCATATATGACAAAGTTTGAAAATATTTTTTGTATTGGAACTCAGACATTGTGGAAGTTCGGAAAGCCTAAAGGGGTCAGGAAAACCCAGCTAACATCCGTTTCACATGAACGGTAGAATCCCATCTCTCATTTTCAGGAACAAGTGAATTTAGATCCAGATTGGGACTGAGATCTAACTGTAGATGTAAACTTTCTCAAATGGTTGTCTGTTATTTCTGTGGATCCATAAATCCCCATTGCTGTGTAAATACAAATGTCAACAATAACAATAACAATAAAACAATAAAATCTGTAGTCCTGTATGGCAAAATGAACACCCTACATAGAGGCCTGAAATAATTTATCCATAAAACTAGAAATGGAACACAAAATTCTTATGCTTCATGTACAGTTTCAGTATTAACACAGCATGTAGCCATTGTGAATACCAGAATTCATATAGTACAGTAGGGAGGGCCAAAAAGTTCATAACTTTAGACTGAATTTAATATTTGAATTGGGCTATAGTAAATTACTTTATAAGATGTCCTCATCTCAAATTGCTTCTAGTGTCATCTGAGTCCCCTTCTTAACTCAGCTAGAATAACCCTTCATGTTTTTATTCCCCAAAGACCTGTCATAATGTGACATGGGACTGAGTTATTTTGCTCAGACTAGCAACAGATGCTAGTATTAGGATCGCTTCTTATCTCCTTGCCACTTTCCCCCACAGATTTCACAGACTTGTGATTCTCAGATTGAACTTTCAGCTTAGATGTTCCAGTCTGTGACCTAGGGAAGACAGAAAATGTAGCTGCTTTAACACAAGCATGCTCTTATTCTGTCACCACTGACTTAAACAAAGCTAATAAATGTTTCTTAAATTGAGTTTTTCTTCTTGAGAAAGATTAAAATTTTATTGTGTAAAGGGAGCTGGATTCATGTTTATTTCTGAGGTACTAATTATGTATTTCAAGGAAAACTAGCAAGCTGTGAAGTGAATCAATCTTTTCAAAATTTGCGTCCTTATGTAGGGTCCTCCTCTGAAAATGTAGTTTATGTGCCTGACCTTTAAAGCCACCTTATTATAGACCTCTGGCTGAAACACTCGTTGTGTAATCAGCCTAGGATTTGGTTTGTTTTTCTTCTGTTAGTCATGAATGGGTTAGGAATGAACTAACATGGTTTGCAATGACAGATTTAATATGTTGTTTTCCTCCAGCTTCTTCACAGAATTCTCTCTGTGTGTGTGTTTATACGTACACATGCTTGCAAGAATCAGAGTCTAGATTTTTCACAGTGAGAAGTCAGTAGTGTCTCTGTTGGAGACTGCTCGTGTTTGTCTTCAGTTGTCAGTGTTTTTGTTTAGCCACAAAACAAAATTAACTGAAAATGCTTGTTGCAATTAAGAATTTTGGCATAGATTCTTAGACCAATTTTCAGGATATCCAGATGAAAAGAAATTTTGGTTTTTGCCCCAGAATTTATTTCCATGCACTTGTTTTCAGAAGGTCAACATAAATCAGGGTTTGCTATACAAGACAGAAGGTTAAAAAGAAGCAACTTTTTAAACACTCCTGCTTGTCTTGGCAAGTCAGTATGGAGCTGACTATCTCTCTCAGTTGTGAACGTTCTCCTGCCACTTTTGTTGTCCTTCGAGCCCAGGTTTTACTGGTGTGATAATATTAACTCTGTATAAATGGTGTCATGCATTTTTTCAAGGTCCGTTGTTAAAACCCAACCCTATATAGGAATGCCCTTTTATTCCTCATGCCAAATTTTTCTTGGGACAGAGGTTCTAAGTACACTTGCTTTACACTTTTAGACTTGAATGCCTCTTTTTATAGCAGATATATCTCCTTTTTTTTACTGTGGTAGCTGTTATTTTATCACAGATCTGTAGGTTGGCAGCAGTTTCTGTCAGCTGCTCACATGATTTTTTTTCATCATTTTGCATGTCTCTGTTTAACTGAAGTTATGTTCTAGTCCAAGCCAAAATTCATTATGCTGACACACACATGGTAGTGTTATGATTATCTCTTGGTATTACTGGGAAAAGGCATCGAATAATGTGTGAAGTGTTGTTTTGAGTTCCTTTCTGTCATAAATTCGGTAAGTAATGTGGCAACTGAAGTAAAGCAAGAATATTTGCAAAGTTGCATAGAAGATAATCAAAATGTCTTTTTTTTTTGTACTTTCCATATTCCAGAAAGTCGTAATTCATTCTTGCTCATTTTCAACTGTCTCAGATAGTGATGACAAACCAAGAAATTAAGAAAATGGCAGAACTTACATGGTATTTCAAACAGTAAACTTTTCTCTTATCATAGACTTATCTTGCATATGCTGTTTTGCTTCCCATTTCTGTATGCAAATGAAATAGATGAAAATATGTACTGAGTTGGATTCCTTTCTCTGATTGACTTTTGGATGTAAGTTGGGAGGCAGGATGATGACAGGCTGTTGAGCCCTGTGAATTACTTGAATTGCAATCTTATTTTTAGTGGGCAGTTTAGAAACTTCAAAACTGAAAAATGTGCTCAGTTGAAGATGGAGCAACAGAGCAGGTGTCATAACTTTAGTTGTCCCTTCACCAGTAATATTTTTCTCCAGATAGCAGTATGTAGAAGATAGCATGTAGTAGGCTTGATGGGCAGTATGTGGATTGAGTTGGTGGATGTACATTATCATAATTGTTTTCTAAATAATGTCTAAATGTATAGTTATAAGAATACTTTTTAGCTCTCTGATCCGGGAGTGCAGACCCAGCCTATTTTCCAGCCTTCTGTCAAGGCCAGATCCTGTGTCCACCAGTCCTCCTCCCTGTGCCTAGATTTTTGTAGAAATGAAGTTCCATGCATGGGCTGGAAGGGAATTGAGGCTGTATTTCAGCATATCCCTGGTCTGCACAATGGGAGAACCGTATTCCAGGGATCTGGAAGGAACTGTGTGTCAATTATTGATGTAGGTATTTCGAAAATTTTCTATGGGTAAAAGCAGACTTGGGAACAGGAAAAGTTCTTTTTCCCTCATGGGAATGTTTGAATGACTTATTGGTGCTTGTAGACCAAAAGTGGGGAGTCAGATGACTGTGGGAAGCATAGATGTCCTTGAAACACATGGGCTTACATTTACAATAAAATCTGCAAAAATATTTATACACTGATGTACCATCTGTTTCGTATTGGTACTTGAATATCTTTGAGGGTCTAGTCCTTAATTGCTGTAGTGGAGGTAAACAGAAACATAAAGGATAAGACAACCTGAGTTTTAAAGAGTCGGAATACTTGCAGTTATTATCAATGTGACAGGAACTGGATGTTTGGTGGCAGGAAAGTGGAGACTAATTTGTACATGCAAGAGAAATCACAGTCTATGTAATAAATTTGTCCATATGAATAATTTCTTCATCCTCAGTGTTTGATGTGATTGTCTGGACATCACCCAATCCTGTCCTTTTTCTTGTGAAGTGAAGGTTATGGAAGAAAATTATTAATAAGATTTTGCTGTTTAGATGTTGATCCAAGGTTGTGATGCAAAGATCTTTAGAATGGAGGAGAATAACAATCTTACCTGAAAGCTGTTTCCACACTTAATTGGTGATGCTTCTTGTTTATTCTCATATTTTTCAGGTGAAGTGTGCTCTTTATAATTTGATTAATAAGATTGGAGTTTCCTCCTGAAAGTATTTTAGAGGGCTAGATTTATCCACTTTTCAATGCTTTCCTGATATTTTCAAAATTTTTTAAAATTTGAGACCTCTGCAGTGATGATTCTAAATCAGTACCTACATTTGTCTTCCAAGAAAACCCATCGCTTCTCTATTTCCCTTATTTTTGAAGTCTGTCCCTGCTGCTATTCTTATTAGACCATTTTCTTTTATGCAAGACAACATATAAACTGTTGCTTTTACATATCTGACGCAATAGTAACTTTAGTATCAGCCTCAGTGAGCTGGAATTTCCTGAATAGTGGTGTGTGACACTGAAATGGTTTGTGACATAAACATTATTAAAATCACTGAAGGACTTTTGTCCACTGTAGCAAAGAAGAAACTGCTCACAGAAGCACCCTTCCATCCCACTGGTAAAAGTTCTCCATGAACTGCTGCAAAGTGAGTCATTTTCCACAGGGTGCAGTCCTTCAGGCACAGGCTGCTCCAGTGTGGGTCCCCCACAGGGTCACAAGTCCTACCAGGAAACCTGCTCCATATTGGGCTCTTCTCTCCATGAGTCAGCAGGTCCCTGACAGGACCCTGCTTCAGCACGGACATCCCACGGGGTCACAGCCTCCTTCAGACACCCACCAGTATGGGTCTTCTCCACAGGCAGTAGGTGGATCTCTGCACACCCATGGACTTCTGTGGTTGCAGGGGCACAGCTGCCTCACCATGGTCTGCACCACGGGCTGCAGGGGCCTCAGCTCCAGCACCTGGAGCACCTCCTGTCCCTCCTCCTCCACTGACCTTGGTGTCTGCAGAGCTGTTTACATGTTCTCGCTCTGCTATTCTCTGGCTGCAATTTTCATCTCTGCAATAACTTTTTTTCCTTCTTAAATATGTTATCACAGAGGCATTACTATCATTCCTGATTGGCTTGCCCTTGACCAGGGGTGGGTCCATCTGGCATTGGCTGGCATGGCTGGCATTGGCTGGCTGCCAGCTGCCTGGCATTGGCTCTGCTGGAAATGCTGGAAGCTCTGGCAGCTTCTCACAGAAGCCACCCCTGAAGCCCCCCCACTACCAAAACTTGGCCATGCAAACCCAACACAGTTCCTTAAGTGACCAGATAAAACAGAGACTTTCTCAAACTGCTGCTTACTTAGGTCAGTGATTAATGGATGGATGTTTTTCATGAATTAACTTGACATAAAAGGTGACTGAATAGGAAATAGATGCACAACATATTCTTTAGAAAAGTTACTTTGGAAGCAACAATGTCTTTAGTCTTGTGTCCATACCATGCTCTTAAGGTTCATGCTGGATTTCTGAAATTCAGAATGGGATGAAAGAGCTTGAGTCTGCACAACACTGGTGAATTTTTCATAAAGAATTTTTCCGCTAATTATTTCAAGACTAGGCTAATCTAGAGTAATACAACATGTGATAGAAATGGAATACAGATTGTTAACAGATAGAAAGAATTCCAGCATTGCAACAATGCCCTCTGCCTTGCACACTTCACTTCCAAAGTTTTTGAGTGCATGTAATGGTTTCTGCATTATACTTAGCTAGAAATTCCATACCTCTGACAGTGCCAAATCCACTATGAATTGAATTAAATATGTCCTTTATAATAATTTATTGCTTCCAGTCTGTGAATTGCTGCAACAGTTTCAAACATCTGGACCTGTCATATCGTATTATCTCAGAACAATAACCATAAGATGAGAGACTGGTCTATTTATGAGAATGGTATCTGTGCAGGACCACAAAATCACAACCAAGAACATTCATACTTCCCTACTTACTGCTTTATGCTAGAGCAATTTACACTGTACTGTTTTGTGCCTTCATTTTAGATCTTGAGTGGAAATTGATTTAACATACGGGAGTGCTTTGTTTGTGGCTGAATATCTTTGAAACATAGGCATGGACAATTCTTGAGCAGGGCAGGAAAAGTTAGAAAACATTCCTCTACTTAATTATCTGTATGTGTGTGGTGGGTATTATTATTTTTCTGAATTATGAATACCTAAATTCTTTTTACAAATTGTTTTTATGATAACAACCTACTGAAGAGTATTGTGGGCATATGGAAACACTGTATAACCCCAAACCTGGAACATGCTGGGTGAGCGTAATGCTGGATTGTGTCCACAGCCCACCTGTAGTTCACTGGCCTCCTTCCTTACTGATGGCAGTATAACTGCTGGATAAAGGGCTTACAGAAGACTGAGGAGGCACTCAGGCATCACATTGGAGTGCATTTTGAAAGATAAATGGGAGCTGTGTAAGCCTTAACTAGGGTTTTCAGAAGTGCTGAATGTTTGTGCTGACGCAGACATATGCAGATAGTTTCTGTGCTCGTGTCTGAACAGACATACATCATGTTGGGCTTTTGTGTGCCAAGGCTGCTTGCCTGTTCTGTACACTAGGTGAAATACAGTGTAATGCTAATGTACCTACCTGGCTTCTGGTCTGAACTAGACTTATGTTTGTCCAGGCAAACATGCTGGGCCATAAACATGCTTGTTTACACCTGCAATGCATGTTCATATTATGTCATACTAATTTTATTGACTGTAAATTTTCAAATTACATATACGTCTCTGAAAATCTCACTCCTAGTAGACTATGAATTTGATTTTGCATTTTCAGTATACCGTAGAGAACACACGTCATCACACAGATGTGATACTGCCTCTGATTAGGTTTTCAGTTGAAAGGTATTTTGATTTGCTTATACTTCATGCTAAAGTAACTAGAAACTTTTCTGTAACTAACTGAAATGTTTCATACGAGTTTGCTTTCAGAAGATAGAGAAGAAGAAAAAGTATAGTTGTACAAAAATGTTTAGGTATCTTTGGTATTGCTTACTCTTCTTTTTTGAATAATTAAAAATGATACCTCTTCCACAGAGTTAACGCTCAGGTGATTACTGAAGCAGGTATATTTGCAGTGTATGGAGCCTGCCTTTTTATTTAGCATCTTTTACTCAGACAATATAACTTCTTCCTTTTGTTAGTTCTTATGATTTCCTCACATTTCAGTATCACTCAAAGGAAACAGATGAATTAATTAAATTAATTTTATTTTCTAAAATTAGTGATGAAAAACCTTTTGGAGAATAAGAATTAAAGGTACAATCAAGTTGTTCTTAGTTGTTCTCCATGTTCAGATCAGATAAAATCTGAATAAAAATTGTTTGAAACTATGAGAAATCTTCACAACAGCTCTTTCTCAAGCCTTACCCAACCCTGATTGTAAGCTCACGTGCAACTCACCTCACAACTCATCTTTCCTTCCTTCTAGACATGAGCTCTGCAGTTCAGAATATACCAGTAGCCCAAAATAACAAACTCCCAATGAATGATGTCTTCTTCTGCTTTCACAGGTTGTGGAACCCAAAGAAACATTTCCTGAGACCCCCTTAAGGGCTTTACCTTAAAAATTCTGCACCCTTCCAGAGCCAATGAGTGTGCCCTGTGCTTCAAAACCTGCAGACCATATTCATGCCATACTCCATCCTACTAGTGCTTATATAGAAAAGATTTCTTCATATCTAGCTAATGATGAACTTTACGGAACTTTTTGCCTTAAAGGCCACTTCCTTACCTGAGCTTCAAGTGCAAAACTAGAGACATGAAATAATATTATGTATTGCCAAACAGTCTCAAAGAAAAAGCCACACTTAAAAGTTTTATTTCATGTGTACAGTTCAGCACAGTTTTAAAACTACATGAAATAAGATTCAAATTGTTTTGAGCTCTGTGGCCAGGTTTTGTTGAAAGACTGAATCTCTTCAGCCTGAATTCTGCATTGAGAACAAAGCACAATCTGTCATTGTGTTCCTCAGTATTGAAATGCTACAAGGTTGACTGATTCAGCCTTCCCATGTTCATGTGATGAATGACCAGATTAAGACACTTCCTGATTTATGAATGAGGGCTGGTTACCATAAGGGTAAAATGGATGACCACTCAGGCTGGAAATGCCCATTCTGTTGTAGGAGAACACCACACTTTTTGGTTGAAGAGTCCACCCATCTTGTGTTTACTAAAGTATACACTTGAATTATGAGAGAGAATGAAATATTTTATTTTATTTTTTTTTAATTAGGACATGTAAGACTCTCAAGTGAGACCATCAAATTCTATTTCGTAGCAGAAGTTAAACTGACATCTTAATGACTGTCTGATGTGTTTAGATGAAAAGCACTGAGAGGTCCTAGAAACCACAGTTTGTTACTACCCACAGCAATGGTTCTTAGGTTAGAAAGGATTCCACTGTAATTTTGCCATTTTTTTCATTTTGTATATCAACAACTGTGGTCTGTTGAATGCTACAGAGCAGTCTCACCAATGAAGCCAGATTGCTAAATTTCTGAGAAGAAGCAATGAGATAATTTGTATATTCTTTGTTGTCTCCACAAGGAAGCATAGAAGAGTAACAAGGAAGAAATATATTTTATCCAATGAGTATCTCTGTATGTAGCAAAAGTCTCTGTTCTTCTGTGGACAAAACAGCTTAATTAAAAAGATTTTCCATCCATCTCTGGGTTAAATTTACTCAAATACTACACTAATGCAGGATGAAGAGCTGATGCTATACTACTGGCAAACACCACAGTCATAAGCAAATTTTTTTCTTATGCATATGTAGTTGCAAGGCTCCCTACCATCATTTCTGTGAGTTCTGGGGAGGGAGAGAGGACTTGGCAAGTGTTTATTCATGTCTTGACAGTGGTCAAACTTCTAGCATAAAAATTAATAATGATAGTTCCAGAAATTAACTGTTAGATATTGTAGCACTGTAGCAGGGTCCAGCTGACTTCAATTTTTTTCTGTTTTTCAGGAAATAGTTTTACACAGAGCATGTTTAGAAATCTGCTATACTGTGTCACATTAAAAGGCTGTCTTCAAAAATTCTGTTAAGAGCTTCATACTATCTTGCTAGCAAAAATCGGATTTACTTATCTGTTTCATTATTTATATAGCAGATACTACTTTGACAGCTGCTGCCACAAAACACTAAAATGGCTTAAAAATAACACAGTAGTAACATCAATACACTGCATAGAACTTTGCTACAGCTGCTTTGGTATTAAACACAAAACCTCCCAAATAGCTGCAAAAGAAAACAAAACAATATGTGCTGATTTATGTTGCATTCAGAAGGCCAATAAAACTGGGATCTGTCAAGGAGTACAGGAGAGCAAATTCCACAGATAAGTGGTGTTGCCATTGCTGCAGAACTCAACAGCAGAATTTGACAGTAAAAAATGTCCTTACTGGTCTTTAAATATTTAATTAGCCACTAATAGGCAACATGAGAACACAAGAGAGTATTTAGGCTTATGTTGGTGAAAAGCATCTGGTCAAATGGTCAATCCAGTAGGAAATATTTATAGCTTTCAAAGTTATGTCACATCCACAGTATGTGGGTGAACTGTGGAAGACAGATCTCTCTGGGAGCTCCAGCTGCAAAGCGTTGCAGACCTTGGCCTGTATATGTATCATGGAGTCACCTGAGGATAGTCCACTAGGTCCAGTTTGTGTCAGTCGAGATTAACACCTGGATATGTGTTGCAAACAAATAATTATTCCACTTCAGTTAGGAATGAAGACAAAGGATGGCTCACCTCTTGTCCCTGTTTCCTGTCTTCACATGACAAAATACACTCTTTAATGGCCACAGTTCTTGGTGGTCTCAGCAGAAAGGTCAAGGATAGGTTAAGTTCTGAAGTCAGAACTACTTTTTCAAATTTCTTTTAGAAGCGAGGCCTGTGTGACACAATGGAAACATTCAGGAAAGAAAGCTGAAGGAAGTCAATATATCTCCTACATGTAATACTTGGTCTAGGACTAGATAGCAAGTCTGATTTTTGTGCATGGTCAGAGTCAGGTTGGCTATAACTGTGAAGTGTTCAGGTAGGCTTCATATGCTACACTGGAAGAAACTAACAAGTAGGGAAGCCAAAGGCTTCTTATTTCTCCCCCCAGTAGTAAATCTGATGTTGATCACAGTCCTATGGGGGACAAGGGTTGGGAGGAAGCAACTAAAGTATCAATTTTTTGCAATTCTCCAATCCACAGCAGCATCTCTGCCTGCACTCTTACATTGATTAAAAAAACCCGAGAAAACATTGTCATGCATTTCCTAGTTTGCAATATTTTAAACTGTAAATAAGATAATGACAAGTGAACACCTGCAGACGTGGGAACAGGCTCTTTTCATCACTTGACACTGAACTGTGGGTGTTCCCTTGACAAAGTGCTTTGCCTTGTATTTAAGTTAAATTTGGAATAATCTGTACTCTTGTGGTCAAATTTTATAAATAATTAAGTACAGAAGTAAACATATATTAGGAACACAAACTGATTGTCAGGAACATTAAATATGTAAAGAAAGGTATTTTTAAGTGGCAAATATTTGTAACAATACTTTGAATGAATAAGGTTCTATTTTGATAGAAAATGTGGCAATTGTTGATACATATTTAAAAAGAACTATCTATATCAAGAAGTAGGACAGTGCAAATCAATCCAAGAATTGGTAATTGGAAAATAGAAAGGGAGGCTAAAATTGCTTGCTAATGTTTCTCTAATTTCAGTGGTGACAAGGCTGCAGACAGTTTATTTTAACCTTATCTAAGAGCTTATCTTGTCTATACGACAAGAGGGCAAAGTAAATAAGTATTATGCTGTAATAGCTGTACACAGAACATTTTGAGCTCAGTTTTTTTTCTTACTATAATTGTTAATTGCTCTTTTAAAGTAATGGCTGCGATTGATATTTTCCTCACATTTGAAGGACTTCAAAATATTGAAATACAAAAGATTGAGATTAATAAAAGGTAAACCTTAGAAAGAAAAAAATCTGAAGTGCACATGGGGAAGTGTGTAAGACAAACATTCTGTGGGAGGAAGCCTTTTAACTGCAGACGTTGTTTTGGACAACCCTGTAACCCAGAGTTTGCAATTGGCTATAACATCCCTCACCGCAACAAATCCAAAACGCACATGCACAGACAGAGATGTAACCTGACCCTATGCAAGGAACTGGGGGCCAGCAAGTGGGCTTGTACTCCCTGAGTCCTTACCATTACACTTTTTGAATTTCTGTATTGTTGGCTCTTTGCTTGCGATCAGCTGGGCTTTGGAAGAGCTGGGTTCACTGTATTTGCTGGTAAACTGGGCTGTAATAGGTTTTTGTATGCCCAAGAATGTTTGCCTGACCCACAGGAATGATGCAAGTGAGAATTCCGGTGCATGAGACCCCTCTAACAAGTTCAGGCTGCAACCAGATGTGAGAACATGTTTGCCTGTTGGGCAAGTTGGTATCTGAGGATAGGCTCAGATTCCCACTCCATTAGGAATTTTGACTTGGAGTTTATAGCCTGTGGCTTGTGAACTATTTTTGACTTAAAGCCTAAAGAAGACAATGAAAAAAGAAAAGCAGCCTACTGCTGCTAAGCTTATATTTGCTCCACAGAGCTTGTATTTGCTCCACTTCTGGTCAGTCCCAGAAAGATTTGCAGGCTCTAAAAATTAAAGAAAAACAGAAGAAAACAAAAAAGATTGATTGGCCCGACTTTTCCATGGAGATTGTAATTTAAATGGTGCAGTCAGTAACAGGAAGACATTTGAACTACTTTCAGGGACTTGTAAGAATGATGATTTAAGTACCTGAGAGGAAAAATTCTTTAGGTAAAACATATTAAATTCAATGGGAGCAAGTTCAATCCCAAAACTAAAGAAGATTAAAGAAAACATGGTATTCTAATACATGTTCTGTGAAATAATATATTTATCTATTAATCAGAGAAATTTGAAGATTTTTGGAAAAGATAATTTTAAATTAACAAAAGCCTTAAATACCCCAAAACTAATCAACTGGAAAGAAAAACTTAGTTGTTTTCTGTTGTGAATGGCCAGTGATAAATATGCAATGCAGCTGGGTTTTTTATAGATCACAGCCTGGATTTTTTTTCAGGTGAAAACAGACAGTTGCTTTTTTATGGTACATATTTTTAGTTGTGATTTTGGGAGATTTATGAGGAATCATAATGAACATAATTAAAATAATCCAATTATCCTTCATGTGCATTTTTGCCAGTTGTAGTGTGTTTCATTCTCTGATGCATCTGCCTGTGAATGCACAAGGTTAAATTAGACCCCACAAGATCTAATTATAGGTGTATTTGCCAAGGCAAAAAATAGAGCTTTCTAAACTCTTTTAAAGTGAATTATGTCATTTAAGCCTTTATAAGGTGCATAATAAATGGTGCATATTCCAGATTAGTCAATCGCCATATTTTTCAGAGATAATAAAAGTGGTCAGGGAAAATTAGGGCACAGACTTTGCATAAAAGATGTAATGCTCCTCAAAATCAGCAGAGCTTTTGTATTTTGTATTATTCATAAAGTACTTTTAAATTTTTAGTTAACCTTTTTTTTTTTCAAGAGTGGCAAATAGGCTTACAGATAAAATCAAATCAATCACAGTTCTCAATAATCTGTATTCAAAAACTCTGTAAGAAACTTGTGAAGGCTTTCTTTTGTATACCACTGTGTCCAGTTCTGGGCTCCCCAGTTCAAGAGAGACATGGACATACTGGAAAAGTCACAGATATGGGACTGGAGTATCTCCTCTGTGAGCAAAGGCTGTGAGAGCTGGGACTGTTCAGCCTGGAGATGAGATGGCTCAGGGGAATCTTATCAAAGTATCTAAAAACCTGATGGGAGGGTGCAAAGAGATGGAGCAAGAGTCCCTTTGGTGGTGCCCAGTGACATAACAGGAGACACACTGAAACACTGGAGGAGCCATCTGAACATCAGAAAGCACCTTTTCATGGTGAGAGACACTGAACACTGGCAAAGGTTGCCCAGAGACATTCCAGTGGCTTATGGACTGCACCCATCTTTTGGCAGTCTTAATAAAAAGGATTATTATTATAATTCTGTTTATGGTAGTGCATATTGTTCGCCCAAAAATATTCACATATTCAGCAGTGTTCTCAATTGTTAACAAAGGTGTCACTTTAGAGTTGATTGAGGTTTCTCCAGAGAAAAATACAGAGTTTTTTCAGGAACATTTGTTCCCACAAAATGCATGTAATCCCCATTTTCCAAACATAAAGCTAGTTCTTCGAATCTGGGAGGTACTACTTTGACATTTGGCACAGGTAGAAACTAATGATCCCTTGAGATCCATTCTGACCTACATTTTCAGGATTCTTTGGTAGGTCTATTACTCTTTTGATTGAATCAGAAGCTCAGCTTTTGCAGCTCCTTTGGATAGATTCCGCTCATGGAATCATAGTAAGGATACCAGATTTAGACCAGGTTGCGAAATTCTGTTGAGACAACAGGTCGATGTTTTAGTGGCCTTGCCTTGTGTATGTTTTACATACTTTCCGTATAATCCCATATTTTGGTAAATTCTGTCTCAGATGAAATATTTACTATATGACTCAGAAAGAATGTTTGAGAAGAATTTCATCCTGTAACAGCAGCTCACACTGGTTCCTTGAATTTTTTTCTGTTTATTACTTTCCTCCTGTAATTATTAATATATAATTTATCTATTGGCAATTTCAGGGAACTGGATTATTTGTTTTTCTTTGAAAGGATTAAGAAAGGTTGCTTAAACTGTATGAGTTCATTTTTGTATTTTCCTTTTTACTCTGGGGCAGTGGCTTGCAAACATCTGAACACTGGCTAACCCTTGAGGTTAAGCTCTCTATCACCAATCAATTTTGGTTTTAAGTAGAATTGTCTATTTTGAGAGAGACAAGTTGCAGTTAATTGATCTTCTCAGTTATAGATGAAATTATTGAATACTGCCTTATGATAACTATATCGGGTGAGACTAAAATCTTCTCTGCCTAAAATTAGTTCATTCTTGTGTGTGGTTCAGTACTGCAATATCCATGCTCTTAATTTTCATTTAAATCCATTTAAATCCCCTGCACATAGAATTTCATAAGGCTACCATATGTAGGCATTGGAAGGATCTCTGCAGTACCCTAACCTGATAGTTGTGATACATCAGTCCTTGAAGCTGCACATTCTCTGCAGTTCTATGATACAGATCATGATGTTCCACAGAAATACCACTGTGTTGCTGAAAGTGCATGATAACGCACGGTGATTACATACAAAATACCACATCATTCCTGTTTATTATTGATAATTTTGATTAATTCCTCTTTCTCAACTGATAAAGTGCATGGCGATATTTATTTCTGAATGTAAAACATATCCTACAAGGGGGTTTATTTAAAGGGTGACTGTTTCCCTAGTATTTCCATTAATTCATAAATTACATAATATATTAAGATTTTATGAGTGCCAGTAAACATCCTCATTAGACTTCAGACACCTGACACATCATGCACGAAAAATACTACAATGAATTCCTAAACTTAACATATAAGAGAACTTCAACACACATATATTTGTATATTTAAACAATGAGATATTTAGTGTTCCTGTGTCACTTTGCTGAAATCCAATAATGAAGCATCAAGAGGTTGTTACATAAGTAGCAGAACTAGTAATTTATTGTGACATCTGTACTCCTTGATGTAAATGGAAAGTTCTTCAATAATGCATTAATAAGATCTATTCTCTCTATCTATTTGCCTACCCCTGTGAAGCTTGTCTTTACCTCCTGTCAGTTTTGTTAGAAATCAGCTTGGAGAAGTGATATGGTTTGAAGCTGGCTCCCTGCCAAGTCTCCAAACCTTACCACCAGAGTTCCCCCCCCCCTCAAACCTCAGGGAGAAGAGGGAGAAAAAAAAACGAAAGAAAACCCGAAACGAGAGAGAGACAACCAAAGTGAGATATATAAATATATTTACACTTATATATAATTAAAAAAAAAAAAGGGAAAGGGAAGGGGGAAGGGAAAAGGAACAAAACCAAAATATTATGTATATAAATATCCCAATTAGCGGCCCAAGATCTATCCACTAAAAGAGTTAGCAAAGAAATAGCTCACTACTCTCCTGGGACAACCGAGGGTCGCTCCGGAACGATCGCCGGCAACCTCTGTCTCCCAAGGTCGACAAGGCCCAACCAGGCCTCGCTCCCCAACACGGCAGACTCAACAGCAGGGAACCTGCACCTCCAAGCCGCCGGAAGGAAAGAGGACGAAGGCCTCTCCTCCTTTCTTCTTATATCCCAGCTTACGTAAAAATCGTAGGGAATACTGGGTAAATCTGGACCCTTCCTTGGTTACAAACTGGTCACCAAGGAAGGCCTAGCCCAAACCACCACATTCTCACCCCTTATTCCATGCTATTTTTACGTAACACCTATGTCTCACGTTCGCCTACATCCCGCGCGTATATATACACATATACATATATATATATATATAGTCCTTGTTGGTCTTTCGGCGCAGTTGTCTCGTCGTTGGAAAATCAATACCGATGTCAGTTCAGTTCAGTCCAGATCTTTGGTCTCCTCAGTCACAATTACAGTTCTGATTTATGGCTGTTTCATCACTGGACTGTCTCATCACTGGATACCAGCACCAGCTTAGTTCAGGTCTCTCTCTCTCTCATCTGGTGACTGGCTTCCTGTAAAAACACAACTCAGGACATACAATTAGTTTTTCCCCAAGGCTAAATTTCCTTGAGGCACACACTGGATGACTCCATCCTTCCTCATTATCCACCACGTATTTCCTGGCCCTTGAGCAAAGACAATCCCACGAATGGGTTTGTCTTGGCCTGAGGCAGGGGTAACCCAAACAGCTTTCCCTAGCACTCCCCTCAAATGGATTGCTGGAACTTTATCTCCATCAACAATGTGAAGGGATTCTGCTTGTGCGGGGCCAGCTCGATTGACAGAACCCCTGGTGTTAACTAGCCAGGTAGCCTTGGCTAAGTTCTTGTCCCAGTTTTTATAAGTCCCCTCACCCAATGACTTTAGAGTTGTCTTCAACAGTCCGTTATATCTCTCAACCTTCCCAGCAGCTGGTGCATGATAAGGAATGTGGTACACCCATTCGATACCATGTTCTTTCGCCCAAGTGGTGACTAATTCATTTTTGAAATGAGTCCCGTTGTCCGACTCAATACGTTCTGGGGTCCCATGTCTCCACAAAACTTGCTTTTCAAGGCCTAGAATGGTATTCCGGGCCGTTGCGTGGGGCACTGAAAAAGTCTCTAGCCATCCGGTTGTTGCTTCCACCATGGTAAGTACATAGCACTTACCTTGGCGGGTCTGTGGCAGTTTGATATAATCAACCTGCCATGCTTCTCCATACTTATACTTATCCCATCGTCCACCATACCACAGGGGTTTCAGTCTTTTTGCCTGCTTAATAGCGGCACAAGTCTCACAATCATGGATAACTTCAGAAATTACATCCATGCTTAAATCCACCCCTCGGTCTCGTGCCCATCTGTGGGTGGCATCTCGGCCCTGATGACCGGAAGCATCATGGGCCCATCGAGCTAGAAACAATTCTCCTTTCTGCTGCCAGTCTAGGTCTACCTGTGACACTCCTATCTGTGCAGCTCGGTCTGCTTCTCTGTTGTTATTGTGTTCTTCATTAGCTCGCTTCTTGGGCATGTGGGCATCTACATGGTGGACTCTCACATTCAGATTCTTCGCTCTGGCAGCGATGTCCTGCCACAAGTCAGCAGCCCAGATGGGTTTTCCTCCACGCCTCCAGTTCATCTTCTTCCATCGATCTAACCATCCCCATAGGGCATTGGCTATCATCCACGAGTCTGTGTAGAGGTAGAGCCTTGGCCATCCTTCTCGTTCAGCAATGTCCAGGGCCAATTGGACAGCTTTGAGCTCTGCAAATTGACTTGACTCGCCTTGACCCTCAGCAGCTTCTGCCACTCGTCGGGTGGGACTCCAAACGGCCGCTTTCCACTTCCGGTTCCTTCCTACGATACGGCAAGAACCATCAGTGAAAAGGGCATAACGCCTTTCTTCATCTGGCAGCTGATCAAATGGCGGAGCTTCTTCAGCTCGGCTCACTGGTTCTTCCTCTTCTTCTGCCAGGCTGAAGTTCCCACCTTCAGGCCAATTTGTGATAACCTCCAGAATTCCAGGGCGATTTGAGCTTCCCAATCGTACACGCTGCGTAATCAAGGCTATCCACTTGCTCCATGTAGCATCCGTGGCATGATGCATAGGGGGCACCTTCCCTTTGAACATCCAATTTAGGACTGGTAGTCGGGGTGCTAGGAGGAGCTGTGTTTCCGTGCCAACCACTTCTGAGGCTGCTTGTATGCCTTCATAGGCCGCCAGAATTTCCTTTTCCACAGGAGTGTAGTTGGCTTCAGAACCCCTGTAGCTTCGGCTCCAGAAGCCAAGTGGTCGCCCTCGCGTCTCACCAGGCACCTTTTGCCAGAGGCTCCAGGAGGGACCTTTATCTCCAGCTGTAGTGTAAAGTACGTTCTTTATGTCTGGTCCCGTTCGAACTGGTCCAAGAGCCACGGCATGTGCAATCTCTTGTTTGATCTGTTTAAATGCCTGTTGCTGTTCAGGACCCCATTGAAAGGTATTCTTCTTACGGGTCACAAAGTGAAGAGGGCTCACAATCTGGCTATACCCAGGGATGTGCATTCTCCAGAAGCCTATGGCCCCCAGGAAAGCTTGCGTCTCCTTCTTGTTGGTGGGTGGAGCCATGGCTACAATCTTATTGATGACATCTGTTGGTATCTGACGTCGTCCATCTTGCCATTTCACCCCCTAGGAACTGGATCTCTCTGGCGGGTCCCTTGACCTTATTTTTCTTAATGGCGAAACCGGCATCAAGGAGAATCTGGATGATTTCCTCTCCTTTCTCAAAAACTTCTTCCGCTGTGTCCCCCCATACAATGATGTCATCGATGTACTGGATATGTTCTGGGGCCTTGCCCTTCTCCAGGGTGGCCTGAATCAGTCCATGGCAGATTGTTGGACTGTGCTTCCACCCCTGGGGCAGTCGGTTCCACGTGTACTGCACACCTCTCCATGTGAAAGCAAACTGTGGCCTGCACTCCGCTGCTAAGGGAATGGAGAAGAATGCATTGGCAATGTCGATGGTGGCATACCACTTCGCGGTCTTGGACTCCAGCTCATATTGGAGCTCCAACATGTCTGGTACAGCAGCACTCAATGGTGGTGTGACTTCATTCAAGCCACGATAGTCCACCGTCAGTCTCCATTCGCCATCGGACTTGCGTACAGGCCAGATGGGGCTATTGAAGGGTGAGTGTGTTCTACTGACCACCCCTTGGCTTTCCAGCTTACGAATCATCTTATGTATGGGAATCACAGCATCTCGATTAGTCCGGTACTGTCGCCTATGCACTGTCTTAGTGGCTGTTGGCACTCGCTGGTCCTCGACTCGCAGTAATCCTACAACAGAAGGATCTTCTGAGAGGCCAGGCAGGGCAGATAATCGTTTGGATTCCTCTTCACTCACCGCGGCTATACCAAAAGCCCATCGGTACCCCTTCGGGTCTTTGAAGTATCCTCTCTTGAGGTAATCCATGCCCAGAATGCAAGGGGCTTCTGGCCCTGTCACAATGGAATGTTTTTCCCACTGGTCTCCTGTCAGGCTTATTTCAGCCTCTACCACTGACAGCTCTTGAGACCCTCCTGTAACCCCAGAAATTGAAACAGTCTCTATACTCTTATGTCCTGAGGGCATTAATGTACACTGCGCGCCAGTATCTATTAGAGCTTGGTATCTCTGAGGATTCGATGTGCCAGGCCATCGAACCCACACAGTCCAGTAAACCCTGTTGTCTTTCTCGTCCCTCTCCTTCTCCTGGCAGAAGGCAGGGCCCCTCTATTGGCTCTGGTCGGAGCATTCACTGTCGGATCTTTGCTTTGGCTTGGCAGAGGCTTTCCTGTCGTCCTGGAAACGGACTCCAGACCCTCTGCGTCTGGGAGATCTCAGTTCCTTTTCAAAAAAGTCTGCATCTACTACATAGACAACTTTCTTATCATCTTCCTTGCGTTTTAGTTCTTTCACTCTGGCCTCAAGTCTAGAAGTAGGTTCACCATCCCACTTGCTCATGTTTTCTCCATGGGCACGCAGATAGGACCACAGTTCATTGCGCTTAGATCTACGCTTAGGGTTTTCATTCCTTCTGCGTGTGACGGAAGGAGATCGCGAGCGGGACCGGGACCAAGATCGAGATCGTGGTTGAGACCGGTCTGCTGATCTA
The DNA here is from genome assembly GCF_001715985.3 of Manacus vitellinus. Taxonomy (NCBI): domain Eukaryota; kingdom Metazoa; phylum Chordata; class Aves; order Passeriformes; family Pipridae; genus Manacus; species Manacus vitellinus. Next base: position 10,506,303 of record NW_021940750.1, read on the forward strand.
TTTCTGTAGCGTCTGTCCCTGTGGTCTCCGTAGTCATCTTCATAATCAAAGTGCCCGTAAGGCTCATCTCTCTCAGGTCTTTGTCTGTAACTAGGATCAGAATAGTCTCTAGAAAACTCATTCCTAGATTCTATTGTTTCTTTCATATGTCGCAGAACCGTACACAACATGCTCACAGGCGTTTCTGGCATGTTTGGAAGCATTACTCCTGTCAAGGTATGGACATATGATGCAGGAGCACCCTGGATTATCTTCTTCCACATGGGCATTGTGCAAATGGCAACCTCTGGGTCATCAGTGATGGGATCGTAATGAGGGTCCTCATACATAAGTTCCAACAATGCCAATTCTCTTAGGTACTGGATGGCGTCTTCTAACTTGGTCCACTTCTTCACGGGACACGGTAAATAGTCTTTAAATGGAAACCTTTGTCTCACACTTAAGACAAGTCGCGCCCAAAGACTGAGGTCGGGTTTCTCCTCTGCGAATAAGCGATCAAGTTCACGATCTCCGGAGATGGAAGCTAGTTGTTCTGCTTCAGCAGTTGACAACATGTGACCTCTAGCCCCACGGTCTCGGCATCGGAGCAACCATGATAGAATTCGCTCACCAGGCCGACGAGTGTAATCTTTTTGTAAGTCCCGGAGTTCTGATGGGGTCATTGACCGCAACTCTGTAGTTTCCATTTTTCGGGGTGTTGCTGCTCGTGGAGGTGGAGTTCTGGCACTGGTATCAGTATCAGTTCCCTCTCCGTCATCTCCTGACCTGTTTTGCTCTCCATCTGGTCGTAGGCTTAAAGTGTCGGGCGCTGGTACCCACGACTTCCTTTTCACTACAGGGGCGAGTGGTATCTCAGGTGGCAGGGTTTGAGTTTCTGCCTCAACCTTAGTCTTCCGAGCATAATCCACAGCAGCTCGATAGGCACTCGCCAGGCCCCAGTACAAAGCAAAAAACTGCATATTTGGGTCCTCGTAAGAAAAACACCCTTCTGCCAGACGACGTGCCACCTCATCAGGATCAAACACCTGCTCTGGTGTGAAATCCCAATTAATGGGAGGTGTCACACGCCCTACCAATTTACCAAAGTTGACCCAGATTCCTTGCCATCCAGGGACTGGTTTTTTCAAGGCCCTTCCCAAAGTTCCAGCAAATCCCTTTGAGTTTCGACGTTTCCTGCAACAAGAAAAGCAGTACCACACCACCTTTCCAATGTTAAACACCACTTCCATGGCTTTTAGGAATAGTAGAACCGTTGCCAAACAATTTAGGTAAGGATTGGGGACAATTTTGATCCCAGGGACCTCAGTCACTAGGCCTTTGATGTCATAATTGAGGAAAGGCAGGTATTGGTAGATGCTTGTTGGGTTAGTTCTCACTGGATACCCAGCAGCATATATAAAAATGGCCAAAATAACCAAGAAAATGAATAAAAAGGCCATGTTTATATATTTTTCCTCTCTTTGTTCCCAAACAAAGCTATATTTATATAAACAATAGGCTCTTGGCAGCTCTCCCGGTAGTGTTCCCAAACAATGGGCAGTGTTTGCACCAACTTGGCTCCCTTCCCAGACTTGTTCCTAAACAACTGTGGCAAAACCAAAACAAACCGGAGATAACCAGAGATAAACCGGGCGGAAACACCAAATAATGTGATATGGTTTGAAGCTGGCTCCCTGCCAAGTCTCCAAACCTTACCACCAGAGTTCCCCCCCCCAAACCTCAGGGAGAAGAGGGAGAAAAAAAAAATGAAAGAAAACCCGAAACGAGAGAGAGACAACCAAAGTGAGATATATAAATATATTTACACTTATATATAATTAAAAAAAATAAGGGAAAGGGAAGGGGGAAGGGAAAAGGAACAAAACCAAAATATTATGTATATAAATATCCCAATTAGCGGCCCAAGATCTATCCACTAAAAGAGTTAGCAAAGAAATAGCTCACTACTCTCCTGGGACAACCGAGGGTCGCTCCGGAACGATCGCCGGCAACCTCTGTCTCCCAAGGTCGACAAGGCCCAACCAGGCCTCGCTCCCCAACACGGCAGACTCAACAGCAGGGAACCTGCACCTCCAAGCCGCCGGAAGGAAAGAGAGCGAAAGCCTCTCCTCCTTTCTTCTTATATCCCAGCTTACGTAAAAATCGTAGGGAATACTGGGTAAATCTGGACCCTTCCTTGGTTACAAACTGGTCACCAAGGAAGGCCTAGCCCAAACCACCACAAGAAGTTATTAGGACAGTGTGATAAAGTTAGTCTTGTTTCTTCAGGAAATTATGCTAAATTACTACTTTTATTGACCATCGTAATATAGTGTGTAAGCAGCATTCTATAAACAGTGCCTTTGCTTTTTCTTTAGCTATTTTCAGTATATTATACTATTAAAAACACACAGTTAAGGTACATGAAATAAGATTATTGAAGTGTTTTTCCACTCTAGAAGTGATTTCTTTTTGCTGAAATGTATTATAAATTTCTGTTACTTCTTGTCTGTGTTGTCCAGATACCAGTTTGCCACTAATTTACGTGAGCAGCAAACATCTCTATTGTTTTGCTCTATGAATGGAGATGCAGAAATCACTACAGTTTGTCTCCCAACATTTCAAGAAAAAGATAATAGGTTAGTTAACTACTTTCTAGCAGCTTTTCTGGTAGTTTTTTTGAGCATTTTGCTAAATAAGTAGCAGCAAAGCAGATTACATTCCAATGTCGAACATGTATTCTTTCATTAAGAGAAGAAAGGCTGAGAAGGACTAACACTAAGAAAGGCTGAGGCACTCATATGTCCTGACATTTCCACTAAATGCATCAGTTTTTATGGAAAACTTCCAGCATCTTATACTATACATTATATGGAAAGAAGAAGAATACAGAAGATTAAGAAACAATTTTTCCTAGGCATATTTCAGTAAACAATATTAGTAAAATATGAATTAGAGTTAGTACAGGATAAACACAAAATTGTGAATTTGCCAAACATCTCTAATTTAAAGCAGGACTGAATACAATATCAAATAATTTAGAAATTTCCTTCAAGGAAGTACCCATAAATCCAAATAAAAAGATCTGATCTTGAGTAAGTGTGATTCTTAGAACTGCCTAAAAGATTGATCCATTATGATTTTAGGAAATCTCATAAGAATGTCTTTTCCTCATGGTCTTCTCAGAAAAAGTTAGAGATCCCAGAAGTAGACAAGATGCTTGAAAAATTTTAACACTAATCAAAAAGTCAGTTTGGACATTATTTTATCTAAACTAGTTACCCATTCACCTTGATTTTAGACAAAACTATGCCTAATAGCTAGAATCACAGATGATGAAGTATGATATAATCCCAATCTGTTTTTCTTTCAACTGAGATTCCAGATCAACCTGTAGAGTCCAAGATAATTTCCATTACCACCTCAATTTTACTCATTGCCTGGAGGTTTTAATGCTTTATTTGCAAACTTTTAATACAAGTTAAATCTGAATGTTATTGTATTAATTAGAGAGACATTGTTTTAAATGAGTCATAGATTAAAACTATATACCAGGAACCCAAGTATTAATTAAAAAGAATATACCAGATTCAGTGGCATAAAAATACCATAATGATGAACAATTATAATAGCATAAGATTCTTTTCTGGCAGAAGATACATTCCTTGGATTTTCATGTCAATGCCTAAAGCAGCAAGAGCTGCATGGTTAGCAGTTGGCAATTTAATCTCAAATTGCACTAGGCTTACCAGATGGAATTTTTAAAACTTCAGAATTCAGAGACTTTGTGTTGCATGTGCATGTAAATCAAACCTATTGGAGCCTTTTACCAAGTCTTAATTGTAGAAAATTCCAGAAAAGGCAAGATAATTTATTTACTCTCTAAAACTGGTAAAACTAGCAAGGATAGTTAAACTATCGTTTTGAAATGAAAATACTTTAATGAATATTTATCACCATTTTCTCCCCCCACCCCCAACACAAAAGTTGCTTTAGCATTCCTTGGCACCAAACATCTCCCTTATTTAAGTAGATGGTCATATTTTCATGTCAAAACAACTTGAGGAAGAAAGAACAGTACGTTCTAGGAGTGTGTCAATTCCAGTTCTAGTCAACAATTCAAACTGTGACAAACTTATATTACGCTTCTTAAAATAGGTGCTTCTTTGTGCAAGTTATTTCCTGTTAGACTATGAAAGAGATTTCTCAATAATTTTCTACATAGTTGAGAGTACCATCATTGAATCAGCCTGCCTTATCTGACCGAAGGCTTTCTACTAATGCCTAGATCCTAATTCTGGAGCCGTATAAATAAGCCATCAAATATTTGAAATTACTGCAGATGTGCCTTTTTTTTGTCTGCAGGATCAAGTTCTCCTTCCATTTAATGGAAAATCTTGCCTTCGTGGGTGTCCTGGTTTCACCCCAGCCAGCAATCAAGCCCCGTGCAGCCACTCGCTCACTCTCCCAACAGCAGGATAGGGGAAGAGAATCAGAAGGGTAAAAGCTAGAAAACTCATGGGCTGAGATAAAGACAGTTTAAAAGGAAAGCAAAAGCCATGCACACAAGCAAAGCAAAACAAGGAATTAATTCACTGCTTCCCATAGGCAGGTAGGGGTTCAGCCGTTTCCAGGAGAGCAGGGACCCATCCATCGCAGGCAATGGCTACTTGAGAAGACGAATGCCTTCACTCCAAATGTCCCCACAGCTTTATATACTGAGCTGCCATATGGTATGGAATATCCCTTTGGTCAGTTTGGGTCACTTGTCCCAACTGTGTCTCCTCCCAACCTCCCACGCACTCCTCACCAGTGTGGCAGTATGAAAAGCAGAAAAGGCCTTGGCTCTGTGTAATCACTGTTCAGCAATAACAAAACCATCACTATATTATCAACCCAGTGTTCAGCACTAGTCCAAAACATAGCTGCATACTAGCTGCTGTGAAGAAAATTAACTCTACCCCAGCCAAAACCAGCACAATGGGATAAAAACCATAGCGTCTCTACCAACAGCAGTAAAGGTCATTACAGGCTATTGGGTTAAATAGAAGATGAAGGGTGCAGTCCAAGACCCAGTATTACCTTTTAATAGTTTATTTTATTTTGTAGTTGACTACTGTTTAATAAACATCTGAGTGTATCCTATTCAGACTGTTTTACAATGTAGAGAGCATCCATTTTGCAAATGATTATAACTAGTAGAGTCAGTCATCCAGATAGTGATGTGAATTTTCACTTAACCTCATGGATACCAGCATTCCCACCTTTCCTTCTCAGGTTTTTGAAAATACTGGTTTGCTCTGAAAAAAATTCCTGTTCTGAAGTGGACATAAAGTTACACTGTTTTGTCTTTTAAAATTCACTCTGTACAAAGAGTGACTCAACCTGCTAAGCTCTAGGACATTGTGGGAGCTAAGGTAGCTCACTGAACCAATCAAAAAACTTAGTTTTTACACCTTTCCTATATCATCCATTTTGGTAGCAGCATTGATGATGACAGGTTACTATTTAGACAACATTCCTGTAGCTAGATTAACTTTGGAAGCTCAATAATAGTGAAAAGTTCCTTCATAATATAGAGCGAAGGACTTTCATTTCTACCATGAACAGGCAGTCTGACATTAAAACAAAGAGGCTGCCTTTTCTGTAAAGACCTCGTGATCTCACCAGTGCACTTGAGCCAGCAATGTGCCTGCCAGCCCAGAGGACCCACAGCACTCAGGGCCTCTATTCACAGGAAGGGAAATAGGAGAGCAAGAGAAGTGCATAACCCCTCTACTCAGAGCTCTTGCTAGACCATATCTAGATCCTGCATCCAGTTCTGGACATCCTCTTCCATGACATACACCTCACCCCCCCAGACAGGAAAGGTGGGTAGACTACAGCAAGTTCAGCAGAGAGCCTCTGTAGATGCTAATGAAAACCAGCCACAACACTCAAGAGAATAACATAGGTTCAGTACTTGCCATCATCCCAAAGGGAACCAGAAGAGGAGGGTGCTCTTACCATGTCACCTAATGTCAGCCTGCCCAGGGCTTTGTTCACAGATGAGGGCAATGTGACTGCAACATGAGGAGGGGTGTATGAGCCAGCTTTGTTTTAATCAGCTTGGATAAAAGTAACAAGGAAGACATGATGGCACAGGCTCTAGTAACTTAGGTAAATGTTCAGGCAAATGCACATGATGGGTGCAAGTCCATGTTTTGTTATCATCAGCTTTACTGTTATCCTACCCAGGTAGAAAACAGCTAGATGAAAATTACCAGAACTGTGCATAACAGTAGACATAGCCAAATCTAAATTTAGCAACTTTAGTAGTAATAGCGAAATACAATGGAATTAGTTATTTTATTGTTCCTTGTTTAATAACAATTGTAGATGTTAATATTTGGATGAATGACAACACCAGCAATTCTGAGTATTTGCCAGGATAAGTTCTTGTGCCAAGGACTCTGTAGGCAGTGAACTTTTGGGAGACCTGAGTAGACATAGACTTAATTTCCTTGCCTATTCACACAGAACATTTCAAAATGCCTTCAGAATGCTAGACCTTCCTGTGAATAACAGAGTAAAATGTTTCCTTATTGACTACATTTATTAGCTTTTAGTTCATTTGTATGCCATGGACAAAAGAAAAAAATCAAGGAAGAAATGACTAACTGAAAAATAGTATGTTCATTTTTTTCAGGATTTAATTTTCTCACTTTATCTGTTACAGATAGAGAGTAACTTAGCATCCCATAGTAAGATTAGGTTAATGTTTTAATCTCACTTAAATCTGTTTGAGACACAAGTTGTCTAAAAATATTCTTGAAGGATTGTATTGTGAATGTTAGCTTCCTCAGAAGATGCAGGCAAAATCCAGTGTTGCAGAATATAGAAATCCAGTCTATAATAATTTTGTCAACTGAAAATCCCAAAAGTGATACAGGTGACAAGAATCAGCAGTTTTTCCTTTTGAATCGATGACAAAACTGTTTGGAAATTTTCAAATGGCACAAAACCAAGTAAATGAATCTTGAAATGTGCTGGGCCATGGCACACTGGTATCTTTATCAAAGAATGTACAGCTTTCACATTCATCCCTTGATTCGTTCTAAGAGCATCGTGTTATAACTTCTTTAAACCACTGCAAAATTTCAGGTAATATAGCAAACTACTCAGAAAAAAAAACAAAGTAAAAAATGAGAGTAACATTTAGCGCTCAAAATAATTTGAGAATGAAAACAAAAGCTATAATTGGGCTAGAAGATGACCTACCTTAAAACTGACAGATGCACTCTTTTACAAATTAGGCATGACCAGTTTTGACACATTTATGTCTTCTGCTGTAGTGATGGACAGAAAGATTTGAGGTTAATGGGTATTATCCTCTTTCCACGAGGAGATGTATGGATGGTAGTGCTTAAAAATATTATCTAAGTCTCTTTATCTTTAAGAAGAGCTTTTCTTTAGGTGAAAAAAACAATCCCCAAAACCAATAGAGGAGCTCAGGCCTCACTTATGCTCTTAGATGGAGCTGAAATGACAATGTACTATTTGTAATCTCTATTTGATAGAAGTTGTATACTACAATCAGTACTTTGAATTGGGACAAAGAATGTTAAAATCTTGTCCAGTTAATGAAATTTGAATTGTCTGCTTTGAAGGTGTGTTTGAATGTGATATGTTCTAAGGTTTCCTGTGCCTCTTGGCATTTGCTCACAGAAAGTCAGATCTCTTTTTTTTCTTTCTGAAATTCTTTTTCAATTCTTACATGCTTATGCTGTGTTGAAATTGGCTCCTTTTTCAGTTGGGAATGCAAAAGCAGAAGGAATGCATTGTATCTTTTCTGAAGAAAGGAGTGAGAATTTCAGAACTTGGCCCAGAGACTGGTCTGTAGCCTGTGTACTTAAATGTCATGGGAAGCTTTTCATAATTATTTGAAGTTTTTTTTTAGCCAGAAATACATATGTCCTAACATCTGTAGCATAAAATAAAACCATACATGTATGGTTTGCATGTATTTGTAGGAAAATTCCAAAGCTTTTATCAGTGGCAGTTAGTCTAGCATGCATTTTATAAGATAATTTTCCATCACTGCAATTTATAAAAAATTTCATACTTTTTACAGCTATAATCAGGGTGAAATAAAGATGTACTATTTAGTTTTTAACAACCAACTATTACCATATATAATATAAAACCCCCCCAAACCCAGGAGAAAGCAACATTCTGATTATGAAGCTTCAATGATTTAAACTGAAAATATGTCTTAAAAATTCTGTTTTCTGGGATGCGATTAAGGGTGCTGGAGAATTGTCTGGATCTGACATTTCTGCAAGGGAAAGCTTTCCCTTGCAGAGACAGAACCATCAGGCCTCAGAGGCAATGCTGTCACTAATGAATCCAAAAGTATGCAAGAATAATTCTGCCTATGAGAGAGAAGCCCAAGAATTGGAAACAACTGTAGAGAAAATGGCTACCAGCTACAGATGATGAAAGGCACTTCAACCAAGCTGTGCCAGAAAGAAAGAAAGAAACTTGCTATTAGACACGGGATGGGCAAATCAGAAGGAAATGCATGATTCCAGAATAGCCTTTAGATATGTCTCACAAATTTCAGTAAGTTCTAATTGTTATTTAAGGGTAGATGTTTTCCACCTATTAGTCTCTTTTCCATTTATTTTGGTTGATCTTTATCCAGTTTTCTCCAACTCAGACTCTAATTTCAGGCAGGTCTAAAGATCAAAGACTTTGTCTATCAGAGGGGTGATTCTCACTATGCTTGTGAAGACTCAGTTATTTCTCAGTCTTCTCAATAGTTTTGCAATACAACCTGCAATAAAATTAGCTAATCAATGGAATGTACATGTAGTGGATGTAGTCATTTATAGTCTGTGGAATTAGACATAACTAGGCAGTTCTGTCCAGCAACGTATAAAGTGTTGAAATACACTCACTGAAGATGGATCAAATGTGGCTGAGCATGTTTTCAGTGAGTCAAAAGAATCTTTCCCTGATTAGTCCAGAAGAAAATCTGACTGAACAAACACATCTGGATTTTAGGTTCGCAGCTGTACCTCCCCAGTGTTCCAATATGAGAAAAAAGAGAGGTGATAATTGGCAAGGCTGGCAATGTTGTAGATGGCTTCTTGAAGGATCGACTAATCAGCTACTCATTGAGGTTATCTGTTCACTGATCTCCTGCTGATGTGCAGTAAAAATCATGGCTGCCAAATACTTTTAAAGCACAGATCTCTCTCTGGATGCCAAGCCTGAAAGGCCTGTTATTTTGATGCAGCTTGCCTGGATATAGAAGGCCTGATTTGGAAATCATTCTCTTTGACAGATGTTGTTTTTGCCTTCGGCTTCATAGGAAAGTGAAGCAAGTAATAAACATAATAAAGTCACAGCACTTAGAAGTAAGCTTTCAAAGCAGTCCAAGAAAAATATTATTTATATAAAGTAGTTCTCAACTGAAATCAACCGTCTCTTTGGACAAATACATAATTGAAACCCATGGCATTGTCTTCTGACTGAACATCATACGAATTTTATGTTTACTTTCTGTACATTTTGGGAAAGATAACTGGTTTTTAACTGAATATTTTAAATCCAACACAATTTGTAAGATATATTTAATGATAAGTTATGACTAACAGCATCTACCATTTCTAGAGCATTTGAGAAACAGAGTTAGACTACAGATGTTGCAATGTTTTCAAAGATCTTATAGTATCTTTGAGCATATCTATCACAGCTTTGTTTTATAAGTTTGAGACTTCTAAATCCTTTCTCTGTGAGTATATTGTATTGAGTTGGCATGGCAAGGTTTTGGTAGTGGGGGGCTGAAGAGGTGGCTTCTGTGGGAAGCTGCTAGAAGCTTCTCCCATGTCCAATAGAGCTGAAGCCAGTCAACTCCAAGATGGACCCACCACTGGGCAAGGCTGAGTCCATACGTGATGGTGGTAGCACCTCCAGGATAACATAGTTGAGAAGGGGCAAAAAGTTACTGCATAAGAGCAATTGTGGCCAGAGAACAGAGGGGTGAGAATAAGTGAGACACGTAGCTTTGCAGCCTATGGAGGTCCATAGTGGAGCAGATACCCACCTGCAGACTGTGGAGGACCCTACGGTGTAACAGGTGGAAGTCTGAAGCAGGCAGTGACGCCACAGGAAGTTCACACTGGAGCAAGTGGAAGCCCAGAGGAGGCTGTGACGCCATGGGAGGTGTGCTGGAACAGGCTCCTAGCAGGTTCTGTGAACCTTTATAGAGAGGAGCCCATGCTGGAACAGGTCTGCTGGCAGGACTTCTCACCCTGTGGAGAGAGACCCATGCAGGAGCAGTTCATGTAGAACACAGCCTGTGGGAGGGCTCATGTTAAAGAAGTTTGAGGGGGACTGTCTCCTGTTGGAGGGAGCCTACGCTGGAGTATAGGAAGAGTCTGAGTCCTTCCTCTGACAAGGAAGGAGTAATAGAGAAAATGTGTGATGAGGTCACCACAGCCCCTATTTCCTGTCCCCCCATGCTGTTGGAGGGGGAGGAGGTAGAGAAAATTTGAATTGAAGTTGAGCCCAGGAAGAAGGAATGGGTGGGGAAGATTTTTTTTTATTTCTCATTACTCTACTCTTATTTGATTGGCAATAAATGAAGTTAATTTTCTTGTGTTGAGGCTGATGGTAATTGCTGAGTGATCTCTCTCTCCTTATCTCAACCCATGAACCTTTTGTTGTATTTTCTCTCTCCTGTCCAGCTGAAGAGAGGAGTGATAGAGTACCTTTGCTGAACACCTGGCATCTGGCCAGGGTCAACCCACCACAAATATTTGGGAACTTGATTGTTAGGCATTTTTCTATTTGGAGTGCCAGAAATAGAACTTAATGTAAACTCTGAAGATTACAAAAGTTGGCTGATTTTATTTGATACATTCGGGCAGTTTAATATGGTAGGTTTTTGTTGTTTTTTCTTTGGTAATGCTGCTCATTTACACTTAATATGACCTAATTTTTAAAACTCTCTTGCGCAAGCCAATTCAAGCAATGTGACCTAAAAGCATAATCTCTTCCGAAACCATGAATCAATCGAAACAAATGGTTTCCTCTGACACTAGTTTTTCAGGCTACAAATTGTAAACACACACTGAAATTACAGGAAAAATCTCCTTGTTCTTCTTTGGTTTACTTCAAAACCGGTGATGAGGAAAACACACCTGCCATGGACAGACTACCTAGAGAATCTTCTGCTTTATAACTTCAGTTCAGCTAAAACTCAGGACCATGCCGATTTTAAACACAAAGGAAGAGCCTTTGACCTTAGAGATTTAACTCTAGCACTTAAAATTAAGCCAGTTTTTAAGAGGCATGTGGCTTAAGGGCCTAGAGCACAAAGAAAAATGAGACCAATTATTTCCCTTTTAAAACCAGCAGCACTAAGAAAACCTAGCAATATGCATTATTTCCTCTCTGAAGTTTCAGTCTGGTATGCAATTTATTTGTTGTTGGAAGAACAGGCGACACTTGCTGTGCTATTGGAGAGATCATTATATTGCTTATGATGGACAACCTACCCTTCTTCTCTTGCAGATCCACACAGGTGACAGCTAATTCAGGATCACAGGATAATTTCTGTTGGAGGGGATCTTGGAAGATCTCTAGTTCACCCTTTGGCACTGACAGAATCAGCTATGGGTCAAACCAGGTTACTCAGGGCTTTATCAAATTAAGGGTTGAAAACCTTCCAGAGCTAGAGATGGCACAATCTCTTTGGACAAGGTGTTCCTCTGCTTGACTGCTTTCATGATGTCTCCTTATATTGTCTTAAGCTTTTCTTCTTTCCACTCAGTGCTTTGTGCGACACTGAGCAGCCTGGCTCCAATTTCTTAATAATGTCCCAGTAGGTACTGGCAAGGCTGCTGTTAGATGTCCCCAAGGCTACATGTTCTCCAGGCTGAAAAAGTCCATTTCCCTCAGCAGTCCTCACAGCTTAAATCCTCCAGCCCTCAATCATCTTGATGTCTCTCTGCTGAACTTTTTAATGCATTTTATCAATTTCTTTCCTGTATTGTGGGAGTCCAGAACCGGACATGAGATCTACATGTTGTCTAACATGTGTTAAGTAGAAGGGGTAATCATTTTCCTCACTCACCTGGCTCCCCTCCTGTGAATTCAGCCCTGGAGGCTTTTGGCCTTCTTTGGTGACAGAGCACACTGCTGGCTGATGCACAACTTGTGTCTGCCCATCTACCAGGTCATTTTCAGCTCCTTTTCAGAGCTCTTTCTGAGTCAAATGGTTCCCTCATGGCTATTAGGGGTCTTTCTTCCCAGATGCAGAATGCTTCATTTATCATTGTTGAATTTCATAAAACCTGCCAGTCTATTCCTCCAACCTGTCAAGGTTTCTCGGAATGGCAGCCCTGCCCCAAGGGTCCTTTCTTCCCAACTTGATGTCATTTGCAGACTTGATGAAAGCTCATTCCTTCACCTGCAGCTTGTTGATAAAGATCTATCCCAGGATAGACCTCTTGCAATACCTCACTTCTAACTGGCACAGTAATCACTACCCATAGAACTTAATTATCCAGTTTTAACCTATCTAGTTTTTAACCAAACTGTAACATCCTAATTAAGATGCAAGACCCTTATTTCTGCAGGGTCTATGTGAAGATCTAGTAAATTTCTTTTTGAAGTTTCCTGGTGTTACACAATCTGCACAGCTACTCATGCGGTTCCTTGACTTGGCAACACAGCTCCTCAGCCAGGGCAGGACTCCTGCAAACAAGGACATCTTACCTGCTCCAGCCCAGGCGCTGCCAGTAACCTGGAGAGGTGTGTTGTTCCTCTGGAGCTCTGTTTGTGTCTGCTTACTGCTGCGCTAAGGTAGTCATTCCAGTCATAGTTTTCTCCCTAGAATGTGATGAATGAGTGTTTGACCCTCTTTAACAGTGAGTCAGCTGAAGACAACAGCTCAAAGCTTTTGACAGAGGCTATGAGAAACTGATCAAGTTTACTAGGAGAGGAAGGCTGTAGTAGATACCCGTTCCCAACAGCAGCAGTCTAGAATTAATTCAGAGGCATACAATGTTTTTAATTATAGAGTCTCACTAATAGTGGAAATAAAAGTTTCTTCCTCTGAATCATCTCCAAAGGTCAACAAGAAGTCACCTCTGCTAATAGGTGCTAGGAGTAGGAAAGCTGATGATTTTGAGTCCATGATACTTCTTCAGGAACTGACTCAATTTGCTAACTTCAGAGAAGCCTACCTGGAAAATTGAAAATGTGGATAGTTTTATGATGGATGAGTTTGTTCAGTGAAGAGTCAATAAGAAACAGAGCTAAGGATCTATGAGGATCCCGCATGAGAAATGAGGAAGAAAAAGGGAAGAAGTCATAAATGAAGAAAGTCATTTGGCCATGGACAGCTTTTCTAACTTTGTTTGAGCTTGTGTAATTTCATTGGTATGAAATTGCAGTGTGTCAATGGCTCTGCAGAAACTGCTAACTCCTGATCTGAAATAAGGACATGTTCCTCTATTGCTGTCATAAGCTAGGTTGTATGAGATGATACTGACAGACAATTTTTAATTATCAATTAACTATCCTACAGTCTGTGTCCTACAAGCAAGGCCATAGTCTATTTTATCCTTGTAACTTATCTGCCCAGACACTTAGATGCTTAATAATTAAACAGGATTGACAGTTTTGACTTTGGCCTTCATGGGACCAAATGGGGAAAGGAATGCTATATCTACCTTTAATTAAAACTGAGAAGTGTAAATTTGACTTTAACACTAAAATATATGAGAGGAAATCCCTCTTGTAAGGTCTTAGTATTTTCTAATTTCTGTGACTTCACAGGGGAAAGGAGAATAGATGGTAAGTGAACAAAAATACTTGAAAACAACCTTTGTCTCAGGAAAAGCCTTTCTGTAAACTGCAAGGGTGGACAGGAGGAAGGATCACTCTTATTTGTCCTATTTACTGCTAGGTAACGTGATTACAGAATGTACTTTGTGAACACAGAAGAGCAGAGAGGCACAGCAACAGGTGCTGGAACCCCACTAACCTACTCAGAGAAAAGAGCTCCTGCCCAAACCTCTGCTCCTCCCCAGGCTGTCACAAGGGAGCCTCAGTGCCATGGACCAGGGGTGGCCCCCATCCACGAGTCTGTGGCGGAGGTTCTCCAGGTCTTCTTTCACACTAGGGGTGTTTAACCCGAGGGTAAGGGAGTTATTGTGGGACACAGGGGAACAATGGGTTGCATGGGGTGGGTATCAAAGATGGAGGAAAGGAGAATTCAAGGCAATTTGGGAAGGAACAGGTGTGGAAGACTAGGGGAAAAGGGTGATAAAAGACTTCTGTAAATTGGCATTTGATCAGTACACTTGTCTGGTCATGTTCTGGACCTGGTTAATTCAGTCTGTCCCATCTTCTCATCAAATTCCATTCCAGATTCTTTTTGTTGGTGAGGAGCTCTATTCTCTGTTCCACATGTGCATAGAAGGTCCTAAGTGTGGCAGCTGCAGTGGGGGCTGTGGGTCATTGGGGCTCATGCATCTAGGGTGCCAGAAGCTAGAGTGAGGGCGTTGGTCAGCATGTGATCGCCAGCAAATGTCACACTGAACTCATTGATGAGTAGGTGGTTTGGGAGTCGGGGGTGTGTTTGTGTGCACGTGTGTTTCTGTGAGTGCAATGACTGGAGGCTTTGTGATTGAAATGATCAGGGGATCCAGGCCAAGTGCTGAAGAGACCAAGAGGTCTGAATGCCTGCAATGAGACCTGTTTGTATGTGCACCTGTGTATGTGTGCGAAGGGTTTCTGTGTGTGTGCCTATGAGGGGATGAAGGGATCTTCATTGTACATATGGATATATTTCCTACTAATGGACCTTCAGCCTGATCAGCTGGAGAGGCACCCTGGATTGGAACTGAGGTATGTTGTGTATGACCAGAGGTACATCCTGCTGTTTGCTATTGCATGAATCCTGGGTGTTTCTGTCTGTATTGCTCTGTGCAGCTGGCTGTGTGCATACGTGTGTATGTGTTTACGTGCATTTCTGTGTGTGCCAGTGGGAATACATTCTCAGTCTCATTATTGGTTGGACCTGGAGCATGGAGCTGTGGCAGTCTCGCCTCTTTTGACCTATCAGGTTTGACCATCACCTAACATCAACTACCACTAGTTGCTACTACAACACACTGAGAAAAATGGTTTTTGTTATGACCCAGTACAGCAATCCTGTACAGACAATTAAGGGTGCACTGTAAAATTTCAACAGCCATGCCTAGCAAAAAAAACCCCTAAAAATAATATAATAAATTCCTTCTAAATTTCCTTTATTTCATGTTCTCCTTATCTGATTCTCTACTTTATCCTCCCTACATGATGTCATCTGTTGTTTTCATATCAACTAGCCTTACCTTTACACATTCTTTTATAACATTTTAATTTTACTACTTTCATATTCTTTGAATTCACCTGAGGGAAGAATAATCATCATAAATTTTATAGTTTTTCTACTGAACAATGAAAGAAAAAATCAAGATGATTCAAAGAAAAAATGAAAACTGGTGCAAATTGTGGCTTAACACTTAGTGTATACCTAGCCAAGGTGATGTGAAGTGTGAATTAGCATTTTGTTATTTTTCTTTACTTTCCATAAAAAATCACAACAAAAAAATGGGAAAAAGACATGTAGCTACTTAAATTTCAGTTTATTATTCTTATTACCAAGCCATGTTATAGTAGCATGTACCTATGGACATGAAAAAACACTGATATACATGTTCTAAAGTTACTATTTTATCCGCTTAGTTTGTAGTTTTTAAAGGCTTTTTAAAGTTTCAGAAGGAACCTCTTCCACTTCCTTCATCCACGCATGCAAAAATAACTCTGACCACAGCCACCACATATATATGGCAGGATTCAGTGGAGAAATTAGAGAAAAAGTTCAGCATAAGAAACAAGAAATGCATTGTAACCAGTTTAAATTGTGATGAGACTTTAGATTAACAGATTGCAATTAATAGCAAATTTCAAGCACCTTTATTGTGGAGTCAATAATACTAGGCTGGTCTGTCCACTAGAAGAGTCTGTGGATGGGAATTTAGGACAACAATTGAACTCTAGCAGAAGTTTCATATCCCCAGGAGCATAGGTTTCATGAGTGATGGATTGAATCCTGACTCAAAGGAATATTGTTTCTTTGTTACTTCAGAAAACATGTGAGGTCTCCTGTGCAGCTATTTACTTGCATGCACTAAGCTTGAGATCAGAGAGTATCACAGCCTGAAGTTATATGACTTCAGATTAGAAATGAGTATGAAATTTCTTAGAAGGAGCGAAATGTCTTTGGTTTTGTTTGACTGAGCTGTACATAATCAAAGGCATTGCAATAGCTTGGGGCTGTGTGTTTAAGTTATTTCCCTCATGAATAAGTTGTACAAAATTTAACCGCCTAAGTATTTACATATTTTCTGAGACTTCCTCGTTGTAAATGAGGAACGTTTGTCTTCATAATTGTCCAAACATGCTACTCTTTAATCTGGCATAACATTTACTCTTGTGGTACTGTGTGTCAGGAATTCAGGCTCCGGTTGTAGATGGTATCAAATTTTAGTAAGTGATAATAACATTAGGGAATGTTGCCAGGAGAAACATCTGAACTATGCAAATTAAAAATTGCTGTTCAAGGATTGATTTAAGGTATTTCTGATTCTAATATTAATTTGAAATGCCATTGAAATTCTTATGCCTATTTGTACTCGGCAATGCCTTTTGTAATGCAGTGCAGCATTTTCTTATCTCTGATGTTCAGTTGAAGCACACAGCATAAATCAGCTCCCAAGAGCATTCACCTCTCATTGTTTTACCAGCAAATCCTTTTACATTTCTCCCCACCCCTAGCAAGCATACATAAATACCTGAAGTTCTTAACCTAATTCTGTAAAACACCTATTCAGATGAAAGGGCTAGAGATGAAGATGTAAAGACAGACATTCTTATCTGGATAGAATATAGATGCTGAACTGACAAGTGAGTGGACCATTTTAGAGTATCTGTTCCACTTGATTGGTACAAAGCTTTTCAATGTCATTTTGACTAGCTATGAAATCAAATTATTCCGCATGAAGTACTGTGCAGCACTTCTGCATGCAGTATTGTTCTCAAGCCCATTGGATATTGTGAGTGACTCTTTGTTCATAACTCCTCATTTCTATAACTGTCTTGGACAACTGTTTTATCCTAAGCCACTAAGAATCCAAAATTTCATCCCTGCCTGACCCGGGATGCTCAAGTCCAAAGCCAGTCCATGGAGTGCCCACGGAATCTCAGTGAGTGTCAAATTTCTTTGGCGTGCTTAACACACAGAGGCAGGATCTGATACTTTGCAAATGGCACACGTAGTTACCACTTTTAGTAGATGTCGGTGTAGCAATGATATTAAAGTCTCATCTGCCTAACAGCTAGAGGATTTCAAAACCTTTGGTAGAAGATCCAGTTTTAGCTCTCTCATTAATCTGGACCTCTAATGGGAGTTCTCCATTCAGAGCACTGAGCTGAGTCTGCCCTTTTCAGGCGAGGTTTGGGAACAGTAGGTCCCTGCGCTGGTCTTGCTTATCTGGATTTGAGGCCTGTAGCTACTGCTGTTGTCTGCCATGCGGGAGGGGAGAGTGCTGGGCCAGGTCTGGCTGTTCTGCTTTTCTCAAGGAAAGTGGTGAGATTTTGCTAGTTCTTTATTTTGCTGGCTACTGGGTTTTTCAATTGTGCATATCTGTTTTGTTTTGTCCCTTTTTGTCCCTTTTTTGCTTTTTGTCTCATTTTAATATTATATTTAGAATATGACTGAAAGGAACTTCTTTTGTGATATGGTTGCAGCAGTTTTTGCAAGAAAATTTCTAATCTCATATTGAATTAAATGTGAAATATTCAATAAAAAAATCTATTTGTTAAATCCTGAATGGAACAAAACCCACTGGTCTTACCAAAATTTCTCTGTCTTTATTAACTAAAGCCAAATGAAATTATTTACCTCTAATAACTATATAACCACATAAAAATAAAGAAAATTAATGCAGTTTTTAAAAAACTTGTGTAGCGTTATTTGTATCTGCAGTCAGTATATTCACAGTCAGCTGATCTAAGAGGCTTTAAAATAGAAATGCTGAGATTACTTTATAGCAGTGTGAATAGTGCCTCTGCCACAGAACAGAAAATGCATTTTTTCAGTCTGCTCACTGCTCCAGATGGCATGCTGATTTAGAAAAGAGATAGATAATAGTTACCTTCAGGATATGAGATGAACAGAATGAGGGATTGATTGACAAGTTTATTGTACTCTGTTCCTTTTGTCAAATGTAGGATTCTTTAATTCATTGTTTTTCTTCTCAGAAAATCTAGAGTAATAGTAGAGAAGTGCTGATAGTGTAAATAAACTACAGTGAGTCACCTGTAGGTAATACTGATGTGCCCTGTTTCTCACAGGTATCAAATTCTCTAATTACCCTAAAAAATTTCAGCTCAGATATCTTCTGTTTACAAAAGTAATTTTTTCTTTTTTTTTGTTCACTCATTCACTCATTCTCCTTTTCAATTCTTTCCCACAAAATATGTGACTCTGGACAGAATTTTAGAAAAAAATCTAATGATTTGAAAAATGTTAGTAACACTTTGTAATCTATGTATTGCAGTGTGTGAATCTATCAGTTGCTGATATCACTTATATTACTGCATGTAAGGGAAATGTTAAAATTTGGTGAGAAGAAGCAACCCACTGAATACTACTCTGTGAGAGTAATTAACATGAATGAATAATAAAATCGTAGTTGTTTGCAGCATTTCTGCTTTCTGCTGAGTTATTCTAGTCATGTCAATAGTCATTGTAAAAAAATACCATGAGTGTAAAACACAAGGTAAGTGAAAGGCTCTGCTATACTGAACCTGGCAAACACCATTCTGAACTGAAAATCATTACTATATCTTATTTACAAGTTTTCCTTTCTGAAATTACATAAAAGCTTCCTTATGTTCTCTCACAGGCAAGTTACTGAATCTGAAAATTGTAGACAAAATTATTCTTGAATACCACCTTCTGGAGAAAACCTGGAGGAGGAGACAGTGGGTATTAAACACATTTGGAGTTAAGGTTATCCATATTTAGCCTATGGCATTCAAAATACATTTTGGCAAATGTCTAGCTTTACCAGTAACTCTAATTCTTTTATAGCTTTTCCAGTGATAAACTGAAGAACTTTCTTCCATTCCAGGACCACAGGTAAAGGTACTTTGGACAAATTTTCTTAGAATTTTTATTTGAATAATAAAATTTCCACATCATCTGCTCTCAAAATTCCTATGAAGCAATTACATATGAAATGCCAAGTTAGAACACTGTCTGAAACAAGAAAAAACCCAGTGCTACAGGTCAAGTCTGGGTGACCACTCTGGGTTTAAAACCACTGCTAGTTTGTGAATCTGCATTACAGCTAGCGGTAACAAGGAATGAAAGGGATTATATTCAGGTATTGGTATCATTCTTACTAATTCTTTCTTCATTTTATGAACCTGATGCTGCTGCTGTCATCATCTGCTTTAGCCTGAGTTGAAGAGAAAAAATTCTTTTGGAAATCCAGTTGTACCCTGGCAATTTTTTTGTCCCAGCTCATCACCATGGACATACCTCTTATTCTGCAGACCTGGCAGACATAGTGTTCTTATTTTAGCTTAGGGACAGTTGGATTGAATAAGTGAAGGGTCAGTGGAGAATTTGGGTGGTTGTTCTCACTTTGAATTTCTGTGGCCTATAATTTAGGAAAGAATAAAAATTAAAAATACTGAAAATATGCAAAAAATCTTCATGCACACTTGCAATCAGATATTTACTTACGAGTAACACTCACTTAAAAACATTTGTAGTACTTACTCTGCCTGTTGATACCTTCCTCTTCCTTGGTAGAAATTTCTAGTGTAATCTTTTTGAGAGTTTTGATTTCCTCTTGACCACTTCCTTCAGATGATTTGAAGCAGAGAGTTCAGAGGATTTCATTCATCAGAGTCAATGATTCTGTATCTTTCAGACACATTATACTTCTAAATTATTTTTTAAATTTACATAGGCTTTTTTTTTTCCCCCAATGGTTGAAATAGGCATAGAATGAAATTATACTAGATCATTTTCCTTAGAGAATTTTGAATCACAGATTTAACATTGCTTTGCTTATTTTTTAACTATCAGTATTTTGTGGAGAAGATACACCATTAGAACCATACAATGTAACTCTCTCACAGTAGTCCTTTTTCTACTGCAAAATGTAGCTTAGGCTGTGATAATTCCTATTTCAGAAAAGTCCCTCTTTAATCAAAAGAGTGGTTTTTCGTGTAATACTGTAAGGAGCAATTGATATGCTTTGAGGCCAAAATTCATTGAATTTTTAGTTTTTCCTTTTATGGTATAAATGAATGGTCATATATTTTTCCCTTTTCAGTAAAAGATAAAGAGCTTAAGCCAACACAGAAATATTTCCACACTGAACCGGTTTGTGCGTATCTTTCCAGCAACATTTAACACTGCTAAACTCATCACTTTTTTTTTCCTATGGTGGATCAAAACCAGAATTTCCAAAAATATTACTACTGTTCCTGGATTGCCTGCTGACCCTAT
The DNA here is from genome assembly GCF_001715985.3 of Manacus vitellinus. Classification (NCBI taxonomy): domain Eukaryota; kingdom Metazoa; phylum Chordata; class Aves; order Passeriformes; family Pipridae; genus Manacus; species Manacus vitellinus. The sequence goes on from NW_021940750.1 coordinate 10,526,920, forward strand.
GAAAGAATCAGCTTGAGGTAAACTCCTCGTAGATATAACAGCCAGTTTGGAGACTGGCTGAGCCACATGCTCTTTGGTATCTTCTTAAATGGGAAAGCCAAATTTGCAATTTACTTAAAAAATATGTCTGGGATTTAAATATTTTCAGAGCTACTTAGAATGTCAATTTTTGGCATGTTTATTCTCCAACACAGGCATAACAGTCAAGTGATAAAAATGGTGAATGAGTTAGACAGGTCTCTTTGGTCATTAAATAGACTTTCAGACTATTTCTGACAAGCTAAGATTATAGATCACGGGGTTTTTTAATCCTTGCTGCAAACAAATTCTTTTTCAAATCCATTATTTTCTTTTTTTCTTTTTTTTTTGCTTTATTGTTTGTCTGTAACTGTCTTTGCTATTCTACTGATTTAAGTTTTGAATCATTTGGTTTAATTCTAAACCATAATTTACTAGCAGTAGCCTTGCTGTCCTCAGTTTTATGATTTCCATCGCACACTGGTACAACTTGAGGAATCCAAAAATATATTGACTCACAGTCTAGGTATTTGGTAAATGATCTGCATCTTTCCTTTCAGTTTTTCATTGCCTAGGTATGTGTGACCATTCTTCACATAGCTGTCATTATGCAACAATAAAATCTTCTTTAAAGCATACAAATGAAAACCCAAATGAAAATGAGCAGATGAACAAAGTACTTGGAAAGAAAAGCGTCTATGTGAAATTTTCCTCTATAAAATTTACATTTGTATCAATGGCTCTATTTTATTATTCAAGATAGAGTCACAGAGTATTCTGAGTTGAAAGGGACCCACAAGGATCGAGTCCAACTCTTAAGTGAATGGCCTGTATGGCGACCGTGACCTTGGCATTATAAGCATCAACTCATGAACAAATTGTCTCTTCTCTTGAAAGACAAATATGTAGAGTAGGGGCAGTGTGTGCCCTCTTAACCTCTACTCTTAGCAAAATGAGCTTTATTCACACTGTATGTGTTTGTTCATTTTGCTCATGTATGTAAACTTCAGTGTTCATGCCAAAACTGAAGACCAAGTATCTTTGAAGGAGAACAGTTGTTTAGAGATGTAGAGTGTCTTGATAAGTTACTGAATTATAATGGAAAGTAAAATAGTTAGGCTGTTGCAGTTCAGCATGGGTGTTGTCTAATTTATTGCTGCGTTAAGGAACCATAGTTCTGTAAGAACATAAAACAGCAAAGGATTTTGTTTATTCTGGTAGAACTAGTGGAGAGATAAAATCTTCCAACAAAGTAGTTACAATGCAAATTATGAATATTTTACCCAGAAGTCCAATTTGAACTAATAATTACATGTTAGCAGGCATTTTAATGGTTTGCTTTTGTTGGTCTTAACAGATGGGACAGTCCTTATTTATTTGGCTTCTAAATTGATATTATCTCCTTGATGTTCTTCCATTACTGCTAGTTAATACTGATCAAACTGAATACTAAAACTTAGCTAAAAATGAATTTACAGTTGTTTGCTTTAAACAATTCCAATAGATGTGTCCACAGGTGACTTTTTTCCTAGGAAGCTTGAGTTACTTTTTGATGGTAGTTCTTTCCAGGTTGGTTCCTTTAGTCAATGGAGGTACTTCAGAAGTGATTTATCCTATTCCAAAATCAGTTCTGAAGAAAAAAGTGTGATGAATTATATGCTGAAGATGTTTATCTTCCTCTGCTGACTGTTGAGAAGACCTAGACCCAGAGAACGCTAATAAAGAGAGAATAAAGGTTCTTTGAGCCTCTAATCCCACTCACTAGTGGAAAGAGGGATGCACATCTAGACAGCACTTACCATACCTATTTTAGATACTATCTTAGAAGATCCTTTTTGTTTTCTGTTTCCTTTACAGTAGTCTAGCTGACAACTGGAAAATAGATGCCTAAGTTCTAGATGGTTAAATTAGGTGAGATGAATCACACCTTAACTTGTATTCTGAGGCACAGTTAAGGATGTAGGTAGAATTTGGCTACCCCTGCTCATTAGCATAGGCCTCTGCTTTTAGTCTGCAAGATTATGAGGTGACTGTTTTCTTTGTAAGCCTGCAAGGAACTATGGTTATTACAAAAGCAACCAAATTAAGATGTATGTTATTCTCTTCCCACAGGCATGAGGAGTAGGGTTTTGATTTTCAGTGATTTAAATATAGTGGTAGGTTAATCCACAGAATTTCAGGTTCTAACCACAAAGATTTCTTTGTGTAAATCTGAACTAGCATGTGTCAGAATGCAATGGTATGGGATCACATAGCCAAGAACAGCTTGTGCCCTAGTGACCAGTACTGGAATGCAAATAGACAAACGGTGTACTGGCAATTATCTGAGGTACTATTACACTCTCTCTGCACAAACAGTCTCCTGGAATGACACTTCCATTAGTTGTAAAGACAGATTCAGGCTGTCTACAGGCACTGGCTGTCTTTTCCTGATATGGTCATTCCTGGTTTGCCTGATTTGGAAAAAGCAGTATGAATTCATGTGCTGTAATGACACTTAAAGCTGGAAAGATGTCCCCACACCTGTAATATGCAAATCATCCTCAACTTAATAAACATTTCCCTATTGCTCAAAGTAGTTTTCAAAGAAGGGTTCAGCTGGCAAAATTTCCCAAGAGATTGTGAACTTTTTAGTTCTGAATAATTTATACTTGGATTTTTTTGGTATTAGATACCATCCTCAGTATACTCATATAGCACTACCTGATAAAAACCAGTAAGATCAGTCTACCCTTGTGATATCCATTTCTTTTTTGTGTTTTAACACTATCTATGGATAGACCCACTGAATACTGTTATTTAATGACCCATGCCAAGTCTTGGTAAAGTGATCAAAAATGAAAAATACTTGAAAGTTGACTGGGTCATAGTGGATCGCTGAAAAAGTTCAGGCAATCTCAGGTATGGGTATGGTACCAGTTTCATCTAGTGACTGATATTTCTTGAATACTACTATGGAAATTAGTAAGCTAACAATGATCTGCTTCTATGGAAAACTATGGCCTTCTGACTTTGCCTGTTTCCTTTTTGTTACTTGGTTACATTGTTTTTACCTAGAGAAAGAAATATTTTTAGGTGTTTTTATTGATTTGTTTTTCTTTCAGACAGAAGTGAGACTATTTCTATTTTTTTATAGCAATGATATCCAGAGGCATTTGCTCTGAAGTACTCTAAGATTATTTTTAGATTCTACATAAAAAGTCTTAAATAAATTTATAGGTAATATTTTTGGGTTTTTTTGGTTATTAATTCACTACAGTTTTAGACGAACCATACCCTCAAAAAATTTCCAAAATAAAAGTATTTCTTGCAGTAGCCAATAGGGTATCCTGTAAGGGGTGACAAGGGCCAGACAGCAGAGACCATTTGTGAAGTCTGCTTTTATCTGTTAGCTAGAATTCCCAGAGCCTTTTCAAGTTTCCTGAGAACTCTTCAGACTAGAGGCTGATCCAGGACTGACACCAGATGTTTACTGAGTACACTCTGATTCAAGGAATCCACGTGTCTAGGATTCATGCCAGAATCTCTGCTTCTGCTTAATCCCTAACTCCTCCACTTGTGGAGGAAATTACACTGCTTTCATAGTCTTAGAATTCCTCAGAATAGTAGAAAATAGACTTCCTCTCCTCTAGGCATTGATTACAAATCTCTACACATTAATTGAGAAAACCATTTCTCAATTGAAAATATTTTATGATTTCTTGAAGTTCTTTTTTAATTTTGAAAACATACTAAAATAATTTTAATACAATATGTAATTATTCTATATTTAGTAACTATTAATAAATTTAAATATTATTTATAGATATAGAGAACATATTACACATTATCTATGTATGAATGTACCTGCATTCAATTTGAAGTCCATAACGAACTCTTAGATTGGGATTTGCAGTGTTTCAGATGTAATTATTATACAGAGGCACTTTGGATAAGGATACTATATAGTTTTTATAGTATGCTGATACTAGTTGGTGTTTTTGAATGAATTCTCAAGTAAAAATACTTTCAAAAAAAAAAAAGAGAAAAAATTGTCAAAACTGGTGACAAAGTATGACTTGTGTTGTTATAGATTTCACGTCTTCCAAAATTTTGCCTTTCACAATTAAAATAAACTGCTTCTTCTCCACACTGATATTTTATGTTACAAGATGTTGTATTTCACTAAAAAGAAACTCATCTTCTTGCCTTCTTGGAAAAAAATATATTCTTTCAGGCTACTATGCTACATATTAGCAACCAAAGCATAGTCTTTGTGTACAATGGCTGTTACTGGTTCCAAAGTTGAATCAAAGTTCTTTGGTAACTTGATAATCAGAGAGTACATGGAACATTCCAGGAGCTGTAAAATTTTCTCTTTCCATACTTCACAATCACCATGTCTCTACGTTATTTATCAGTCTCCTTTTAAAGAAAATCCAAACTGGATTGTAAAATTGTTTGCAATGTTTCAACTAAAAAAAAAAGCTAATAGATATTTCAAAATGTATTCTGTGGTTGGCATAGACAGGCAACAATCAAGTCTTTGCTTGGTATGTGTATCAGAAGGGAAAGACCAGAACCACAGTGAAAAACAAGAGATCTCAACATCTCTTTGATGCAAATTTTATATTTTTTTCTCTTCAGACTTTGTACCCTTTCTGCAACAAAAAAAATTTAAAGAAACAGAAAAGTAAACAATTCAATACCTACATAAAAGTAACTTTTTGTGTGCTCTGCAACAGCAGGAAAGTATAATTGTTCAAGCTTTCTCCTAGCCCTTGTCTTGTCGATGTATCTCATCAGGCTACATTTGTCAATGGAATTAGTACTAAAATGGCAATCTTCAAAGTATGCATTTAGGATTTCATCACAATACTTTTGTGTGTTCAGGTTTTGATTTCTTCGTTTCACTTACGTATTATGAGTTGGTGAAGCACATTTTTTGTAGTCGTTCAAAGTACAGAAGGAAAAAGACAGAACAAGTATACATAGAGTAAAAAGATATCAGAAAGACAAATTAAACCAACAGCACACCTTTCCACATGGAGCCCTTGAATCAACTCTTTTTGGCTTCTGAAAGGTCTGACTTTCTTATTTCAAAAACTTTCTTAAGAGCCTTCCCACAATACCATAGAAGTCTGTTTTATTGGTTGCTGAAGTCATTCCAGTCTTCACACAAACACTGACCTGGCATTTAGCTGCACAGTACCTAGTAATGGAGCTAAGTAAGCTGTTAATATGTCATGACTGATGCTCACTAGTTCGTTATCAATAGATGTTCAAGTTCTAATGCTGCTAAAACTAACGTACTATGGAAAGACTTTTCCTAAGAACTGCAAACAACTAATTTGGTGTGTCTTAGAGCCTTTTGCAGGAGATTTTATCTTGCTCAGTAGAAAATTAGATCTAATTGAACCTATGAAAAATGGTTTTTTGTGTGGTTACAGAACACCATTTGTAAATATCAGCATAAATATATCTCCTCATAGTTTTTCATACATAATACTAACCCCTATGAAGATCTAGTCATAATAGTTTTTATGGATCTCTACATATTTTATTGCCCTTGTGGCAATAAACTCTGAGTTTACAGCTCTTTACCTTTCTGTGTAGATTTTTGTGCTTACAGGAACAACAGAAAATATTCTCAGAAATGTCTCATGGCATGTGCATGTGTTAATTTGGACTAAGTAGAACCAAGTCCCATGTAACTATTCCTCATTCAGTGCTTGTTCTTATCATCTCTACTTATATGGTGCACTCTTCATCTTCTGATCATCCCATTTTTCTTTCTTTTGCTTTTATACTTAAAATGAATTTTTCTTAAAGAAGAATGGTAAAACTGTGCAGGATTGCAGCTCAGGTACATTTCTTTCTATTCTGCAAACATCTCCCACATTGCAACACACTAACAATCTTATTCTGTTATTGAATAGTGCACTGTTTCTTTACGTCTTTAGCAACTGCTGATTTCTTAGCTTATAGAATAAATTCCTTTTATTTATGATTGTATTCAGGACCCTTCATTTTTTGATGTTGAGTTTATACCATTTCTGTTATTCCAGTCCAGGAGGTCATCCCTTCCTCTGCATTTATGATGGCTCATAACCTTGTGCCAGACTTTTTCTGCCAACATCACAGATGAGACACTGGACTTAAACAGTCCTTAAGGAGCAACTTTAGGAACCTCCCTTGCACTGCCTATTCCCCCTCCACACCTTTTAAATGCTACTCAGCTTAGAAAAATTATAATTAAATGTGTAATTGTCTTAAATGCTTTACTGAGACCTGAAGTATTAAATCTAAACCTAAAGATATCAGGTCTACTCCATTTGCTTAGAAAATTAAATACACAGTGTACCATCTGAGCTAATGAATGTACTTCTATCCAATGCTATACTGAGATCTAATGAGACATGATCTACTTAATTTGCAGAGAAAATAATTTCAAGGAAAGGCTCAGTTTTAAGTCTGGTCTATTCTACCTTTGGTGAGTACATATTTCAGTCAATTCTATCTTCTGTTTTCATCACATGTGTTGATATATCTTTCTTTCAGAATTTGTAGCTTTGGTCGCACCTGACACTAAATACAATTTTTGTCAACAAAACACAGCAACTATATTATGTAGTCCTATAAATATGACTACCCATCTCAAGTTTTAGAATTACTGGGGTTTATTCTGTACCTGTAAATTACTTCTGCCTATGGATGGCCTCTTTCCTCAAATTCTGAAAGTGTTGAAAACTTCATCAATTATTAATTTAAAATGGTGAAATTTCTTGCAATGAAGAATTGTGCAGTGAAGGAAGACAGGTAAGCAAGTACATATTTTCATCTGTAATTTCAGTGAATTAGAGTCACTTTTAAAGTCACTAAGGACCATAACTGATTAACTATATCCTGCAAGGAAAATTTCTAGAATTCAAATTCAAATTCTTAAATTTTCACTGCCTTATGTATTTGAACTTTAATTCATATATTGAATCAAAGATTCAGTTTTTCATCCTGCAAACTAGAAGAAAAATTTTCTTTACATATACTCATAAATCAACTGATGATTGAATGACTAAGATTGCATTTCTAACATAGTGACCAGCAGTGTTTTAAAGTGAACTGTATCTGCAATTTCTTGGAATTAATGGTAAGATATTTGTGATAAAAGGCGTTATGACACATAACAGTGCAACATTTTGAAACAGTCATAAGATAATTGAAATGATTCCTCAGGTCTGACTGGAAAACTCATAGGTTATTCATTCTCTTGAAATACCCTGTTTGTGCAAAACAAGTCCACATCACCAAACTTAAAAAATTAATTTGTAGTTTGGTTCTCTTTATCTTACGATCTGCCATCTCTGATAGTGAAACTGTGGTGTTAAATTTTCTTTTACAAAGTTCCTCAAGCCTTTGAGAGGATAGACTGGGTCACTAGTTATCTCTTTACAAAGGACCCCATATGTAGTACTGAAGTAGCACTGATATGCATCTGGAAGTGAAGACCCATGTTTGTGGAAACCTGACATAGAGGGATCTTATGGACCATTTTCTAATGCTTCAGGAACAAAAAAAAAAAGGCCATATTTCCCACTGATTAGCAGGAGTTCCCTTTCAGACAGCTTAGACAATGGCCACATTTCCCAAACTGCTCAGTGTCCAGCAGTTTCTAGAGTGAATACCAAGGGCTACTTATTGAAAATCTGGCATTACCTGCTCCAGAGCTGCACTACTTCAATTTTTTCCAGGCTGCATTGTCATACACACAGAACAGTGATTACAGCACCACAGGCATCAGGCATAAATCTGTGTCATGGTTTAACCTGGCAGGTAGTTAAACACCTCATAGCCAGTTGTTCACTTCACCCATTTCAGTGGGATGGGGAAGAGAACTGGGATGAAAAAGTAAAATTCATGGATTGATACATAGAAAATTTAATAAGAAAGAAATTGAACAGAATATTATAATAATAGAATACACAAAACAAGTGATGCCCAATGCAGTTACTCATCACCCACCTATCAATGCCCAACCAGTTCCTGAGCAGTGGTTCCTGGCCCATTTTCTCCCCAGTTTATCTGCTATGCATGACACCATGTGGTATGGAATATCCCTTTGGTCAGTTTGGAACAGCTGTCTTGGCTGTGCCCCCTCCCAGTTTCTTGTGCCGCCCCCAGCCTCATCTCTGGTGGGGTAGGGTGGGAAGCTGAAAGTCCTTGATTTAATATAAACGTTACTTAGCAATAACTAAAACAGCAGGGTGTTATCAACATTATTCTCATCCTAAATCCAAAACACAGCACTGTACCAGCTACTAGGAAGAAAATTATCTCTATTCCAGCAGAAACAAGAAGAGTCGGGTGATCAGCATTCAAAACTTTACACACTCTTGGATTATTACTGTCTAAGATTTTGCTAAAGAAAGTCCAAAGAATGAAGTAACTACCTACATGGCAAATTCTATGGGGAAATGCCTTTGGCATGCTGTGTGCTGTCACAAACCTTTTGTGCAAGATATGAAAGTTAGAGAGTCCTAAGTGATTAGCAAAGGCCCCAAGGTACTATTTGCTACAACACAAGTATTAGGCTTCAAAACTGAGCTACAGTGCAATATAGTCAATTATCACTTAAAAGTCTCCAGGGCTTTCAGTTAAAAGAAGAATTTGGGTCCCTTTCCTACTCCACACAGCCCTCCAAAACATAGCCTAGTCTCTCCATCTCCCCACAGTAGTAGCTGCATTTCAGTAGTGAGCAATATACAAACTCTAGAGAACAATACAGTGCTATGCTGAATACTGGTCAGTACTAATCGTTGGGGTCCTCTGGCTCTATAAATGGTACGAACACCACATACCATCAGGTAAAGTTTACATGGAAAACAATGAGACTAGATATTCATTTCGGTTTGTTAAAGTTAAATTTGTTAAATGTCTGTCTGCTTGTAGAAAATGCCTGGATTCTGCCAGAATTTAGCTTTTCATTTTTGATTTCCACAGGGAAACATAAACCAGTGATGATTTTTTTTCCCAATGCTAAAGTTGTTAGATCCTAAATTTCCAGCTGGTCATACTGACACCTTGTCAGGGACTCTATGTGAACAATTTAATCGTTTCTTTCAGCAGAAAAACTGACTCCATTAGAGTGCAGTGGCCCAGAGGACCAAGAGCAGCTGTTAAAGTGCAATCACTGTTGAGGTCATATAAATTGTTATAAAAGTTCTTTCACTGTTTCTGCATTTAAACTTGCTAAAGTAAATGCAACCAACCTCTCCTTTAGATGCTTGCTTCTACCAGGGTTATGAAAGAAGTCCTCTCTGTAGCAGTCTTTGTGTTAGTCTTTTATCCTTGGTAATGTTCCAACCTCTCTGAAAATGGCAATTATTAATTCACTGTGAAAAAAGCACCACTTCTATCCCAATATTCTGATTCATTTTATTCCAGTTCTAACCTGCTGTTTCTGGCAAAAGCCTTTTTGATAAAGTGAAGGCTGAGTACTTTTGAGGCAGGCTTTGACAAAATTAGGTGCCATATGTGACAAGTTTCAGTTGGTGTTTATTTAAGCTAGGGGGTAGACCACAAGGACTCCATTTGGTAGCTCAGAGCTAGACTGACAAAAGAGTATTTAGCTACTTGACTCTTCTCTAGGGACTAATCACCGCTGGGAGTTTGGCACCTCATATCTCCACAGAGCAAGCCAACACATACACTAGCACTGTGCTCATCTGACTGAAATCACAAAACAGGGCTGGCAAGTGCTTAAGAGGTTCCTGACAAATGCAAGCTATTGCCCAAAACTGAAAGTTTGTTCCTCTCATCAGGCTTTCCAAGACTGTAGAAACTTCAGTTACAGCCTGACCACGTGGATAGTTTGCAAAACTGTGAGATGAGTTGAGAATTAAGTCAGCTGCCTAAGGAAAAGGGTTTTTTTGTTAAGACTTATTCTAGGCTAAATTTGAAATAGCTTATGCTTCCCTTGCTGGGCAGGTGAGCTACCTGGAATTGCCTGGTATTTACCTGAGGCTAAGAAACACAGCTGGTTGCTGGAAAGGTGCTGACACATAGTAACTGGTTTGTATACTCAGGATTGCAATTGTCATCTATTCATTTGGAGCTAGACCAAAACCAACATAAAACTATTTTCACAGAAAGCAATGGGTTTCCTTCAAGTCAGATGATAATAAAGAAGATCCATTTCTTAGGCATCAATGTGGACTTGGGATATCCTAATTCCAGCATCCTCTAGGCCCTAAAGTAATCTTAGGCAGTGTTTTTCTCAGATCCTCAAGTGAACACAACACTGATTTTGTGTGTGTATTTAAAGGGCTTTGAAAAATCTGACCAGAATGCCTCTGTGCCCAGTGCCAACTCTGTTGAATGGGTTATTAGTAAAATCTTATGTTATAGTAGTGCTGGAGGACAAATAAAGTCCTGTGTTGCTGAGAGCCCTATGAATAGCAAAGAAAGATAACAAAGATACATTATTGCTCAACCGAGAAGTATTTAAAGGGAAAGTTTCCTTGTCATTTAGAAAATCCCAGAGTGAATCCAACTGGTAAAAGAATTCTGAAATACTTCAAGTTTCCCTTCTTAATACCTTTTCAGATTCAGGTTCTTAGTTGTATCCAACCTCAATTTTTGATAAAGTGGATTATGAGACCCTACCTGTTTCACAACTGCCTGATTGTATTGAATAGTGATGGTGAATTCTGTGTGCCTCTGCTCAGGTTCAGAAAGCTGTTCCATTGCTGCCTTCTCATATGCACAGGGTGCAGTATTCTTATCATGGTATTTTTTTTTGCTTGCAGGTAAAGGGAAATTTTTATACTTGTATCCTGAGTTTTACTGATATCTCCAGTAAGGCAGAGGGCATTCCTGTATATAACTTAGTTCAAAAACAATTGCATATCAGTCCTTCTGACACCTGTGGGGATTGAGTTAGATCAAAGCTCAGAACAGATTCTGTTCTTCATTGCTGTTTCACTTAGTCAGAAATAATTTGTAAAAGACCTTTAGGGTACTGTCAGTGGAGCATAACTGCATTGATTGGAGAGATATGCATACCTTTATGAGCATACTTGTGTAGATTTCAAAGTGTAAGGTATTCAGACCAAGGTTTTCCTGGAATAAGACCAGTGAACGACGTGGGTGTACATATTCGTGTATACCTGGAGAGACATCTATGGCTGTGAGCATAGTTAAGACAGAAAAGCTGTCAATACTGTAAGTGGAAAATAAAAGAGAAGTGTGTTGAAAGTCTTTCATCAAGCCTGCTAGGGCTGCATTTAGTGGGTAACCAGGAGGGTACAGGACAGGACAGGACATTTCCTTTCTTCTCTATTGATCCTGATCAGTGCTGGCTTAAACAGTGAATATTCTCAGAAGAGAAAGTAAAGGATTGGTAACAGTGTGTCTGACAGTCTGTCTATTTCAGTAATAGAAATCCATGGTTAGGTGAAGAGATTCCAGAATTTCCTCATTTGTTAAAGTGTTGCAGTACACCTAGAAGAGCTGGCGGTGAAAATTAAGAGACTGGCAGACACCATTTATTTCACCCAGCAATGTGCACAGTTGCCATTGAAAAAAGGGAGCTAATATATCAACTTTATTAAAGGAGGGAAATCTTCTGCAAAACTCATCAGCTTTTGAGTTTTGGTGTTGGAAAGGCAAGAGATACTTTTTAAGGGATGTAAAATCAATTTGTCATTGTGTAGCTATTTTTTACTTATGAAAGATATGACTTATAATGATAACTATGTACCCAGAGCTTGGGGTGAGCAATTAAAAAGACTCTAAAGAGTGACACAATTAAATTTACCCTTTTCCCAATAGAAACAGTGTCCAATAAAATAAAATTATGATTGTGATATAAAGCATTGTTGGTAAAAAATTCTGAGTCACAACACAGGAAAACTAAACGAGAAGTCTGAGTAGTAAAAAAATTATATTTTTCACAGGACTTCCTCAAATATGAGAATGCTTGATTTACTACTCCAGCACATTTGATGTACATGATGTTCATTTTAGAAACTTCGGATTTCCTTAGCAAATGGAAATTTAATGTAAACAAAGCAGTCAGATCATAGGCAATGATAGCTAGAAATAACATTCTAAGTACTTTAATATTGACATTCCAGAGATGCTTACCTTTGTGAAGATGAGCAGAATATATATACAAAAAAACCCCCCAAAAACCAAAAAAGAATGAACAGCAATCTGCATTCCATCATTAAAATGAACTTTACAGATGACTTGCTCTTGGACTCTAAGACCAGTTCTTTTTTTAGAGCACAGTCTGCAGAACCAGAAAATTAAGACAAAACCAACCTTTTTGCAACCTCTCAGGACCAAAAAACACTCGGTCTGTGTTTTTGTATTTAAATGCTTAGTTTGGTTATTGGAACACCACTTCTTTGTTCTCCTTCTCAAGTGTTCTACATCAGCTCTGTGGTTTAAAGTGACACTTAAAATGTCTGTAACTTCATTCCAGCTACAGAGAATTCATATCAAAAGCCTTTTGCATATGTTTATTATGTCTACTGTATGTGTCTCTTTTATACCACTGCTTCATGATAAAGAGAAAGTAAGACACTCTTGAAGTATCTGCATTATCATTCTCAGATGCTACTTTCATGCATCCGATCCATCACTGTAATGTTTACACATCTGGGCTGTCATACCCAGAGCTAGTTAACCTGATTTCCCTTGGCATTTAGGCCCCTTTTATTAAGTTTGCTGAGAACAGAGTCTAACATAGCTATAAAATTTTTATCAATAAGTGTTTCAAGAACCCCAGAGTTTGGGAAAGTAATGTTCAGAGGACCTAAGCCTGGACAATGTTCATTTCAAAGTTTTAACATGTCAGGGAAAACCAAAGTCAGCAAAAGTAACGTGTAAATGAATAGGTGGTGATTATCAGACTCTCATAGCTCCAGCAATCTTCTAGGTGAGATATAAGACTGAATCGCTGATTAGTGATCATTAGGCAAGTATCTACACCATGCTGGAGAGCAGCTGTAAGTGTAGCATTGACACCAAAATTGTTTGCTCATGTAAAGGACCACCATACTAGAGTGACATGGGGCTGATTTGGTCATAACTGAAGATTTTCTCCAGGGAAATGGAAAGTCTGCCAAGTGCTCCAGAGATCTTCCCCTCACAGTACAGGTGAAGCCCAGTAGCCTCCAGCAATGCCTTCTGGCTGAGCCAGGAAAAGGCTGCAGGGAACACCTTGAGACCTTGTTAAAAAGAATTCTGTTACCTGTTTCAAGGAGCCAGCATCCACAGGGAACCTGAATTCAGGTTGAGTTTAAGCAATCAGTTTCTTGTGTGTCTTGTTGACACTTTCAGATATAAGATGCTTTGCTCTTTGATTCAATAGCTAAAGAATTATCATCAATACCTATATTTTACCATGAAGAGAAGCTAATTTAGACCAAATACAGAACACTGCTTTTTCATCTAGCCAAAAGCAAGGAGAGACATACATAGAGCTTCAGTGGTCTTCTGTGTTACACTTCAGCACAAAGAAGCAGAAAAAAAAAGGGAGTTGACATGAAAATATGGTAAAATTTAATAATATAGTATCCTTTAAGAGTGTCCTAAATACTATAATAATGTATTTCTTTCTATTTTTTAAATGTTTTTGTTTGCTTGTTTGTTTGGCTTTTTTTAGCTGACCACTTTGGGAAGGAGAGTATGAATTCTCGCATTGGTTTGTTAGTGACAAAAGAGTACAATACATCAAAATTGTGGAATTCAAACTAGCCTGTCCTCTGGGAGACATCTGTCTGCTCCCTTGCTTGGGCACACAGTGTGCATACCAGCAGGCTGTGGTCCTCAGTGGCTTTGGATTATTACTTTCACTAAAATAACATGCTTTAGGTATTAATGGGTCACTTTAGCCAACTTCAGTAAATGAAAGAATGGAACTTGTTATGTTCCAAAATAAAACTGAAATTCTTTGAAGTGCTGGCAATACTGGAAATAAGTGAAGTTCATACAAGTACATATATCCAAAACCCATACAAAGACAGGCTCTGTGACATGCCCAATTGCATTTTCAGGTAATAATATTGTTACAGTGTTTATTGCTTTAAGTATCCTTGTCCTGCCTGGTCTCTCATCTATGAGTCACTCACGGGTCTATACCCAAACTCCTGAAGGTGCTCAAAGGCGCTCATCTTTCCAGCTCTTGTGTTTGTGCCTTTGACCTTCCTCATTACTTACTGTTGCCTTTCTCCATTTGTGTTTGTGTATGTCAGTCTGTGTGTGTGTTTACATGCACAGACATAAGCAGTCTGGGGGATAACTAGCACGTGCTGTTATGTGGAGGTTTCATCTGTAAGGGCCAGTGTACGAAGCGTACCAAGTGAGCATGTTCCAGTTTTCAATGGCCAAGCATTAGCCAACCCTAACTGTTCAACTTTTTCTGTAGTTTCCACCTCCTGAGATGATATACAATGGAAACACAGACTATGCATTAAGAATTTAAGCCTCTTCAAATAGACTCTCTCTTTTTTTACTTCACACTCTCAGGAATAGTCCACAACCACAAACAGATAACCATGTGCTACATATAGAAAAACTGTAAAAAACAAGTCCTTAAAGCCGTGTTGTATCCATCATATACAGATATGAGTGGGACAGGGTTTTTTTAGAGAAGGGTAATATATTTTACAAGATCCATTTGTACTGTAAAGAAAACAGAAATACTGAGAGTGCACAAGCCTCAAAATTAAGTACAATCTGGGAATACTTGCTGTGAGTTTAATTTAATTATGGGAGTAATCAATTAGAAAAATCTGGGTATTATTTGTCATCAGAATGAGATATTAATTATGCAGGATTAGCAAAGTTGTTACCTGTTGAGAGATGAGAAAGAAAAGTTATTGCTTGTGGAAATCTGAGAGTTTATATCGTAATTGGTCTTCATGTATTTAGAATTTCCTTGACAAATTTTCTGCTGATTTGTCTAAGTATATTTTCCTCCTGACACTATAGCAGAAGATCATGTTTTGTTCACTTAGGAGGATTAAATGGGAAGTACTTTAAGCACACAATTAAATTCTACATAGAATCTTATGTGACAATATAGGTAGCTTAAGAAAAAGTTAATAATTTTGAGAGATTCATTTTTTTTTGTTTTTATTTATTTTGCATTATGACATAGAATTTGCACATTCTCAACTGCATCTGAATCCGATTTCTGATTCATTCAGGTCTGCATTATTAATTAAAGTCCATTATTAAAACAAAGCATTAATAAAGGAGATTATAGTACGGTGACCCCTAGAACAAGAATAACTTTCTACGATTTATGCATCTTCTGTTTTAAGTTACTTTTTTTCTGATTATTATGCAAAAATTTTCCCTTAATTTTTTTGTTCTGTGTAAGCTCAAATTTCACTTTTGCTTTTCAAGATTCTCACTATGGGACCATTTTGTACTGTAATTTGGCAGAGGTTCTCTCTGAGTAGGAGGTTTGGACTTGTTTTCAGGATAACTGAGATATTCTTTTTCTTTGCTTTTGCTAAATTTTGGTATTTTGCTAACCTTTTTGATGAGTACATAGGGACCTTCAAGAATCGTTTTTCTCATGGAAATGGAAAAAATTTCTGTTCTCTGCCATACATGGGAGTGTGAAGGGGAGAAAATTATTCTCTTCAAAAAACACAAAGTGAACAAATGAATTTATAGAACTATCTGGAATTCATATCCCTGAAAAGTAGTTGATTGTACTTTTATGAACTTCTCAGATACTTCTTATTTTTCTAAACCATGTTCAGTCATTCCTAGAAGAGAATAAAACTCTCTAGTAATTGAGAAATTTGCTATAGCATAACCATGAATTAAAAACTAAACTGTGAGTAGAGTACAGTTCTGATGTGATTTCATTATTATTTTTAATGCATATACTAACAAATATCTCCAAAACAAGGAAATAAATTTATAAAAATATATAGATGGGTATATCTACTCATTGGATGCTCTTTTCCTTGTTAAGTCAGAGGTTAGGTTCTCAGCTTCCATTCCATTCCTTGACAGTGTTATCCTAGTATGACTTTAGAGATTTCTTCTCTTCCAGTTGGCTCACTTGAAAAACGCCTGTTGAGGGAGCAAAAGTGACAAAAATTATTTTGTAAACTGTATTGGAATATTTCTATAAAAAGTTAAGTTCATGAAACATTAGTCTGTGGTACAATAAGTCAATTAAGAGAAAGTATTTCAGCGGGACAACAGAATGAAAATATTACATTTGGTGATGGGGTCAATATAAAATAACCTTTGCTCATACACAAATTCCCTATCCAAGCATTTGCACTCTCCTTAAGCTTGTAGTGCTGGCATCATTGGAAGGTCTTTTCTCAAAAGCTCAGAAAAATATAGAACTGCTCTAAGACCTTGTGAAGGGTGAATTTTTTATTTTTGACAGTTTGATTTGCCTCAGATATAAGGAGCAGAGATTATTCTCCTTCACTGCCCAAGACTTGCTAGATGGGGTTCCAAATTCAGCAGGCAATAATAGACTAACTTTTCAGGTATGCCTCTTATTTTGGAATTAAGAATATTACTTTTAACTGTCATATTAATTATCATCATTCCCAGAAGAGTAGGGTATATCAAACTTTTCCTTTATTCAGTTTCCAGATAACTCCTTAAAGAAATACCTCTGTCATTCTGCATGTTTTCTGTGTGTTCCTGACTCACAAGTTCCTGGAATTCACAAAAGACAATTTTAACTTAGAATTTGTAGATTGTTCAAATTCATATAAATTGAAATGTATTTAAAGTGCCTTCTAAAAATTCTTAAGATATCTGACTTTACTTTTGCAGGAACAATAAAATACTTGAATAGTACTGATCAGAACTGAGGCACTCCACTCTTGAGGCAGTGGAGCATCAAGACCTTGATCTACAGTTAAAATACCTACCTTAAACAGCTTTAGCATAAAGTAAACATATTTTCTAATATAGTTTCTTGATTTGCAGCAAAACTACCCTAGAGATGCTTTAATTTCAATGTAACTTTTAAAAAGTAATTTAAATCAGGACATCAGGGTTATTCCGACATTCCCATAGAAAGTGTAATGAAATCATTAATATCCAGATAGATATCTGAGGCAGTGACAGTACATTTCATTGAATGCATAGCAAGAAACAGAAGATTTGGATTTTCTTTCATTTACACTGGTAGAAACTAGATTTTCTATGTGATGAAGAAGAAATAATGACAATATAACTTCAAAGAGAATAAAACAAATAATTTCTAATAGACAAACACCTGTTCTGGAAAAAGCAAAAGTTTTTGATGTTTAATTGAGGCTGATATATGGAAGCAAAACTGTAGTTCTGTAAATACTATAATACTCCAATCTAACTTCAGTACTGTGTCTGGGAGAATGCATGTGGTTTATAATAAGACAATAAATATAGACAACATCATGTTCAACACAATGCTAAATATGTCAACCTTTCTCTGTGATGGAGTGGAGCATTTTTAAAACATCAGGATGACTAAGTTCTAAAATCACCTTCATGTATTTATGCCTGGATTCATCCTTTACTGGCTATTAAAGTATGTGTTATTGACTGTTTTCTAAATACGATCAAGGTCTTTGTTTCAAGGTCTTTGAAATTTGTCTTGAAAACTGTTCTGTGTAGCACACCGCATTGTCATCTGGGAGCACAGTGACTGCTGCCTGCTACCCGAGTAGCAGGGTACTGCTCTGTTTTGGTACAGCAAAGTTTTCTATACTCCCATCCTTCTTTTTGTTTAATTGTGAGAAGATTTTTCTACCTGGCTTATAATGGTAGAGCTAGGAAAAATCTTTGTGGTACTTAAGTGTTTCCAGTCATTTGACATCTTAGTGAAAGATGTTTGCAAATTTTTGTCAACATCGCTACTTAATTACAAAGAAAAAAAATTAATTGAGTTGCAAGAGCCTGTGTGTTTTAAAATATTGTCTTCTAAGGTTGTTTTGTGATTTTGCCCAAAATGTATTGCTTAGCACAAACTCATATCATTGCCTTTTCTCTTTTCTGGAGTTACTTGTTCATGTATAGTCATGAAAATAAGTTCTATTATGGAGCAATGACTTCCCACTCGGCAGACTCAGATGGGATGTGAGAGATGTTCTTGTGAACTATGATGTATTTCAGGAATGCTGGCTACCACAAAATGTGTTCACCTTGGAGCTGGATGTTTTCTGCAGAACACACCAATAAAACAATCTTTTAATGGCCACCTGTTCCAGCACCCAGGTGTGCTGTATATACATCCTGTTTCTCACACACTGGAATACTTTCAAGTATCAGGGTTTTTTATTGAAATCATAGCCAACCATATTAAGATATGATTTCAGGTAATTATAAATGGAAATAATATTTATAAAATACTTGCTTGACTAAAGATCACACTGCTGTACAAAATCCATGTTTTCCTAGGAGATCAGTCAACTCCTTTGATTTAATAAACCATTTGTTGGCAGATTTGTAAAGCGATACTGTACCGCAGGTCCTAGTAGTTTTCCACCGAGTAAATAATTTTGCTGTTTCAGATTACAAGTGCTAAAACAAGTGTTATTTGTAAATGTCAGCCTTATGAAGTTTACTGCATTTTGCTTGAAATGCATCTACTGTACACACTTTATTTACACTGGGGTGTGACAGCTCTCTCCTGCTCTGTCTTTTGCAGCTGGCCTTGTCTGTGATCAGTGACCAAGGATGTGTCTGAAGGACATCCTGTGAATGGGTCAGGGCAAACCCTGATATCAATACAGACTGGGTGATGAAGGGATTAAGAGCAGCCCTGGCAAGAAGGACTTGGGGATACTGGTGGTTGAGAGGCTGGACATGAGCTGGAAATGTGGGCTTGAAGCCCAGAAAGCCAGTTGTATCCTGACCTGCATCAAAAGCAGCATGGCCAGCAGGGTAAGGGAAGGGATTCTGCACCTCTACTCCAGTCTTGTGAAACCCCACCTGGAGTACTGCAACCAGCTCTGGTGTCCTCAGCACAGGAAGGGTATGGACCTCTTGGAGTGGGTCCATAAGAGGGCCACAAAGAGAAAGAGAGCTGGAGCACTTCTCCTCTAAGGAAAGGCTGAGAGAGTTGGGGTCACTTAGCTTGGACAAGTCTCCTGGGACACCTTATACCTTTTGGTACTTAAAGGATGCTTATAACAAAGACAAGTGTGGACTTTTTATCAGAACCTATTGTGATAGACAAGGGGTAATGGTTTCAAACTAAAAGAGGATAAATTCACACTAGACTGAAGGAAGAAATTTTTCAAAGTGAGGGTGATAAAACACTGGAACAGGTTGCCCAGAGAGGTGGTGAATGCCCCATCCCTGGAACAATTCAAGATCAGGTTAGATGGGTCTCTAAGCAACCTGATCTAATTGAAGATGCCCCTGTTCATTGCAGGGAAGTTGGACTAGATGGCCTTTAAAGGGCCCTTCTAACCAAAACTATTCTATGATTTTATAAGTCTATGATTCTATGAAAGGTATCTGTTTGGCCGATAGTAAATTGAGCTGGAACACTTTCTGAATCAGCATTTGATTTTAGATAACCCTCAAAATATTATTTTAGTGAGCCTGTATTCTGAAGAAGTATTGGTTGAACTGAGAACTCTTGTTCATGCTTAAACTTGAAGCAGATTTTGTCCCTGCAATACTGTGCCCTTGAGTTTAGCATCACAAGAAAAAAAAACCAAAAAGCCAACAACTTTGGACCACTATGACTCTCTTTGAGAGTTTTGAGTCATTGGCAGCCTAATTTTGTTTAGAAAAGGAAAAATGAAGCTCTTGATGTGGTTTCTAATTTTTCCACTGAAACACTGGGTCGGATAAGGGGAAAGATTGAAAATTTTCCAGTAAGGTAGAGTGGCCTAATTAACCATCACTCTAAAACTAGGACATGAAAGCAATACCAGAGAATGGTAGCTCTAAAGTGTGTACTATTTTCAAATATTGTCTTAGGATTCATGGTAGAATATTCCTCTGTGACAAGCGTGACCAACCATCATGTGTACAAACATGTTCACTGGGCAGGGAGTGACATCTCTCTGCTCAGCAGAAGCATTAGGACCAGAGGAAGTGAGTCATGACTCGCTTTCCAAGGATCAGCATGAAACAAACAGGCCAGCAAGTGGGGTTGACAGATGCAGCTATTAGTGTCAAGGAACCCAGAAAAGTCATCTGGTTCCCAGGATGGCACATTGCTTGTGTTTTTTTTCTGGTTGTGATGACTCATATCTTTGTCTTCTGATGCTTACAGAGTATTTGATAGAGCCTAGCCACAAAACAAATGTTTCAAAGCAGCTGGAAAAGTGAAGATATGTCCTAGATTTAATTTTGCTGACACTTACAATTACTTGGTAAGGAAAGCAAAATTAGCCAAAGACACACCTAATTGTACAGTCACAGAAGAAAATCCTGTCCTCTGGCAAAACCACAGCATACCAAAACCAACCCTCCTGACTGTCTGCTTTCTACAGTGTTGCAGCCTGTTAGACATGTGTGAAAAGCTGAACTTCAGTACCATACACAGTCCTAAATTTTCTATATTTTGTTACTGCCAAATAAGGTTGAAGGAATGAATTTGAGCTTTTTGTGTCTTAAGAAAGTTGTTCAAAAATATTTAGTTTCAGTTCTGTTAAAATTATTATTATTTTTATCTTGTCATTTTAACTTGTACATTTGTAATCTTTTGAAGGAAAGAAATTATAAATAGGAGATGATTAGTCCTGTAGAAATTGATTTTTTACTTTGGTCAAAATAATATATTTTTTTCTCCTTGGATCTAGTTATTACACTAATTTCCTTTAATAAATGAACAAAATTTATCCAGCTTGTGGTACGTTTGGATATTCTGGCAGTGTGATCGTTCAGTGTTACCACTGGCTTGGCACCCAGCAAGCAGAGGACCTCCCTGCCTCCACAGAATAGAAGAGGGAAGAAAAGCCCGTGTTGGGGCAGGAGGACATCATACTCTGGAGGGAGGCAAAGTAGAAGAGCCATGGAGACTCCTTCAGTTGAGCTGTTTGACAAGAAAATCCTTAATTGTAGTATGTGACACATCTTAATATGGAACTCTGTTATTAGAAGCATTTGAACCCTTTGGAAGCCTCTGCTATGGCTTTGGTGGTGACATCTCTTTTCACTGAGACCACGATGACCCCAGTTCATGGGCAGGCCTCGAAGTGGACTGAGATCCCATAGCGCTTGCAGAGACAGCCTACAGCACAGCTGGTGATTAGGGAGAGAGAATGGAGAGAACCACTACCATGTCTTCAGAAAATTTCTATTAATTTCTTGTGATCAGATGTTTTTTTCACAGATGACTTCTTTGAACTTTATCTAACATTAGGTGGATATTTTAGAAATGAAGCCTTCTGAAAAAAATACAACCAAAAAACCAAAACAATCAACCACACAACCAAACCAACCAACCAACCAACCAAAAATTACAAAAAAAGCCCTACAAAAAAAAAAACCCTATAAAGTTTTAAGCCCTTACATTTGTAAAGAGTATGAAATGGCTGTAATTGATATAGCACTACTTTCCTGAGTTGCTTGGCTGCTGCAGTTCTTGGTACATGTGCCAGAAGATATTTTTTCATCTATTTAACTTTGACATAATATTCCCATAACTTTGTTAATATTACTAGTCTTTTTGAACAGCATTCCCAAATATGGTTATTTGGAAAATCCACACTCTTCACAGCAATATGAAAATCTCTGGATCCAGATTATTTCTCTAGATTTCTGTTTTGCGTAATCAGCCTAGGTAGTTAGTTGACTTTTGCCAGCAAAAACCCTAAATTATCAGGGTTCATTCTGTAAATAAAGATTTAATTAAAACTTTCAAGTGCTTCCACCAACCATGTATCTCAGGAAATATTTCGATTAAAACATCTGGGATGTTTGATTTGGATTTTTATTCAAATGAATGAATCTATTCATTTGGGATTCATTTTCAAGTCTTCATATTTCCTTTGATTGCAATGGCCCGGTAACAATCTATAATGATGGTTTTAGTTATAGGCATACAAAATTAACATCTTCATGCCATCATAGCATTGAAGAGTAAAGCACACAAAAATTTGAGTTTTTTTTCAAAGACATTATTTACTGAATGGAGTGGACATCCTGACTTAGTCCTAGAGCAGATGAGGGTGTAGGGTTCTGAGAGTTGTTTTCATGTCTGCTACTGGCTGTTTTAAAAGCCACTTCTATTCGTCCTGCAGATATTAAGCTATAACAGGGGATTTTTTGGTCCCTATTAATTATTTTTTTCCCCAGCCTAATTAAAAATGTTAGAATATAGGGAAGACAGAGTAAAAACTGTTGAAAACATTTCTGTAAAAATTCTGCAAAGAAACAAGTTTGAAATGTCAGGATTTACCAAAGTTTGGTATGTACAATTTAAAGTATTTCTGAAGTCCTGCAGGCAAAGAGGGAGTATAGCATTTCTTGCGCATCCTTTTCCTCTCTGGCATCTCCTGTCCCTCTTGTTTGTATCCTTTGCTTCCAGGTTAATTTTCATGTGCAGCAACACAAAGGCGGCATTAATCAATTAATTTCAGTTCTTTCTATGCTTTTTTGAGCTTGGGAAGCTAATTATGGGCTTGTCTACATTTTGCACCACTATGCAGCAAAAACTGTCTGCTCCCTGAGAGCTGGAGACCTGGCAATTGCACCTGGAGTGCAATACCACAGCTAACTGGGCAGGGATTCAGTGACCTTTTCCACCACCACCAGCAAGAAAGTAGGGTAGACCCAGAGGTGGCAGCCAGCTCCAGCCTAGAGCCTGGATCATCTGGCAAATGGGTAGTAACAGGGTAGGTCCAAAATCTGGAAGCCAAGAAACCAAGCAGCAGGTAAGAGTGAGAATCAGGGCTGGTGGTCACCAGATGGATCCACGGTATTGAGGCGGGTTTGAAGTCAAGCAGTGTGCCAGACTATGGGTCAGACCATTAGGTCTGTGGTTGAGCACGCCAGGGCTGTGGGAAGCTGGAGCCCAGCACTGCTAAGGCATCACTGGAGCAGGGATTGATGGCCATAGGGGGGTGAAAAGGGATCCTGGACTGTGGGCAGTCCAGAGAAGGAACCAATAAATCTTTCAGATTTATTGGTCCCAGGGGTCCAGCCAGGGCAGGTTAGCTGTCCAGATGTCCTCCAGACACTGACATCACATGCCTTAGCAGAATATGGTAGAAAGAGGAATGAAAAGTATAATGAATCAGAAACTTCTGTAAATGTCTTTTAAAGGCAATAAAGAAAATATGGTTTTGGACTGTTAGTGAGGAAGCACTTCTTTCTCACCAAGCTTGGAAGAGAAGAAGAGTGTGGGGAAATAAGTGAGGATTTTTCCAAGCCCTTTCCTTTCCTGGGACCTTGTAGGCATGCTGATCTTTGGCAACCAAGTTTGCCATAAGGTTTACTCATTGCCCAGTGTTTAATAACAGGTCAGGTGAGGATAGTACAGAAAATCTGTGACTTTTCAGTTTGGAGAGGAGATAAATGAAAGGGTCACCTGGAAAAGTTTCACAGAATTATGAAAATAATGAAGATATGACAGTGTTGGTCACTGATATGTACAAACTAGACGCCTCTCAAAGGAACAGTAGGAGACTGGTTTAAAGTAAGCAAAAAGACAAATACTTCTTCACACTGTAGGTACTAATTTCCTGGCTACTGCCACCAACAAACAGTTGTGGATACAGAGTGCTTTTGCTGGTTCAACAGGGGTTAAATAAATCTGTAGATGACCAGTTCATACATGGAATATGAAGAGGAGTGACAGAGGGTTCATCCCTGTCTTTTCTGCTCTGGATGCTGGGAGATTGCACAGGAAATGCACCTCAAAAAGTGGCAGAGTCACATCCCTTCCATATGTACTCACTCCCTCAGCCATTGCTGAGGAGACACTTCTGTGCTTTGTCCCACAAGGCACTTCTTATGGACTGATGGTTTTGACTCCTCTCCTTAACTCTTTTCCTTTACAACAAATCTGAAAGATTTATTGGTCCATTCTCTGGATTTAAACTCATCAGGGAAGTCAAAGAGAGTATGCACATATGTAGATTATCATAGAGTTATAGAACGATCAGGCTTGAGAGAAGCCTTAAATATCATCTAGTTTCAACACCTTTGCCATGGGCAGGAGCATCTTCTACTAGGGCAGGAAATGTTCCACTAGGAGGGTATTATTATGTGATCAACTGTTCACACTGAAACATTGTATTATGACCAACTGTCACTGCTCTTAAATCTCCTTAGGTGCATATCATGACTGCTAAAACTTACAGTGACCTGCTGGAGCTGTATTCTGGGTCAGTACTTCAAATCTATTGACATATCCATAATTGTGTGAGACAAATATTCATGACAGACAACGGATAACAGGGATGAAGGCATGAAAAAAAAGGCATCAAAGGAAGAGTTGTAAACTGCAGCAAAAGAGGAGGCAAAAGGAACAGAGTTCATAAAAAGTACAGTCAAGGCAAATAAGAATTATGAAGCAGGCAATATTCCCCCCACTTCTACCTGAGAAGACTTTTTCTTCCTAATGTCATTTCCCTACATATTCTGGCTCTCCATAGTGGAAGCTTTACTCTTTTCTGTCTTCTCATCTTGAATTTGTGGGATGTAGGATTAGAAAGTGGGCATAATATACGGACAAAGCAGTCCTGAGGTATGAACAGGACCTATCTCCAGTATTTGTTCTTTTCATTATGACATGTGGCAAGTTAAAAAAGTACACCTTCTGCTATTATACAGTAAATTAAGACAGAGTAAAATGGAACCTGATGAAGCAGCTATTATCTTCTTAAAGGAGAGTTGGTTTTATAGGTTTCAGAAAAGAATAATAATTTTGTCTAATTATTTTATACAGAGTACAAATAGTGCAGTACCCTTTATTGGGAAAAAGAATCGCACCACAAACCAATCCCAAAACCACAAAGAAACAGAAAAAAGGAAAGCCTTTTAAAGAAGTTTTGTATTTAATATGGACATAGCTTTTATCTTATTTGAAACCATTTTACATTTACATTGCATGTTTATTGATTGGACAAAGGAAAATTTGATGAGTTTGTTTTCTTAATTCTTAATTAATTCTACATTCTTAATTACTCAGATGTGTAAGTCAATGAGTGAACAAGTAATATGGCTTCTTGCTTCCTCAATCTGTCTTCAATAATGGGCCAAAGTGGGCTTACTTTTGGCTCAGGGAAAATATTTGCACAACAAATAAGTGGACCATCACTGTATGTAATACCAGAAGTCAACCATCTGGATTTAGCATTGGGTGCTCAAAGGAAAAACAGAAAAGCTCTTTGTCCTACATAAATGTCCAGAGCAAGTTTTAATCCAGATCCTTGGTCAGATGTTTCTTTGGATGCCACTGAAAGCTTACATTCAGTTGTTTGTTAGTGTTGTCTGCTTCTGGATTTGCAATGATCCTGACATTCTGTTCCTATGGTTGGAGTGTTTGTTTTCTCTCCATTTGTCAAATCAACAACGCCAGAGGAAATACTAACCTTCAGTGACCTACAGACATCTTTATATCTTTTCTGTCAAGCCATACAGAATCTCAGAGAACAAAGAACGCTCTTTTCAGTTCAGTACCTTTGCCAGAATATTTCTATGTTTTCTGGGAGGGACCAGCAAGATATTCAAGGAGAAACTGCCAGATAAGACAAGATGTCACTTAACACAGATCTTACTGATTCAATCAGGAGGAAGGATTTCTTTTGTGTCAGGTGGAACTGCTGCTTTCAAACCAGAAGTTTTAGTCTGATTTCATCAGGAGCTATGGTGCAGGAACCATCCACTGAGATGGGGACAGTCCACTAAATCATTAATGATACTGGACTGTCTGCCCATCATTCTGCAGGCACTGATGGGCCACGTGGTACAATAAAGTTCAAGCACTATAACAGAGAATCCTTACTAGGACCACAACCCAAAAGTATTTTTTTTTTCTAATAATATATTACCAGAAATAGATGACCTGTTATTTTTATCCTTTTTTTTAATGCCTCTAAAATTATACAAAACCTCTCTTACTTGCAGAGATGAGCCTTAAAGTCTAATTGTTGTCTTTTTCCAAATACAGTTTACAGAAATTACCAGTATAACTAGGAAGCACAGGTAGTGCCTGTTTCTTGAGAGGGCCTGCACACTTTTTTAAAATTACTAATTTACTTTCAGAGACACAACGCCACATAAGGCAAATAAACTGATTGGGAGCCAAGTTTTATGCAAACCCATGCATTGCTTAATCAGAGAGCAGACATCCCTACAGGTTTTGCACATCTGTGTGCAAATCCGTTTTCACATGTTAGATCAAGCGGTACCTCAAGATGTTATATGTATAGATATATGCGCTTACATGTTTATTAGTACTGTTTTGCTTTCCAAACTGATAATTTTCCCAGAATGTAATTGAGAACACTCTTGCTACTGCAGCCCTAATATGATCTTGAAATTTAATAGATTGTATATTGTTCTCATGAATCCAACCACAACAGATATAGGACTGTGCATTTGCATTCTCATGTACAGCTTGAAATCTGGCTGCTTTTCTGGAGGAGGAGTATAGCTATACAAGAAGAAACATCATTTCTCAAGGACCTGAGTTAAATGTTATCTGTGAAATGTATTGTATGAAAAGAAATATTTTCATTTATGTAATATATCTCACATCTCTTTGGCATAGTGCCAATGCATATGCCTCCCTTAAAAAAAGCCATCAATCTGGACATCTGTTAGAAATCTCTTTCCTGAATTATTTACATAGCTGAAGAGGTAATTTTCTTTTTTTAGATGGGTACCTGCATTATCAGTGTTTATAAATGTAATTCAGGGCTGGCACAATTGAGTTTTCCATAAGTAATTACTTGGTAGTACAGTAAAAAGCATGTGGTTTATGTAATGATGATATTCTGTAAATTAATCTTAAAATGGAAACTGCAGTCCATCTTTAGAAAGGCATCATATGCTGCCAGTGAAGGAAGACAAAATGGTTTTCATGCCATCTTTTTACTGTAAATTTATTTTATCTCAGCTAACTGAGATTTCTTTACCATTCTGTTTCCATCTATGAGTTGCAGAGCAATCCAGTTTTCATACATGAATAATTGAAATACATTGATTTAATAATCCAATTCTCTACATATGAAATATCATTTGATCCCTTGTTGCAATGCTGTTTCCAATAGTTTCCAGTAGCAGGTAGTCAGTGAAAGATATGATATAGAAAGTTTTGTAAGCATATTTCTTCACATGATGATTTCTCAGAAAGATCAAATGTGCCAGATGTTAAACAAATATTCATTGAACTATTTCCTTTTTGAGAACACTTAAAAGATTATGCTGCAGAAATAATTTACATTTCCTGTAATATAATTTGCAATGTATAAAGTAGTGCTAAAAGCTTACTTTGAGCTGAACACCCAGAAGCAAAACTTTATTGCGGTATGTTTTCAGGTCAACCAAGGATGAAAGAATAAGGAAAGCATGCTCCTAGAAATAATGTTCAATACTGGGCAGGTCCCATCTTGTAGCTTTCTTCCCTCAAACTAACTTACAAGCAGTTGAGGGAAGTGAGACGAGAGTTTTACCTGTGTTTGTTTCTTGGAATTACTGTAGTGTGGTTTGCTACTCTGCAACAGGAATATACTGTCCTTCCTGACTTTCTCCTGAGCTGACATTTTGTGGAAGGATGAGTTCTCTGCCATGAGCACTGAGTTCTGAAAATGTGACAAACAACATATGACACACTAATTTTGGAAATTACTATCTATAATAAATAAATATAATTTCTTGTTCTACATGCATTATCTTGTTCTATATTCATGTTAGTGAAGTAGACAATGTCAGCCACTGCAGCTTCAGTGATGTTTTGGAATTACTGATACCTAACTACATAAATTTCCTCATATAGCATTTCCCTGAACTCTGTCACTATGTGCCACATTTGGAGGTTGACTGTATGGTTGCTTGACAATAACCACAATTGAAAACCATAGGCAAAGAAACACACCTTTAGTGGGTCAGAATACGTGGAATTTCTTCAGCATGACTTAGTTATTTTAGAAAAACTGCAGCATGAATTGTAGTTTTTATTTTCTATTTATTTCTGGCTCCCGTTCTCTTGTAAGCTCATAACGAGTAAATAACTTGTTCTGGGAAGATGCTAACACACCCTTCTCCTCCCAAATCCCCCAAATACAACATACACATGAAGAAATTGAAAAAATGCTTTAAAGTCACAGAGATAGAAATTTCAGGTTGCTGAAAATTAAATAGTTTAAAATATTACCCAAAAATACCTACAGTGTTTCAAAACACTTACAAGGAAATATTTGTCCATGAGAACTCAGTGGATGTCTCTTTTTTCCTCCTTGTGTCCCCTCTAAGTTAGGCAAAGACAATATGGAGGAGGAAGATATATGTTGTAGAAGCTGAAGCAGGCAGAGGCTGGTAAGATTTTGGCAGTAAATTGATGCCTGGGTATTAGCTGGCCAAGAAGTCTAGGCCTATGAATTACTGGATGAAATGTAAGAATGGAATGATGTGGGTCCTGGAACCTGGAAGTGACTGGGTGAACACACCCATGATCAGTGTAAGATAAAGAAAGTGGGAGAAAAAGAGGACAAAACAAATGAAAGTCAGAACTGAGTTGCAGGGGAAGAAATGTCATTGATGGGGTTGATAAGCAAGTCCTATAAATCTCTATTTGTTCTAAATCCAGTGGTCGACTGTTTTTCTGATAAATTATTATATAAATTTGAGTTGTGCTAGGCTAAGGAAATGCTTAGAAATACAGCTTCTGGTTTTTTGACTAAGCATCCTAGATGTTATAGCCTTTTAGAGAGCATAAGCACTACTGTATAGATTAGGTATCTCCTGAGTGGGACAAGTCAAGCAGACAAGTAGGTTTCTGGGCTATGAATCCCAATTTCAGGGAGCCATCTCATCCAAAAAGGAAAGAAGTGCAGACCACTTTATTTCTATTCTGCATGTCTGGTGCTGTGATACATGCTCCTAGCTGGCTCAGGCTCCCTATTTTACAGAATTTGGAGGAAAAATGGGGACATAACTTATATTTTCTCTCCTCAGGCCACATGCCTAACTTATAGTCTTTTTAGTGTCCGCAGTAATATCAACATCTCATCTGAACCTTAGCACTTGCATGTAAACGTTACTCAGCAACTTTTTGGCAGAGGCAGGGATAGAAATCCGTTTTCCTGGGGAACATGTTAGCTCCCTCAGTCACAAGACTTTATTTTGTTAATCTCAACACTTCTGGTTCCTTTCCCTGTGCTATTTCTTGTTGATGACAAATGATGCAGAGGGCCCTGCGTATGACATGCCTTCACTTGTGACACTTTGATTCTCCTCCTTCCCTCATCCCCCCACAAAAAGAAAGCAGGATTCTTCTATGGGTAAAAGATATCGGAGAAAAAATTGTGTGATCTTGTAAGCAAAGTCTGAATCTTAATATATGGTAACAAATTAAAATTGTACAGGCAGATTTTTAATGTTTTAAATATGGGTTTATAACATGAATTATATTATCTTAACCTATTTTATGTGTTATGTGTAATGCTTGTGAATATTTACATTGGTTTTTATACTAGTTTTCTACCCACCTCCCTTTCTCCCCATTTACTTATAAACTCTATATCATGCAAGCATATAGCATAAATGCTTTTGGGTAAATTCCTTCAAAAATAAATTAAATTTGGATTTAAGTAATTCATTCTAAACCTAAATGACCAGAGAAAAATAAATTTTTTCCTCGGATTTCAAAAATTCATCAGCAGAGCACCTTCATTTGCTTAATCAATTTGAACATTGGAAATGCTGTCCAATGAAGACAGAGGTGACAGGATTTTTATGCCTATTTTCCTGGGTTTACTTATAATTATTTTGTATCACTGGGACTTTAGTAGTAGTAATTTAAAAGTAACTCTAGCTTGGCCAGACTACATGCTCCTTGTGTCATAATTTTATGATGTCAGTGTGTGTTTCACCTACACAGAAGTGATCTATCAGCCTTGCTGGCTGTGTGTCTAAGAAAAAAGCTACTTAATCCTAGCACTGCCTCAGTTGTACTGATGGAATGATAACTGCTCTTGTATACTTTTAAAGAGGCATTTATCTTGTAAAGAAGCATACACACTAAAGCATACAGCAGGCAGTTGTCAGATTTGCATGCCAATTGTGACCTTTTCTAAATCATGCTCTTCCTAGGAATCTTGCCGCATTTGCCACAGTTTCCTTGGAATGAGACCACACATGCTTTGAATTGATACAAAATTATTTGAGAAGGTTGTTGTAGCTGTCATAGGGAACCAAAAATAACTTCTTCAAACAGAACGCCTGTTCTTTTCAAGAGTTTTCGCTGAACAGATGTGGCTTCAACCACAGTTTGAATTTGCACTTCACCTTCAAAGTTCAGGAACTTTTCAAAAGAGTTTTCCCATACACTCCTCTCCACTTATGTCTTATGGTTGCAATTCAAAAGATAATCAGTCTCTCTTTGTATTTTAATGCTATTCATCAGAGAAGAGAGGGACTGAGGAGCCTGCTAAATCTCACCAATTTCTCTACTGTGAAGGCAAGGCTGTATGCAAAGCCACCATGACACTGGTGGCATAGCACAGATCTGGAGCCTGTTCCCAGCTCAGCTGCCAGTCCTTGGGCTGATCCTTGACAGCTGATTTGCACAGTACTAGTCTTCTTGTTTTGCACCTGCAAAAGGGCAGTAAAGATCCTGACTTCCATTATGCATATTGTTATTTGTTATTATATCCATGCTTGGCTGCTGGTGTCTATTCCTACATTTTGTGTGTTCTTCAATGAAGAGCATCAGCTGTTGTGACTGAGGTCTTTGGGATGTCTTATGTTCTTATGGTAACAACACTATGAGACAGCAAGATTTTGCATGTGTTTGGTGTCCTTTTATGAGCGGATACCTGTTGATCATGTCCTAACTCATAGGGCAGTCTTGTGGTGTAAGAGCTACAGTAGAAGACACTATGTCAAGGTGTCATTTTCTTTGTCAAGGCATACTATGGGGAAAAGAAAGTAGAAGACAGTAGTAATTTTTTTACTTGTTTTCTATGTACTTGGGTTTGGTGAAAAGGCTGAGATTTGGAGAAAACCCCCAAAATGCTGGTACAAACCTTAATACATACCTAGTATTGAATCTAAATACTTGTGTCTATTTATATAAGCCCTTGTGTTGAAGAATGACCAAAAGAACCCTCAAAACCAAAAAATACACCCAAATTACCTTCAGCATTTTTCTGCAGTCAGCTACATCCCTGATCCTACAAACCAATCATGCCCTGATGAGGTTTATCTGGTGTTAATAGTGAAAAATAACCAAATGGTAATTGTGAAATGATACGGATTGCATCTACCAATGTGCAGTTCAGATATAAATGCAAACAGGTAACTGTTCACAGAAAAATGTTCATTGTGAACTGTGTCATTTTAATTCAGTGGGTTTGGTTTTTTTTAATGGCAACTCTTTGATGCTATTTACATTCCTTTAAAATAGTTTTATTACCCAGAATTGTTTTCTTTATAATGCATTATCTTTTCCATTTAAAAAAATGTAAAACAAACATTCTGCTTATCATCTAGTTTTTACTGCAACTTAGAAAATACTAGAAGGCTATTGTATTGTTCTCACGCATGTCCCCTTCTCATTTTCCTACAGCATATTGGAAATGTATCAGAGGCTCTGTCTTTGGCTGACCTTCAGGAAAACTCCAATAATGTATTCTGGTATGGAAAGATGAAATATATCTGCGAGATGAATGAACCAGTAGTGAGGTAAAACCCTGAATACTTAGCGAGAACAGAAGTCAAAGAAACTTGTTCTATCTGAACTGTAAGACATCCTCTAACAGTCTCGATGCTTGAGTTATATGAACATATCATAGAGAGTTGCAAATGTCCTGATTATTTTTATTATTTTTAATGAGTGCTCCACATACAAGAGAATGAGCACCCATGTCCCACCACACAGATATTAACAACTCCTTAAATGCATCCTCTATTTGCAAAGATTCTGAATGCACAGTGTGTTCTTAAGAGTTCAATTAAAGAGCTTGCCTGTAAATCAAGAATGAAACCAACACATAAAGCACAACTCAGCTTCTGTGGAGGTATGCGGTAGCCAGCAATAAATGTGGAAAAAGCCATTAAAATGGTTATGGAGCCAAATAAAGGCTCAGGATTATTTGACTGTTTGCACTGGCTGTACATACAGTTTCAACAAAATCAGTGCCTACATCAAACATGTTACAGTTAGGCCTCAAACAGTGTTTGATTACAAAATAGGTGAAAAACCAGTAAATTTCAGTGCACTGTTATTAGCATGCATTTTCAATTTCTTTGCTTGGAAAAGTAAAGCTTGTACAGCTCCTGATTTAATTATGGCTAAATTATTTTAACTCTTTGCCCAGGATTACACAAAAATTCTAGTATCCACCTTTTCTTTTATCCAAATATGCCTTTTTGACTTTTTGGTTTCTTGCCTTCTTTAAAGAGACTGAACTGCTGTGATTAATGACTGAGAGATTCGACCAGCTGCTTTAAGAGACTGGACTATTGGTGCTCATGGCTCAATCAGCAGTGTGCTTTCCTAACTGTGCAGAGTTGCCCCCCCCGCCACGGGCCAGGGGCTGAAGGCTGCACATCCAACACCCCAGGCTACAAGTTGGGTGTTGTTTCTTTGTCCTTACACAAATGACTCAGCTGTGATAACTCCCCTCCCAGGAAGCCCGAGGACAATTCACACACGGCCTGAAGATATTCATCTCTGCTGATGGGCCATAGTAGAATCACCTGTGCTGATCTAACAGGCAGCTGTAACTAAAATCTTGGAAGGTGTCAAACACTCCAGAAATGTCCCCTGATCCAGTGTTACATTGTCCAGTGTAGAACTCACTGCCCCAGCGGAGGTACTGGGCGTGTTCCCACCTGGCCTAAGCCCAGTAAAAGACCACACTTGGACTTCTCACAATACTGGGTTTTCCTCCCTCACCACAGGACTTTCCTCACTACTTGTGGCTTCCACCACCACCATCACATCAACGGATCCGGACTGTGACCAACACTCCAACAGGACTACAACCACCACTTTCACCAACAAAGATTGAAATTGCAACAACGAAGTCTCATCACTGGATCCAGTGGGTGTCTTGGGTGTCTTTCCAGTCCCCTGGGGTGTCCGTAGCCCTGCTCTGACTGCCTGTATCAGCACCGCAGCCTCACTCCAGTGCCACGCGAGCATCTGCCAGTATCAAATCCCAGCCTATCAGCAATTTCCTGCCAGCACTAACTCTCTAACTTTTTCTGACAGATTTTCAGGGCTTGGGGGAGGTGAACAATGTGGAAGAGCAGCTGTCCTGTCTCTCTCTTGTGGCCACATGTGTTTTTTCCAGGTGGGGGAAGACAGCTGCCATCTCAATTTGGTCCGGTGGGCAGGGCTTGGGAAATCTCTCCTCATCAGTTGGTTTAACCCAATTTTATCAGTATTGTAATTAGCATTTCTTCTTGGTAAAGAGCTATTTTTCCACTTTCATCCAGGTGTATCTGGTCTCTCTCTCTGCATTGGAGAAACCAGGGATATTGAATCTGAGGGAGGAGACTTCTGTCCGAGATCTCCACCTCTCCAAATTTTCTCAAACAGGACACTCTTAAAACTAGGTTTTAATTCTGAATCCACATTTTTACATTTAGAGGCTATTTTCTGTAAACACTTGTTTAAATATGCTTACACTGCTTGTTTTTCCTGTCAATAAAAAACTTAGCTATGATACTGAGCAAAAATGATGATGCCTGATCAAAGGGAGCCTATTGATGAAGCCTATTGATGAAGCCTTCTCCAGTTACTGGAGATATTCTGCTCACAGGCTCTTGTTCTGGTGGGGGACTTCAACCACTCCAATATCTGTTGGGAAAGTATGGCAAATTGTAGGTAATCCAAGATACTCCTGGAAAAAAATGGAGGATAACTTCTTGAGGATAACTAATAGGCAGTACTACCAGAGGGGATGTGATACTGGATCTATTGGTGACCAGTGCAAGTGACCTAATTGGGGATGCCAAGATTGGAGGCAGCCTGGGCTGCAGTGATCACACACCAGTGGAGTTGACAGTCCTGAGGAATATGGATCAAGCAGGAGAGTAAAATTAGGCCCCTGAACTTTAGTAAAGCAGAATTCCATCTCTTCAGAGAAATAGACCATGGGATCTCCTGGGAGACCACCCTTGGGGACAAGGGAGTGTAACAGAGCTCGCAGATCTTAAAGGAAGCCTTCTATAGAGTGCAAGAGCTAGCAATCCCCAGGAGAAAGAATTTGGGAAGGAAGGCTAGGGACTGGCATGGCTGAGTAGGGAATGGATAGTCAATCTAACAGGCAAGAAGCAAATGCACAGGCAGTGGAAACAAGGGCAGGTAATCTGGAGTTCAGTTGTGTAGGGATGGGGTGAGAAAGGCCAAGGCAAAGCTGGAACTGAACCTGGCAAAAGATGCAAACAAGGAAGGACTTCTACAGGTATGTTAACCAGAAAAAGAAGGTCAAAAAAGATGTGCTCCCCCACCCCCCAACCTCCCCCAATAAACAATGCTGGAAAACAGGTAACAATGGATGAGGAGAAGGCTGAGGTACTCAACAACTTTTTTCCTCAGTCTTCAATGACGATCTCCCTTCCCAAACCTCTCAAGTGGATGGACAGCAAGATCGGGACTGGTGGAGCAAACTGTTTCCCTTCTGTAAGTAAAGATCAGGTTCATGACCACTTGAGGAACCTGAGATGCACAAGTCTATGGGATCCGATGAGATGCATCTCAGAGTGCTGACAGAACTGGCTGATGTAGTTGCCAAGCCATTTTCCATGATATTTGAAAAGTCATGGCAGTCAGGTGAAGTCCCAGGTGACTGGAAAAGGGGAAACGTTGCACTCATCTTTAAAAAGGGTAGAAAGAAGGACTCTGGGAACTACTGGCCTGTCAGCCTCACCTCTTTGTCTGGGAAGATCGTGGAACAGATCCTCCTAGAGGTTTTGCTAGGGCACATGGAGGACAGGGAGATGATTTGAGACAGCCAGCACAGCTTCACCAGGGGCAAATCCTGCCTGACCAACCTATTGGCCTTCTGTGAGGGAGTGACTCCATCAGTGGAGAAGGCAAGGGTTACAGATTCATTTAGCTGGACTTAGTCAAAGCCTTTGACACAGTCCCTTACAGCATCCTTCTCTCTACATTAGAGAAAGATGGATTCAGTTAGTGGACTTTTATGTGGATATTGGACTCATAGTCCTGACTGAGATCTGAATCAAAGGACTCTAGGCAGGCACAGACAGTCTGGCAGCATTCCCCTCTGGGAATGGGAGGGTGGGGAAGTATGCCTGAACAGTGCACTCAGTGACAAATTCTTGAAGATGAAATGCATTGACATTGCTAGACATTTGCACCTCTTTCATTTTGCAGCAATTTTATTGGACTCTTACAGATGTGTGACTACCTTCAGCAGGGTTTTATGTGGCAGCTCTCTATAAAGTGTAATCCTCCATCTCTACTCAATTCTTCAAGACCTTTCATAATGTCAGTAGTACACTCAGCTCAGGTTTCTAGCAGACATAACAATGAGGTAAAAAAAAAAGAAAAAGGTTATTTGAGACAAACCCCAGTTGATTTACCTCAAAAGGTTTTCTCTTATCCAGGAGATAGCATATCTAAGAGAAAATGACATGAGTGCTGAGTCAACCTGATGGTTTTTCAGTTCATCACAGTCTGTTATTGATGCTGTAACATCTCTGCTTAGTAAATGATCTTTTGGATACCTCAAGAATTTAAGACACTTGTTTCATGTGTTTTGCAAATCCCATTTGTAGCAGAGGACTCTTCAGATTCAAAAAGCTTTACACATTAACTTTTTGGCTTCAGACAGGAGCTCACTTTTGTATTCTTTTGCACTGAATAGTGGCTTTTACAGTGTAAATGTGCCCTTATCTAATTCATAGGGTTACTTCCCGCCAGCCAATACAACTGCACCTAATTGTGCAGTTGTTAAGCAGCTATTTTATTTCATCTTGAACAGGTTGGTTTTTTTTCTTTATTTTTCTTTCCCATCAGGGAAAGCTGAAGGAAGGCTGGAGGCACAGGGTATTTGAAAACTCAGTTTACTAAGGTCTCTCTTTTATGTGAATCCTTACATTGCCAAAACTCTTACATTAGATCTTATAACATCTTTGTTCCTGATTTTGGCCTGATTTTCTTGCTAATGATTGATTATAAACTTCTCATTCAGAAAGACTGCAATGAACTATTTTATCTATGTAAAAGCTCTCAGTTTAGGCACACAATTGAATGCAGACTTTTACTGAATGTTGTGGTTATTCTGCAGCACTGAATTCCCTGTTCCCTTTGCTCCACTGCTCTTTTCTCCTTGCCCAGCCACATAGGACACTTTCTCACTTCCATCAGCTCTGCCTTACAATGGATCCCCATTGAAAAAACTTGTCCAGTAAAAGAATGAACCTTTTTTTTTTAACTGGTTTTGTGAGCTGAACTGACTCAACAATAAGTCAGAGTTGGCACAGAGAATAGGGCAGGACACTGCACCTACAGACAGGTCTTAACCAGATGGAGCCAGAGCAAGGAGATGAAGAAGCTGAACCACCCCTCTGGGAGGTGTTTTGATTGCACAAGTGTTTTAGATGAGCTCAGCTGTTTAACTGCAGACAGAGGTTAATAAACGGCAATTTTCTGAGCTGGACTTGTCTTGGACCAGGGTTCAGAGACTTGTCTTGGATCAGAGTTCATATGCCCTTTAATGCAAGCAGACACGTATGCAGCTTCTGCTGTCCTTAAACGTGAGACAGATTCACTAACACTGCTTCTTGGTAAAGTCTTCAGGGTTATGTAACACCTTGGCTTAAATGAGAAATTATCAATAACAACCCCTCCTGCATCAATCTACTTAAAAATAATTAAGATCTTCATTGCTGTTACTGACAAATCTATCGATAAGATGTGCTGAGAAAAAAGCTCAATGTGATATAGATGTAAATAGTATATTATATTGGTTGTATTTTTCGGACTCCATCTGAATGGAAAGATCAACAAGAATGTCACCTGGACAGGGTAGTGAATCACTCCAATAGTAAGGTCTGCCTCATCCGTTGCCCCATTTCCACTGTGCAGAGAACAACGTAAACAGAGAGAAAGAAAGCAGTAAAAGGAGCGTATTTCTGTAGGCTAATAGTTAGGCTGCTCATCTAAGAGAGTGCCCTGGGCTTTGGTTCCTGCTCGCTAGTCTGTTGATGCAGATGGATACCAAGGATCAGCTGTACGTAGAAGCCTCAGGCACAGAACCTACAGTGTTGAACTCCTCAGCCTTGTCAGTGGCCGCACTGGATTGCAAATTCTTCATTCTTGGCTGCCTGCAAGCCCAAGTTCATTAGTGATTTTGGAGAGTCCTCACTTTGCCTGGCTCAGCCCAGCTCAGCCTACTGTCTGAAGATGAGCACACTATCCAGGCAGTGTAGGCTTGGATGCCCTTGGGCAAAAGATTCCAGCGTTTGCCACCTGGGTTGTTGCAAGTCAGTGAATGGTATTTGGGACAAAGTGAATTCATTGCAAAGTGTCTCTGACAAGGATTGTGTAGCAATCTGCTTCTTCCTGCCACCCCTGTTTTCTGTCTTATCATCTGTCTGTGGTTCTCTAGCTGTCTTCTTTTCCTGGTCTGAGACTTTTGTGACAATAATCATGAGAGTATTTTACCTAAAATATGTTCAAAAGAGACACCCTTTTATGATTGGCCTGATCTCTCTATACGCTGTGTATATGATGCCCAGCAGTGCCCTTCATTCTTCCTTAAACATGGGGTTATTTTTGCCTCTGGGTGTTTATTTTAACAGCACCCTCTCTACCTCACCTTTTAATAATTAGTATATCTAATAATATACATATACATGATATACATACAAACTATTAAGCTCTGTGGTTACAGACCTTCTTATGGGAAATATAGAGACAGAAATACAGCACTCTTAGTTGAGACCATTTATGTCCAGAGGAGAAAATTCAGGACTCAGAGGCATGATAAAGTCACTGTGACATAAGAGGTCAGTACCTGCCAAGTTTGGGTATGTAGATTCTGGTATCTGTCTCTGTGAATGCTCTCAGCCAACCTCTTACATGTCAGACCCTACACGAGAAAGACTCAAGCTGTGCTGCATCATGCTACTGCCAAACTGTCAGAGTTTCTGAACAGGGATAATTGTTTTGCCTTACCTCACAGATGGCAACTGGATAATCTACAGTCTAGGCCCTGACCAAGGAACTCTTATAGCACTCTGCAGGACCCATCTTTTTTATAAATATCTAGGATTTGAAAGGCTGTGTGTTCATAACCCCTTGCGACTAGCTTGTCTTAGTAATTAGGGAGCACTTTTCTTCTGAACTTGAATAAGAATATAGTGCAATTCAGTGAACTTCATTGAAGTACTTCTGGATTTACTTTAGTATAGCTGACAGCAGAATTTGGCTCTATATGTGTTGGCATGTACTCTATGGGACATTGTAAGAAAAAAACAACAAAGTTATCCTTCTTAAACCATGTTTCAGCTTGCTGGCGGATCTGAGCTTTAAACACTACGCTCT
This sequence comes from Manacus vitellinus, assembly GCF_001715985.3. Taxonomy (NCBI): domain Eukaryota; kingdom Metazoa; phylum Chordata; class Aves; order Passeriformes; family Pipridae; genus Manacus; species Manacus vitellinus. The sequence continues at coordinate 10,565,624 of NW_021940750.1, forward strand.
AGTCTAATGCCAGAAATTTTACCTGCTTTCAGATCTTCCCATTTTAAACTGTTTGCCAAGGCTTGAAAACTGTAGGTGTAAAATACAGTTAAGGAGTTTTATGCTCTGAGACTTGCCAAACAAAGTCAAGTCCAAGTCTCTCTTGTATTAATGACTTATATTGTAGCATGTCTGGAAAACTAGGACTTCGATTAGCAAAAAATTTAGAAAACACTTGAAAACATAACCAGTGGTGGTACATTAGAGCTACTACTTAGAATTATAAGTTTGAAAAGGTTTAGTTTACTCTTACCAATGGAAAAAAGTTGGTGTAGTATCTCGTTGAAAGTTTTGATTCCTTTTGGTTAGCTAGAGAACAGATATATGCACAAGCAAGATTTCACATGATGTAGCTGTGCACATAAATACCTTACCTGAAAGGCTTGTACTATTTGTCAGCTGAAGACTGTGTACTGGCCTGTATCAATAGGAGCATAGCCATAGGAATTGATTATACTCTTTTAGTCAACACTCATTAGATCACATATGGAACAGTTCATCCAGTTACAGGCCTCCAATGCAAGAAAGACACTGGTAAACTGCAGCAAGTCCTGAAGAGAGGTGCCAAGATGACTGGAGACTGGAGTGTTGACCCAGTGAGGAGAGGCTGAGGGGACTGGGCTGGTTCAGCCTGCACAGCTGCCTTCTCACCTACAAGGAGATTACTGTGAAGACAGAGCAAGGCTGAACTGAGGAACCATGATCCTCATGGCAAATCAAAACAGGGAGATTCCAGTTAGTTATAAGGAAAAATTTTAGTTATAAGGACAACTTTTTATTGGAACTGGTAAACTAGAGGGGCTGTGGAACTGAGCAATATGATTTGAATACAGTGTTGACCCTGCTTTGAGAAGGAGACTGCCCTAGAAACCTCTCTCAGGTCATTGCCAACCTGAATGAGCGAGTCTATGATGTTGACATCTTATGGAGTCATTTGCATCAGTGAAAGTGAATGTAGCAAGCTACCAAAAGAAAGTAGACCTTTATTTTGTCTGGGTGCATATTCAAATCCACTGTGCAATTTAAAACAATAGCAAATATCTAGATATCATCTTCACTTAGCTTTCTCTTCTCTGTACCAATCGAGTTTGTCACAAAGTCATTAATGTCAAGCCAAACTAAATGAGAGTAGACTTAGTCCATTAAGTTACTTCTGATTTACTAAGTGAAGTAAATAGCTGTATGAGCTTAAACAAAGTTATACTGTCAAGTGAAAGAAAACTATTAAAAAACTCAAATGCACAAGAGTGAAGAGAGCAGAAAAAAAGAAAAATGAAGAGCCAAATTGTCTTTTTTATTTTCCATGATGTTTCAATATATTTTGGACAAATAAGTGGTTTTCTCCTTCTTTTTTTGGGCCACATTCAACCTCCACTCCATTGCTGCAGTATGAATTTCAGGATGCTTGGTAGACCTAGAAGCAGGTGTCTGGGACAACAGTCTGTATTCAGGCTCAGCTCAGATTTTCTGAAATGTAGGTAATGCCAGAGTTTAGAATGGAATCTAAGTGTTCTGTGGGGCATAACCATCCTTAGCACTTCTGCTTGAGCTTATCATTGCAAAGGCTGATGGAACAGCTGGAAGCTGTGTTTTGACAGGGCTGCAATTTAGCTTGTGGTTTTCCTACATTCTTTCTGGAACATAAGCACAGTCTACCTTGAGTAAGGCAAGCATCATACAAAGACATTTATTTCAGTCTTTGATCCACCCCTCAGAACAGTTTACAAAGCAAAGTAGATGCAGCAGTTTAGACAACAGTTAGTGTTTGATATTCTTGTGACAAAATCTTCTGTCTTGTAGTATTAATATGTGATGGGCCAATTGCACAAGTAAATGTACATTTGATTCAAGTTGTCTTCACATTTAATTGCCAAAACCAGTCTGATATTCTTTTAAAGTTTGCTTAGTCTAATTTCAAATGCTGTATCCTTATATATATCCTGACTATAAAGCACCACAGAGAAATCTAAACAAGAATTAAAAACTGACCCTGAAATCTCCAGCTGTGTACAAGTGCTTTACAGGGATGCCACCTCTAATTCTGAGGGGGGAAAGTAGCTATGACTCACTGTTAATCTTGTTAAGAACAGCAATGTATAAATGGTTGGGTTAACACAAATTTCCAAGATGGAACCTTCATTTAACTTGGCTGACGTGGCAATTATTTTAAAAACAGCTAGATAAACCCCCCTATTAATCTACTTTCCTTCAGTATTTTCAAACATGCTACAACATAAAATGCCTGATAAAATTATTAAGGTTATTTATTTCACAGTCTCATTGCCTTTACATGTCTGAATGGCACCCAGCCAGAGGTCTACTCAAAGTAGTGCAGGAAGAAAAAAAAAAGGCATTTTTTAAATTAACTTGCTAGAGTGTTCTGGTCTGTGTGTTAAGAATTCTCATAAAAGGTAAATGCACATATTTCTAGGCAATTCAATGAGAAAGAAAAACAAAATAATTAAAAAAATAATCCAAGACTGTTTTCTTTTTGATTTTGTAAAATCTTGATAGGTAATGTTTTTCTTTAGGTACACCCTGCTATCATCCTGTAATCTAAAGATGCAGAAAAGAAGTGAGGGAAACTGACTTTTGAAACCTAGTTATTTTGGTGAAAGGTAGCAGTCCTGAATCAAACCAGAAACAAACTGCTTACATTCCCCCAAATATGAGCTGCTATAGTGTAAAGCTGACGAGGCAAGATTTTACTTCTTTCACTTAGTGGGTCCTTTTCAGCACAGTTTTGCCACTCTGGCTCAAACTGAGCTTTGCCTTTCTCCTCAAGGCATACCTTTGATTCTAGTTGCTCTATCTAGACTCTACTCAGGATAACTAAAACTTCCAGAATCTGGCTTCATGTGTTATATTTAACATTTTGAAGATAACTGCAGGCTTGATTTTGGTTGCCAAGACTTTATAGCAAGTAAATTTTGTAACCAAGAAACCAGAAGATAAACCACAGATACAACCACAACAATTTCTTAATTAACAGAAAACACCCTCAAGTTGTGTTTTTAAACTAAAAGGTGTTCTCTTTCTTCCCATTTTCACCATTGTGGCTGCTTTAAATCTCCATGTTCTCATTACCATAGGGTATTTGGCCTGAAACATACAAATCAGTCTCCGTATTGGTGCTAGTAATTAAATCATAGTACATAGTACAGGTTGTGATTCTACAACCCTTGTGTTGTGAATCCATGTATCTAGGCTATAACACAGTAGAATTGATTTAATTACTTTGGTTTAGGATACCAGGGGCTATGGTATAGTTTTTGTATGTTTTTTGTACAGTATAGATTTTGTACAGTTTCTCAGAGACCTTCAATATTTTCAAGAGGCCCAATATTATAAAATGTAGATATCTATATTGCTCTGTAAGATTTATATCACTTCCTCCAAATGGGAGTCACAGGGGTCAACAGACTAAGTGGAAGCAGTTTTAATAGACCATAGGAGATGTTGAAGAGAAGAATATATCTTAGCTCATTGAATCATATAGTAATTTACTTTGGAATCTCTCTCTGAAGGTCAGCTAGTCCAACCTGCTTCTCAAATTAACTCAAAACTTATTAGGGCAGACAGATTGTCCAGTGCCATATACAGCTGAACTTTGAAGGTGTCAAAGGGTAGAGATTCCACAACCACCTGAGCAACCTGTTTCAATGGTTTATCACCTTCACTGTGAAAACTTTTTTTTGCCTGACCATATAGATAATTTCCTGTGCTGCAATTTGTGTTTGTTGCATCTCATTTTTCCACTGTATACACATCTGAGAAAAATTTGGCTCCATCTTCCCTATAACCTTTCTATTCCCCTGCAAGTGGAATACAACAAGTAGATTTCCCCTTTGATCTCTTCTTTGGGCTGAACAAAAGTTGCCTCTGTTTCTCTCTAAACTTCTCAGATCTTAGTGATAATCTTAGTGGTTCTGCTGGGGTTACTTTAATATCTACAAGGAAGATCATAACTGGACATAGCACCTCAAACACAATTTCAGGTGTGCTAAATGAAGGGGAATAATCACTTTACCTGAATAGTGCATATTCTTGCTACTAATTCCAGGGTGGTGTTGATCTGCTGCTGGCTCTCATTCAGCTTGTCATCCATGGTGCCTGGTGATTGTTTCCTTACTGTACTGGTTTCAGCTGGGGTGGAGTTAATTTTGTTCACAGTGGCTAGTATGGGGCTGTGTTTTGGATTTGTGCTGAACACAGGGTTGTTAATATAGAGATGTTTTTGTTATTGCTGAGCAGGGCTTACTCAGAGCCAAGGCCTTTTCTGCTTTTCGTACTGCCACACTGGAGAGGAAGTTGGGGGTGCATGGGAGGTTAGGAGGAGACACAACAAGGACAGGTCTGACCAAAGGGATATTCCAGTCCACATGACATCATGCTCAGTGTATAAAGTGGGAGGAAGAAAAAATAGGGGGGATCTTTGGAGTGATAATGTTTATCTTTCCAAGTAATTGTTACACGTGAGTGGTCCCAGCTCTCCTGGGGACGGTTGAACATCTACCTGCCCACAGCAAACAGTGAATTAATTCCCTCTTTTGCTTTGATTGTGTGTGCAGCTTTTGCTTTGCCTATTAAACTGTCTTTATCTCAACCACAAGTTTTCTAGCTTTTACCCTTCTTATTCTCTCCTAAACCTGCTGGTGGGGGAGTGAGTAAATGGCTGCGTGGGGCTTGATTTTTCTGACTGGGAGGAAAACACAACACTCGTCCAATCTATATCTCTCTAAAAGAGAACTATGGGAGACTGTCTATTATAAAGCCCTTATAGAATCACTACTTTACCTACACCAAAACCAGTGCTCACTCAAGGGTTCCCTATTCAGCTGAGCATTCATTCACTACTAACATGCCTTCCTGGAGTCTTGCAGAATGATATGAACTGCTCTTGTGCTTTCAGGAAGTTATCTTTGAAAGCCAACCAACTTTTCTAGGCCCTTTTGCTCTTCAGAGAACCCTGCTTAAGCTGAAATCAGTTATCATGGAGCCTGGGGTCGTTATTCTGTTACTTGCTGTTCTTATTTCCTCCGAGTTCTTAAGCTCCACCATGTCATTGTCACTGCAGCCAATGACTCCACAAACCTTCATACCAACTCTTCCTTATTGGTGAACAATGGATTCCCCTAGCTGGTTTTCTTGATGGTCTCCAAATATCTCCCAGATTACTTGTGCCTCCTAACATTTCCTTTCCCACAAATGTCGGGGTGGATAGATTTCTCTACAGGACCCTGGGTCTGTCATCATTAGTCTTCTCCCAGTTGTTTATAAAGACTTCATATAATTCCTTCCATACACTGGCAGGTCTGCAGCAGACACCCACTGCAAAGCCCCTTTTGTTAGCCTTCCATGTAATGATACATAAGTGACTAAATGTCATGGAAACACATTTCAGAAAGGGACTCACAACTTGAAACTGTCTCCCAGATTAAGATGCTTGCAGGAATGTCTCAACAGGGTGCTAACCAATCTCAGTGAGTTCACACTTGCACAAGATTCACCTCCTACTACCTGTGGATATAGATATGGTCTTGATCATATCCCCCCATATAGATATGGCCTTGATCATGTGCTCTCAATTTACAGCAGACTCTAAAGATGTGTGCATAACTGGATTCAGCTTTTTCCTCTTCCTGTCACCTCTTCATCAGCTATGGTGTTTTATGAATCATGAATTATGATGGTACTGATTTATGTAATTTTACATGCAAATGAGTTACCTCTTTTACATACAAGTATCCAAGAATTGTCCCTGGATGTTAAGCTTTGTCACACTGTCTTAAGTTTCAGTCATACAATAAAGCTGTACATCTTACAGTCCTTGACTAGCCAAAACCTGGACATCTGTAGACCATGGATGCTCATGGGGCTACATAGAGTTTTAGATAACTTCACTCTTATGTTCAATGCCTCAGTTCTATATAAACTCCCCTCCAGACACTCTGTGGATTTTAACCCTGCCTTTTAATCCTTAGAAATAGTAGATAAAGATACAGATTTTTTTTTGCAGGGCCAACATATTTCTTATAGTGATGTGTTCTACACAAGGATGGCATTGTGAGGCAAAATTTGTACATATTTGTAAATAATTTACATATTTGTAAATAAGCCTTAGCCCAAGGGTACTTTTCTGCCAACTCAAGATCTCTTTTCTGTAAAGCAATACCAGCACTAATGGTAACAAATATGGGACATTTGATTTCACTGCTCTGCCATCCTATTGCTTTTAATCATTGTGCCTTAAACTCAAACATGGAGCAAGAAGAAAGGAACTGTCATCTCCATATTAACATTGTAGTGCTAATTGAAACTAAGTGTAGTCAGATACTGCTTTTGTCTGTGGATGAAGAAGATCAGATGCTGAATGCAGACAGAGAACTATTCTGATGACTAAGAAGCTGCTTTTTATATACAGTCATGTCTCATAGACAAGGTTCGTTTAAAGGAGTAGCTTTGTACCAATGGCTGACACTGAGTTACCAGAAAATTATGTATGTCTCAGTGTGGTGATGAGATTGTCATGCACCGTTTTTTGTCAGTGTTGAGGTGTTGGATTTCTGGACATGACTCACCCATGCCATTCTCTTTCTGGAATGCATTTGGTAGATTACTTTACAATTTTCATTGTAACTGGAGATGCAGCATATGATTGTGTGAAATTATGAGGGTTTTTTTTTCAACTTAACTATATTTTTGAAATTTTTGGTTTGATACGTGTATAAGATGTAACAGTAGTTTCTGACAGGTTATTGTATTTGCAGGCACTATTGGTGTAGCTACTATATCCAAGGACTTCAGTAAGATAAGATTTTTAGGTAGTGATAATACCTCTGATTAGTAGAGAAACTGAAACAGTTAGAAACGAGGCACACAAGCCACAAATCTAATCTAAACAAAAGTAGCAAATGTCAAAACTAAGTACATGTTCAACTAAATTTGTATCAATGAGACAATTTTGGAAAAAGAAAGACAGGTGGTTTTATCTTTCAGACAGAAACTGCCTATCTCTTTTTCTCCTCTCGTCCATATGACTATGATGTTGTTCTCCAGGATGAGGTTCTGGAAAAAGGAAAATTGAAAATTTTCTTATTAAAAGTTGTTGATTGTCATCAACTACATAATGAAGAAAGCTACATAATGAACTATAGAGAAACACAGTGCACATAGACCAAGTCAAAGATATTTTAGCAGTAACCAGAAATGAGAAGTTCTCTCTCAAAACATAGAAAATATCAAGCAGAGACTTAGAGTACAACATTCTTATACTTCTCGATAAACTAAACCCACCTAGAGAACACATTGTATACACTACCTGGCTTCCCTGTTGTGTATAGCAACCCTGTGGTGAATTGTGCAGGGCGTTTTTTTGTCTAGAAATGAGACTATGTGATGTAATCTTTTTACAGTAGATGCCAAATTGCCATTGTTTGGCTAAAATTATCTTCCGGTGACTAAGAGGTTTTGAAGACAAATCTTAACAGTTTAATAATCCTGCTGTTCTATTTAACTAAAAGGAAAGGTTAAGACACTTGGATAGTTGATGAAGAAATTACATCTTTGCCATCAAAACAGGTAAAGAGATGGTGAATAGTACACTTACCATTAATTTGCCAACTCAACATATTAATGTGATTTCGGTCAAGTTAGTGGTTGCTCAGCCAAGCATTTATGGCTTCACAAAACCCTGGGAGTAGTAGGAGAAATCGAAGAAGCTTGTAATAAAGTTTAGTTTGGCAAAGAAGTGAAGGACCAAATAAAAGGAGAACTCTAGGAGGAGACCTTCTCTGTCAGCTTAAGATGACAGGGAGAGTGAGCAGGAGAGTTAGCTTATGGCATGTCAGGAAATCATCAAGGGACAATGGTGAGCCACAGTGGGAAAGCTCAGAGGCAGGAAACAGGGAAGACTGTGAGTTGACCTCCTGTTTTCAGAGTTCTTTCATGAGCTCATAGGCCAATATCCTCATAGGTCTGTAATGGTGAAAGACAGAAGTGTTTGTTTCTCAGGTTATGGGCTCTAGCTTCTTTCATGTGGGTTCAACATTTTTATCAGCCTTCAGGAAAGTTTCATTCATAAGAGATGAAGAGAGCTGGATCTCCCTCAGATTCTCTCTATAATCAGAAACATATAACTATGTTTCGGTTAAGGACAGAGAGACAGAGTGTTCCATGTTGTGTCTTGCTGCTTGTTCAGCCAATTACTTTTCCGGTAATTTGAAGTGGTTAAACTTAAAAAAGAAAAGGAACTACTGCAAAAGGCAGTGGGTATGCTGTAGCGCTGATATCGGTAATGACTATTTGTGTTCTTCTCTAGATGCATTTCAGACTGACAACATGTAAAATTTCCACTCTTCATAAGCAATAGAGATGAGCTGGTGATGGAATACAGGTGGGTTGTGCTAGCATGCCCTTGAGTATTTCTATTAGTCCTATTCCTTTTAGGATATCAGAAAGTATGTTTGGCACATCCTGCCCTTGAATTTGTCCCCTACAATAATAGTGAAAAGGAGTGTCCTGTGTTGCCTGAAACAGCATCCTGGTACTGTATGCTGACAGTAACCATAGTTTCAATATTGTTTAATGTTAACTGACCAATTCATTTGATCAGAACAGAGTTATTTACTGTACTTCCCCCTTCCTGCTTATCTTCAGGTACACTGAGGCCATTAAAGAGCCAATTTATATAGGAGCTTCCTACAGACATAGTGAGAGGTTTCACAGACAACTGAATGCATTATTAAAATTTGCAGGTGAAATTTTAAACACTGTTTAATATTAACTGTAAAATAAATGTACAGTAAACCTCTATTCCTAGTTCTTTCCAGCTGTGACAAAGCTAAAAGGTCCTGCAGAACTTGAGCTAGTCACACTAAGATAGAATATTGTTATGGTTTCAGCTCTAAACTGAAAAGATTTTTTTCTTTTAAACTAACAATCAAAACATATATATAATGGTGGTGCAACAGATTTCATTAGGCAGTAATTTAGCGTGCATTACTATTTATTTATATGGAAAAAAATACAGGTCACAAGCATTCTTTCCCCCCCCCTCATTTAAAAGTGCTCTTTCTCTCATAGGTCTTCTAAAGAATGGGAAAACAGACAAAATAACAGGTCTGTTTTCCAAACATCTTTTTCTTTCTGTTCAACCTAAAGTTGGCAGAGGTAAAGCCTTTATTTCTGTGAAAAATATTGTCAGTGCAAAACCTTAGACAGCATAGGCTTTGTGATTCTGATTTGGTACAGAACCTGGAGTAGATAGACATCTAACCAAACTGAAATCTTTCTGCTACTCTGGTGCAACATCTGTTGTCTCCCTGTGGCTGACAAGGCATGTATGTCTTGAGACTAGGAGGTGTCTCTGTAAATATGTCTGTTAGATAAGGGAAGATGCTGTTCTTTTTAAGAAAAGCAAAGAAACAAGCTTCAGAAGGCATGTCCAGGCCTGTCCCTTCAAATTAAATCTTGGCTCTCAGGAATCCTGCAGCAGAGGAATTCTTCACCTTTATGGAGACCAGTCTTTATGGAGCTAGCTAACTATTTTTACTGTGGCTTTTAACAAAATCATCATTAAGTGTTTTTCCTAAAAGAAAAAATGTCCATCCATACGGAAGGTGTTTCATTAGGGTGAGGAGCTGGAGACTGCAAATTTTGGAGGGTGTTATTACATTTCTTTGCCTACAAAAGCGACAAAGACCTTACCAACTGCACTACTGTCTTATAATTAGTTTTTATGACCTGTATTACACTACTTCCTAACCCCATTGGGCCAGCTGATGCAGAAATGGATAAAATCCAGGTTTTGTTTAGCTGAGCCCCTTTAGTATTTCTTGATGGAGCATTCTCAAACATGAGAACCATTTGCATAGAAAAAAGGTTGTTGTATTTCTTTGACAACAACCTGATTTGCAAAGAAAAAAATACTTTAGCTGGAACTAGGAGTGATTTTACCTTAGACAACCTCAACATCCAACAGTCTGAGTCAACAGGAAAACTGCTTAAGAGTTCTACACACACTAGAACAATAAAGGCAGATTAGTCTCCAAAGAAATGTAGTAATAAGGCTGTTCACCTGATCAACCCTCATAACTTTCCCATTGACTTCTGAGCAACCAGTATTTCATTAACAACTCCTAGAGCTATTCCTGCCCTACTCTCTCCCTCTCTGGAGTCAATGGAGAACACCTGTGCAATTGCTGATGTTTAGAATCAATGCATTTGATAAAATATTCAAGAGATTTTAATTCTATTCTGGTCAGAAATTTTTATGTCAGCTTTCACAGATTGTTGGGTGTTTTTTTGAATGTTGACTGTAGCATAGTAGATGTGCCTGTATGCTGGATAATTTTTCAGTAATTTGGTAAACGTTACTACTGGAGAAGGAGTTGGATGACCCTCTTCCTACATGAGGAAAATTATACCATCTTAGCCTTTCAAAATCACCAGATTAACATGAGAGAGAAGAGAACCAAGCAATATTCTTACTATAAGCATAAGAGTTCTACTCTTCTACCATAGTTTTATTTTAATAACAATTTTATTGGATACTATATGTCTTTCTGTTCACACACACACACACACACACACACACAGAGGAGTCACAAATTCAAGCTAATGCTCTCCTTGAACCTCTTTAGGAATTGATATCCTATTTACTTTGATGTCACATATGATTTCTGATTAATGCCAATGCTGGTATCCCAGACTTTAAAATAGGTAAGACAACAAAGGAAAGATATTAACTTTCCTTTAATATCCACTGCCCCAAGAAACTCCATGTGTTCACACCTCTCCTCTCTCTAGTGTACAGAAAATTTATTATAACAATGGCTGGAATAAGAAACAAAAGAATTCAGCTAAGCCTTACAGTCATAACCTTTAGGTATTTTTGAAATCTCAGAAAAGGAGCATGTTTATCAGCTTGTAACTGTAAATGTTTAAGTGATGCAGAGCCTTCTGTAGTGTTCAGCCAGATCCTGAAGCCCTTCTTCCCATGACTTCTACTGAATACAGTCCTTAGAAGTATTGAATGCCTTCAACTGACCTGGAAAAGGTGACTCAGCTTTGTCCAGGAATAATGTAGCTTGAGAAAAGATTATGTCAAGCAAACATCAGAAACTCAATGTTTATGAGACTTCCAATATTTAGGAACAAAACCCGGTGAAATGGATTTCTGGTGTTTCATTGTTAGAAAATAAAGAAAATATATGAACTTGTCCAAAGATGTTGTGGCAGTTTAGTAATCAGTAGGCAGACAGGGGAAGTGCAATTTCTGTGATACTGTCTCTTCTGAAAGTTTATGGTTTTATCCAGCTGACTGTCTGGCCTGAACTTGGCTAGATGACAAAAAAAGGACATCTAATTTTTTGGCCTATGGTATTTAAGAAATTGTTAAGCAGAAACATGAAAGATTGAACTGGAAAGCAAGAGGATGTGTAATAAATAGGAGTCAAGAAAGTGACTGGGGAATACATTTCCCATTACAGCAATTCAAAGCAGAAAACTCAACCTCGAGTTTCTTTTTCTCACTGTATGTTCTCCCTCTCATTTTCTCAGAAAGGCACTCACTGTAGTCAAATGTAGATTCAATTTTTATTTTTTATACAAATGTTATCAGACTGAACCATGAGACTAAGTTCATCGTATTCAGCACTTTCAAAAGAGCACACGACTGCCAAAAGTTCATGGTGTTTCAGGGACTTCGCTTTTACAGATTTCTGCAGAGATTAAGTTAGATCCAATACAAACAGCCCTTTCACTAGGCTCTCACTGGTTGTGATAATGAAATAAATTTTAAAGAAAGCATACCATTAATAAGTATTCTTTCCTTGTTCCCAAGAGGACTACCTATGTTGAATAAGACGGATGCTAATTTTAGACACTTAAAGAGAGAAATCATTGAGGAATAATCTTTTTAGAATACAAGGCAGAAGACAATTTTCTTTCTTCTACTGATGACTCAGAGGGTGTGTTGCTACATAGCAACCTCTTCTCAGAGAAGAGGAATACTTCTGTTTGATACTAGTCTTCAGAAATTGCCCCTTTTTTGTTTCTATTTCTATGCCCCTTCAGTAATTAGAGTGGCCAGCTTCTGATATTGGGTGTATAGCACTGGATATAGGTTGGCTTTTCAGATCTACACAGAAAAGAAGATTGTAACTAGCAATTCTCACAAGTCTCAAAAATGGATTTAAATACTGATTTGTTTCACTAAATGTGCCTACAAGAATGCCAGTCAGTAAGAATTTGGTTAGCAGCAGTACTGGGATCGCAGAACTACTGGCAATAAACTGAGAACTTAAAAAAATATTCTTCTCCCAAAATAACTAGGCTTTCAGGTTATAGATAGAGCCACTACTTTTTTTGAAATACAGTTCTACTTACTCCAGGCCAAGACATATTCTTTCAAGACTACAGTAATCTTCTTGCATGGAGAAGCCTTTAAAGCTTAGTTGTTCAGCTCCTGATCCTTTCTTATCTAGTATTTCCTTGCCTTGCAATGTCTCAATCTGTTTTTATAACTTCTAAAGTACCTTGTAAAAATCTGTTTACATTACATTTTAACGTAAATTTGGAAATTCATTCATCATTAAATTAATGGTGAGGGAATAGACAAAGGCAATAAAAAGCAGATTTCATCATGATGCAATATACTACTGCTCTGAGATTCTTTGGCCTGGACAGAATCTGCTAGACCAAGGATTAGTCTGTATGACCATGGTGAAAGCTGCCATGTTTAGGGGGCAGAAGCTGGCAGTGCACTGTGCATGGTTGTTGGACATAGTTTGGATGTCTCAAATGTGGCACTGCTTTATGTAATCCAGATATACCCCAATTACCATTTTCAATAATTTCAATAATCTACTGATTTAGGTTTTTCCATCTTCTTGGAAGTGGAGGTAAAATTTTATGACAACAAATCTTAGTGCATCAAATTATCTACATACCATAAAATTTTCATTGTGAAGGTTCATCTCGGAAAAAGCAGCAAATATTTAGTCCTGCAATTCTTTTGAGGAACTAGTTTTGTTCCCTCTGCTGGGCTAAACCTGTTGGTTTATAGAATAAAGCAGAGTGGGAGCTGGACCTAGCTGTAGCTGTCTTCTCCCATGCTGTTGCAATGCTCTTTCAGTATATACACTGCTCTCTGCTGGAAGGTTCTTGTGCATGTGTGTGGCATGAGAGACCCACTGGAACCTCTCAATCAGCCTGCAATGCCATCCACTCTTTCTTATTTATGCCAACAAACTGGGTCTTTTAAGTGTGTGATAAGAAGGATCATGCACTGCTAATCTTTCTTCATCTACTCCAGCTACTGGTCTCTTGTCTAGGCTTCATTTTTTATCTTCTGAAACAGTAGATGGCAAAATGTTCCCTGGGTGAGGTTCATGTGACCACTCTTCATTGTTTTTTCTATGAACAAGTCAGTGTAACTTCAAAGCATATTGCATTTTTCCTGGTCCTTTTTGACTTCGTATGGATACCTCAGCATTTTACTTCAGCTTAAAAAGTTTATGGCATGTTTTTTCCATGGACTAAATGACAAAACTCCTAACATTTTTAACAAGCGCAGGCTGATTCCCAGTAGCACTACCAGAGTGCAGAAGAAGAAGATCTGCTTCTTTTTTTTAAATAGTACAACATTGACTCAAGCCTTGGCAGTGGCATCTGGGTCAGGTGCTGCCAGTGTGAGTAGGCACACTGCTACTGGGCATTCTTCAAGCATAGCTGTGTCTCTTGAGGCTGTGAGAACAACTACAGCTGGGAGGCGTTAGCAGAGAAGGGGTTAAAGTTGCTCTACAAGAGAAAAGGAGATGTGGGAATGGAAACTGAAGTGATTTAGTTGTTCACGGTTTTCGTACAGTACAAAACCATGCCCAGAGTGTGGCTTCTGCTGCCTATTCCATCCTGTTATTTAACAACTGACATTTTGAAACACCTGAACTCCTTTGTAGATTGCAATAAACTTCAGCCACCTTATATTTTAACTATTTTTAACTGTAGAAAATAATGCGTAAAATAACTTTACTTGTTACTGGATAGCTTCATGAACCTCTAATAAACACACCAAATAAATTCAGTGAAAGTGTCACTACATGTGCTCAGTAAGTAAAAGCTTTCTTTGTCTCAGGGCCATCTGACCTGTGCAAACTGAACTGTTTCTTGGTTCAGTTGCTGTTGCTTAAGGGATTGTGACATCAGTGGACCTGACACCATGGAAGAGAAGACAAGAAGTTTTTGGACAGGGTAAGAAAACAATCTGCTCATCAGTATAGCTTGCTTTTTCTGATCGAAGTTCACAAACGGAATAATTAATATGCATCCATTGGCTTTGGTCATAAAGCATGGATTTACTTTTCAAGGAATCAAAAATTATTCAAGTTAGCTTTGCTGCATTAACTTTATATTGCACAATTTAAAGATGCCTGAAAGTCTCTGAAAGTAGAAGTATTAGTCAATCAATTAGCTGACAAGGGCTGAAAATATGTACAAGGACTACAATTCATACTAAATTAAGCACTAATGTAACAAGTTAATCAAGCAAATTCCATTTCAACATCATAAAGAAAAGGTATTACATTAGGCCTGAATAATCTCTGGCGTTTGATGAGCTAAAAGAGTGATCTTATAAAAATGCATTCTTGAATCTGCCACACAAAATGATACATGAGTACAAAGGCTCTGTTTAGTGGGTGAGTGTACATGTATAAGTATGTATGAATAAAAGTAGTAATTTAGCAACTAATGCTGTTAATATTAAAATGATGTTTTTACAAATGTTTCTTGAAATAGTATGAAAGTTCTCACTCGCATCTTCATATGAATGAAATAATGTTCAGTGCTATCTCTAGTCCAGCTGTCTCTGGCAGTAACATTAAAACCTTTACTGCTTATGGAATTGCATCAGAAGTAATTTCTTCTTTTATAGAATTGTTTTTCACAGTGTAAAGGACATGGATGGTCTTGTGAATATATGCATTTGCATGTGCCCAGTTCCTAACCTGTTCATTTCTGTATGACAGTCTTGTCCTTCTTCCTTGAAACTCAGACTTCCAATGATGTATTTAGTTGTGTTCAGCAGTCACTTGGAGTATTCATGAACAAAGCAAATCCTGAAAATTTGTACCAAGCTATTTCTAGGGGGTGAAAGAAAAGATAGTGGTTTCCAGAAAATTCATAAAATTTTAAGTACCTCTTGTATGTGTTGTAAATTGGACCAGTGGCACCATCTGTTAAAATTGCCCAGAAGTTCCATTACAAAATCATTATTCTGTTGCTCATAACTTTGCCAAACTTTAATGATCTGGCCCAAAATTTTGCATATTTTGTAATCTGCCTCAGGCTGAATCTTTCTGGAAAATTTCAGTCAAAATTTCCAAGAACTAAATTAGGAGAAAATACATCATTCTGGCTATATCAAAATATTCTGTTAGTTCTTTTGTGAGAAATTTTAATGATTTGAAACAGAAACATAAAATTTGGCAGGGGTGATGGAGGTGTCCAGCCTATGCTCTTCGTTGTTGACATGGAACTGCATCTTGAATAGCTTAAGACTCTTTCAAAAGAAAACAAAATGAAAAAATAAAAAAAAGTCTCAGTCTGCACATGGTGAGTAGAGGATTATGAGGCTTCTGAAATCACAGCTCTGAAAGACTGCTGTGTGTACTGATCACAACATCAACTTCTAGTGACCTGTACTTTTTTTGCAGTAGATTAAGTCAGGGACTGGTACAAAAAGTGCATGTGGTGAGACCTCATCAATATCCATCCCCAGTGAACTTTCTCAAGCCGTGTAGAAGCTCTGTGTTTCCACTACATAGATGGCCAGAGGTGACTGCAGGAGTGTGTTAGGACAAGGAGTTAGGTGGACCAGACTGAGACTCAAAGCACCTGTCTGTAAGGAGGGACATGGAGATGACAGGATCTAGGATACAGGAAAATAGGGCTGTAGGGTGACTGGATTGGTACTGAGTCCTGTGGAAGTCTTATTTTTTGAACTGGAGGTTGAATGCCAAAGGACTGTAAAGGGGACTTGAAGGCAGGAGTCCTGTGGAAATAGTACTGTGCGGTCTTGAAACTAAATATTGTTGCAATGCACATACTCAACAGTGCTGCATTACAAATACAATTTTGACATTTAGTAAGGTGTGAATGCTTATAGCTGGAACTGGTATTATATTTTTAATGCTATATTTTAATGTGCAATGTAAAGGAATGCTGTAGTTTACAGTGTCAGGCTCTAGGTTTGAACCTTCTAGGTTTGAAAACTGAACTTTATAACTCACTGGAAGACTAGTAGGCTTTCCTTCTCATTTCTATAACATTCACATCATAATCCATTTGAGTTGCAATTCATCAGACTTTATTTTCTCACTTATGACAGAAAGTGTCATCCAGGGCTGAAACTCCAGGTTAATCTTGTTTCCAAAATCAAAAGCTAAGTAAGTGTTTCAATTTTTTTTTTTCCTTAAAATGAAAAGCATTTATCTAGGCTACAGCAGTGTTCTCCTTTAGTGAAGGAGGCACTTTATTAATGTGGAAAGGACTCATATTGGATGCATGAAGTTAGAAGTGCTGAGATACATAATTTATAAACCACGCCTGTGGGCAGCAGGTTAGAACTGGACCGACAATTAAATCAGGGCTAGTGCCATTCAACTGCTGACACTGATTTCTTCACAGCCTGTGCTGTTCTGAGCAGAAAGGAGTCTAAACCAACTTTTAATTCAGTAACACTTATGGAAGAATTTAGGTTACAGTGGACATTGGAGACCATCTGGTCCAAACTCCTGCTCAAAGCATGTGTTAGTAAAAACTCGAGAAACCAAATTAAGCCCTTACGCAGAAAACAAAACAGAATTTAGATTTTTAAACTAAATACTGTTCTTCTTATAAGAAATTACCCCCTTTGCAAGAAAAACACATTTCTGAGGTAAGTAGATCAGTTTATATCTTACGTCATATAAGAACAAACAATTAGGGAGGAATTAGTAAAATTCCTAATACAAGAAACACAAAGTGTGAAATTCTTGAAAACAGCTGTTCTGCTATTAACATTCCTCAGACACTGAACAATTTTCAAAGTGGCTTTAAATGTTACCAAGTTAATTATTGTTGTATCTGGGTTGGTCAGTACAAAAACTATTGAAAATGCGGCCTTATTATTGTTCACATGGGTCAAAAGAGAGCAAGCCTTAGCTGATCTGTGAACTGCAAGGTTAAATGTTTGACCCCATCAGATTGTCAGGATGGCAAAGAGGTCAATAGAGACAGAAAGAGTTGCTGGGTTAAGCAGCAGTCATTCATCCGTACTGTCTTTCACACAGTTGCACAAATATAAACCTAAAGGGGAGAACTTGATTTTAAGGTATCGTAAAAAAACATCTGAGGAAAAGCTGTTTAACAGACACAGGCCTCCAAGAAGTTGATCGTATCATCCAAATGCTCTGTTTGTGGAGATGTCTTCATGCAACTTAAGAATCCTTTGCTAATATTTGCTTCTGATTTGTGTTTAAAGGGAATGTTTGCAGCAGTATGTAAAACATCAAACAGTGTAATATAAATATCACAGCATGAGAGCTTTCAAAAACATTTAACTGTTAACAATGCTTAATAAACAAATTTCTGATATGACTGACCACTGGCCCATGTAGCAAAAAAATGACGGGATAGCTTAAAACCCTGTTACCTTTATGCTAACCATAGTTTTTTAAAAAAATACAGATATAGCACAAAAAACCCATGAAAGTTTAGGCTTGGAATTTCTCCAGCTACTTTCTTATTGGTCAGATACAAATAAAGCTGTGTGGCCCATGTTTTTAACCATGGCTGATTTTTGTACAATAACAGATCTGAATGCATCCAGTTCTGCTGCAAAGACTCAGCAGTTAATAAAGCAGGAATCTGGGATTGTGTTATCAATGAGTGCTTTGAACAGTGGATTTGGGAGTGCTGTGTTGTGATTAATCTCATCTAATTTCAGCTAACCATTAAGTTACTACCAGGGCAGCCATTATCAACTGGAGGATTATATTTGTGATGCATTTCAAAGTAGAAATATGCTGTGTTGGGAAATAATTATAGAATCACAGAATGGTTGGAAGGGACCTTAAAGATCATCTAGTCACAACCTCCTGCCATGGCAGGGACACCTTCCACTACACCAGGTTGCTGGAAGCCCCATCCAGCCTGGCCTTGAGCACCTACAGGGATGGGGCATCCACATCTTCTCTGGGGAAATGGATCCAATGTCCCACCAGCCTCACAGTGAAGAATTTCTTCCTAATATCTACTCTAGACCTGCCCTCTTTCAGTTTAAAGACTTTCCCCCTTGTCCTGTCACTACATACCCTCATGAAAAGTCCCTCTCTTGTAGACCTCTTTAGGTACTGGCTGCTGTAAGGTATCCCCAAAGCCATCTCTTCTCCAGGTTGAACAACCTCAACTTCCTCAGTCTTTCTTTGTAGAAGAGGTCCTCCATTCCTCTGATCACCTTCATGGCCCTCCTCTAGACTCACTCCAACAGATCAACGTCTTTCTTATGTTGGGGGTCCCAGAGCTGGATGCAGTAGTCCAGTTGGGTTCTTCACGAGAGCGAAGTAGAAGACTGTTGAAGAAAGTAGAAGAATGTAGAAAGACATTAGGACCCAAGTATAAGTTCAGGACAGAATGTTTTCAAGCCTTGAGAAGACAATTTTTTTTACAAATAGTAATAAGTAAAAGGAGTGGATGGAATTTTTTTCATCACATATTCATTCATGTCTGAAGTCTTGGAAATTTCAACATTTTTAAAGCCTGGTAACAACAGGTCTACCTCTGTCACCTGTAGACATGCTCTGATTTGGACATAAATTCACTAGCAAAATGTTCTGGAATCATATTATCTCTGCTGACAGAACAGATGTAAAGCAATGCCTAAATTTCCCTACCTGGTAAGCTAGCTGGCTTTCTCATTGGGAGAGCAAGTAAAAGCCAACTTGCAGGCAGATCTCATGTTAAGGAATTTAGGCTCAAGCATCAGTTCAAACATCAGGCTAAGATGACAGCACAGATACAGCCACAGCTCATAGCTGATCTCAGAGCTCTCTGCTCATTAACTTGCTTGGTGTTTTCTTTTCTTAGTCGACTCTAAAGTTTGGTCTATTGCTGCATTACCATGTTCGCAAAATCAGTGGACTTGGTGAAATTAAGTTGGAATAATGCACCAAGGAGCAGGATGCTCTTATCTTTGGATGTTGCCTGCTACTAATTTTTCATTTATCTGTTTGTTAATAATAAAAATTATGTCAATGAAAAATGCACTCTGAGGTTGAGAAACTACCTGAATGTCTGTAAGATTCACAAGACACTAAAGCAATAGGATGCTGTGTCTCAAAGTTACTGCTACGGTATTCTCAGTCTTTTAAAGTGGTCTGTTAACTGATCTACAAAAGGGTAGTTCCACACCCTTACTGAAGGTGGGTTTTAATCATGCCTCTCAGCTTCTAGGCTATAACTACTACATGGCATGGATTCTCAGTGCTGTCTTGAATTTTTAACAGCAATTTGGTTTCTCTCTGAGTTGTCTGACTGTGTAATAATAGCAAGAAAACAGTATCCTTTTCTGTCTATTCTCTTCCCCCCAAAATTGTCTTCTCATACACCTCCCAAAGATAAGCTTACTTTTTATGGAGGCAGAAAAAGATAGTGATGTAGTTATAGGCCATGTTCAAGAATGCTTTGATGTATATAGGGCTTGACTCTAAGTTCAATTTTAGATCATAAACAAAATTCCAACCTTTTAACAATATGTACAGTCCCTTTTATTTTAACATTAGCACTTCAAAGTGAACTCTCTGTAACACTTTGGAAAAGGATTCCACAGCCTGAGATTTACATTTTTTTAAATAAGCTCTAAAGCATGACAGTCATCTACAATGATACATTGCTTATAGCAGTTTTACATTTTTCATTAAATATTAACCCAAATGTATTGCTTTTCTAAACAAGAGGCAGTCTGAAGAATATTAATGTTAGGGACACTATTTTGATCGCTATTATAATTGACAATTTCCCAGTGCAAATTCTAGAAGGACTAACTGGTGTCATGCTCCTCTTTTCCCGCTGCTTAAAACAGGGAAGAACTGATCACAAATGCAGCAGGAAAGGGCAGCTTGGGCAGTAGCAACTATGACATGACTGAATGCAGGATCTGGATGAAGGCTGGAAAGGGATGCAGCAAACTAGGAGAGCAGAATTTGGTTTATTCAGGGGTTTACTAGGCAGAATGGTGCCATGAGGGGAAAAGGTGTCCAAGATAACTGATTTTTAAAGAAAACTCTTTGAGAACTCAGGAACCTGTTGCATAGGAAGTTGGAAAATTTCAGCAGAAGACCTGCTTGGCTAAGCAAGAACTTCTTAGCCTGTTAGTGAAAGGGATCTAAAGGAAACCCAAAAAGGAGTTAGGAAAATGTCAGAGTAGTGGCAGTCAGTGTAAGAAGAGAAAATCGGCACAAACTGCAGCGCAAGAGGCTCAGACCAACAAGAAGGAATAATATTAAAACCAAGTAAGTAGCACAGCCCTGAAACAAGTACCCAGAGAAGAGATGGCAATCTCCGTCCCTGCAGATTTTCAAGACTTGACTAACAAAGCCACAGTTGACGTGAGCTAGGGCTGCTGTGAGAAGGAGGTTTGAGGAGGCAGCATTTCTACCATTTTAGAAATGTCCTTGGACACATAAACCCCCTATTTTTCTACTTATCTTGGTTGAGACTTGAAACTACTTAAGCTTGGGATTTTGAACTGTTGAATAGGGAATGGGAACACCCTTCTGCCTCCTTGGTTCTGACTACGCCTCAGCATGCTGTGTGAGACCTAGAGAGCAGCTCCCTATGGACTCACTGCCCAAGTGGAGGCCATGATGAGTGTGCAAAGAAACAGACTGTCAGGCAATATGGGGAAATTCATTGGGAGGTTCTTTTTTTGTGGAAGAGAGTGATCTGGAGGTCTGCTTTTCCAAAATCCCTGTAGATAACTAAGTGTTTTGGTGTATCTAGGCTGAAGCCTCTGCAAGGGACAGTGGAACGATTGCAGCTCTGTGACTCACTCCTTAAGATAGAAGTCTGAAGTCTCTGAGAAAAAAAGTACACTAAAACAACAAACAGCAACAGCTACATATTTACTTATTACAAAAATTTTTTAAGGGTAAATATTTCATAAAATTTTAACATTAAAAGTATTCTACATGTTGCCTTTTCAAAAATCCGGTGTAATCAGAGCTACTCTCACCTGATGGCTCAAACTTTTTCTCCATTCAGTCTCTGATTTCTGACTGTACATTCCTTCATTATTTGCAGTACTTGCTAATTAAGTGCTATCTGCAAACTTGGATGCCTTTGCTTTCCACATCGCTGTTACATTATATTTGCGTAAATATTTCAAATTTGGACCTCTAACACTGACTCCTGTCATCTTCTACTACTGACATTTTAGCTTGAATACTTTCCACTTAGGACTACAGTAGATTTCCTACTAATGCAGCCAAATTTACGTTTAAGCATGCCAGTTTTCTTCCTCTCCTATGACTAGAGAAAAGAAATTTAGTAACAAGAATCAGCTAGATTTCACACATTTTTTAAAATTAATTAAAATACTAAAACCAGCAAGTTTTTGAAGATACATGCTCCTTTACCTCTGCTAAAGGTACTGATTACTTCCAAAGGATTTAAAACTGAATTTCTGTCACCTGAAATACATTTTCTTTTGCAATTTTTCTCATCAAATTAGCTATTCTAAAAACTTTTTGTGATACTTCTTTGTGTGTAAGATCATATTTCCTTTTACAGCTAGGTGTGCATAACTGTATAGGCTTCTGACTGTATATGCATACATACACAAGCACATATTCAGGATTTAATAATATGATTTGAAGGAAATAAAGAAATAACCTTCCTCCTCCCCCCCTTGGAAGTTTCCTATAATTTAAATGGATATCTTGAAGTTTTAGAATTATAAAAATAATCTTACTTCCTCTAAAACTCTCTACAGTGCAGCTGTGCTTGTGTATATGCCAACTGATTCATCAGCCTTCCTTTCAAACCACTTCAGGAATCTGCACATCCCTAGGGATCTGTGGTGTCCCAGGAAAGATGCAGTTTTACAGACAGAACTTCTTCATGGCCCTGCTCTGTGTTAAATATCCTTGTCGTATTTATGCTCCTTCAATATTTGCCTCTAAATATACTTTTCTTGGCTACACTTTAACAGTGCATTTCTTTATTTACATTAGTGATGATTTATGTTAAATATCAAAGTTAATTTTCTTATTTGAAGCAAGTGTACCTGGTTTTCACCATTTAGGGGTCTAAACTGAATTCTTCAGAAGTACTGAGCAGTTTGTAATTTGACACAAACAAAAATGGAAATAACTACTGCTATGAAGAAATAGAATTTTTCTTAATGAAGGATTGCCAAACACAGTACTTCATAGGCTATCCTGAAGAGTGCATCACTAAAAAAAAATTCTGAGGTGTAAGTACTTATGCATGCTTTACTTATTGACAGAAACACTTTGGCACATAAAAGACAAAGGATAATGGGATATTTTTAAACAGTGTTTGAAAGAAGTGTTGGAGACAAAGTTTGTTTAGAGTATTTAACAAATGATGTTCATGGTAAACATGAAACATTCTGTCAAGCAAAAGTAACAAATCAAACGATTATTTTCTTTAAAATACCTTTTAACAAATCAAACCCATGCTCCTGGAACTGTCTTAATATATAGTGAAAATATACAGGGCAGAGAAAATAGATTTAATTACTCCTTTTTTCCCAGTAACATAATAATTTACACATAATTCAAAGGCCGTTGTCTTGGAAGATTTTCATTGACTCACTTCAGCCAAATTTATATTCTCATGAAGGAAAGAGTTTTTTGTTTGTGATAATTTGATTATCAAGTATGGCCATTTTATCAGCTGTCTGCCAGGTTATCTCAAAAGTTCAAATAAAGAAGTTATGAGCCCTAGCGAATAGGATATCTTCACTGTACCCCTCACAGTATGTGAATTTGTTAGAAGTTGTATGAAATACACTCGCATCCTGAATATCCTTTAATATCTGTACTTTAGCAGAGCAATATAGTACAGCACTACTTCATACTTTTTCCATATCGTTACCAGACGACATCACTGGGGCTCTGCTTACATGCAATTCATGTTCTCTAGAATTTTTGTCATTAAAATAAAAAAACAAATCACATAAGCTAAAACTGAAGAAAAAAAAGAAAAGTAAATTTTTGGACAAATCAGTGAGCTTATCCTTCTGATCCACCACAGCAGTCTGGCTGCTGGAGGGCTCCCAGTGAGGAGTGTTAGAAGATGAGGCTGGGCACATGGAAACAGCATGGTGGCCTCTTCAATATCAGCACATATAACCACAAACTGATTCTGAAGCCTCAACTTGAATGTCATGACTAACACCTAGATAATGCTTTTGACTATAATCCAAGTCTGTTCCCAGAAGCCCATCAGGGAAGCATGGGAAGCCACTTTCAGTTAATACGAGGAGTGCATCTTCTGCTACCAGGTATTAGCTGCAGGTGTGTGTGTGGGTACCACACCTTACCCTATTGTTCTGCAGTCTGCTTCTCTGGTTTATACAGCTGTACAAGGTGGCTTGGGCAGGCAGAATTCACATAGCTGTTATCTATCAATAATCACCATCACTTGTTGCAATTTCATGAGAACCTGCTGTCATGTGGCGTTGTGGGACAGCTGTCCCCTAAGGCTATGCCCTAGGGCTAAAGAGAGGTTATGTCTCAATACAACTCTTATATGATTAACTTAATAATGTGTTACATGCCATGCTTCCTGAATGTCCCATTGTGCTCTCTTTTTTCCTATCAAAGAGCTATTCAAAGTAAACAGTGACCTCATCAATACCATCTGAAACTTACAGTAAATGGAAATCTTCCAAAACCATAATAGAAACCATATTTCAACAGATGTAAAAAGCAAGATGAGGAGTGAGACTCAATTTCGATGTGAATGTTACAATACTTGATACTTGGCTTTGCTCAACCTCATCTTTTTGCTAAGTGCAGTATGCTTTTTTCATGTGAGAACCTAGATTTAAAAAAATTGCTACTTCAGCTTGTTCTGCAACATTCATGGCTTGGTGAAGAAAATAGAAATAAAAATAAAAAAACAAAGCAGAAAAAAGTTGGCCTGCAGGACAGAGGACCACAAGTGCTGTCATGATTGAGATTTTCAAAGCTGCATAGGTGTTTGAACAAACACGATTTTTTATAAAATATTCATTAACATATTCATTCATGACCTCTAAAATGCCAACCTTTCAAAAAGCATACAAGAATTTCTAGAACAGGAACAAAGCTGCTATTCAGGCATTTTTAGATTGATTACAGCCCACAAGCCAAATAAAATAGAAGGTTATATCAGAACAACTTTGTATTAAGCTGCAGGTGCTTGATCCATACAAGTCGGAGAAATACTTATCTTACTTATTGATATATCTGGATTCTCTTAACCTCTATGAGTCTTAGTACATTGTCCAGGATACAATTATTTTTATATTCTAGATAGAGAGAAACATTGACTGATTTAAAGGAAAATCATCAGAGAGTTACACTTTAATTCAGGATCTACACATTCAGCAAGTGTTAAAAAGCAGCATTTGTTTGAATAGTTAGCAATTAGAGACTTGGATTCCTATTGGATATCTTTATTTTGGTTCCTTTTTTTTTTAACCTGTAGATTAGCATCTCATATAGTAAATTCTAAGACTAGATGCATTTTCTCTTGCAGTATTAATGTGTTCGAGGTACTGAACATATTACTGTGATTTCTATTACATTAGTAGAAATCTCCTATCAGAGTTGTCCATCACTGCTGTAATATTCTGTCATGGAATCCTCACTGTTAGGTGATGTGACAGTGCTTACACCCATTAGGAAAAAAAATCTCAATAAAAGAGTCATGTAAACTATACTAAAGATATTTCACACTCACAGCAAAGCCCTTGTTTTTAGCATTTTGGCTAAACATCCTGATTTTCCTTATCTAATTTTAAAATTCAGAAGCTAGAAACAAGTGAGCTGCAGAAATAATATAGGTAAAGGTTCTAAACACATAGTCTAATATACAGTCAAAAATGTATTTATTATATTTGCATGTATTACTATATCCATATTTCCATCATATGTTTTACATCTGACAGAAAGCCACAGACACTTTAGGTGGATGAGATTTACCACTCAGAGTATGAACAATGTCTAATAAGTATGCAATGGGATTATCATATTTCTGGAAAATGCATGGCACCTTAAGAAAATTATTGTTTATGCTACTGGAAGAGTGTTGTATTGTTTAGTAGTATATTTTTAGTAGTGTAATATTTGCTTTTTTAAAAATGCTGCATAAGTTCACATAATTGTTCTCAAATTATATTTGTTGGAGGATGGGGAAAATTTTGTTGCTTTATACAGGCCTCAGAGCACCAAGCCAGAAAGCTTTCTCTTGGAACAAATCCAAAATAATATAAGTATATGGTACTTTATGTCCCAAATCTATGTTTTTCAGTATTTCCCCCGTCTCAGCTAAATATCACAGGATAAGTGCTCTTCTCCTGTGTGTAGGGGATCTGGAGGGGGAGATATGCCAAGTGAGAATAAAAATTCTCAAGTTTCAGTAAATAAACATTTCTTACTTCTCCATTTTAGAGTCTTCATTGATTCATCCTCTGGGGTGGCTTTTTCCTCCCACTCTGCATAACTAAGAAATGGCATAAAAATTTTCCCTTTGTCCAATCCTCTCATCATTGCTTTCTTTCAACAGAATGACTCACTGTTGATCTGGATTCCCTGTGCATGGTATCACAGTTCTGTGAACAAACTTGCTCTCATGTTAGCCTGACATCATCTTTATTACATCTTTCTTGTGACTGACATTAAACAGGACGGGCCAAAGGAGACTACCTGTGTCTCGTCATTTCAGCAACACTTTGATATTATACTTAGCACACTTTCTACCATATTCTTTCTTTGATCCCATTCCTCTTCTGAGAAAACTATAGTAATTCAAACACTTTGCAGGTATAAGTTTTTTTCAGCTAGCTCCTGTTAGGATTTATATTTATCACATTTCAGCTGAACTGTTCTCAGGGCACAAAGGCAATATATTTGCACACCTTTTAACTTCTGTGGAAGAAAACACCTCAGCTAAGTAATGTGTTGCCGTGGAATTTTGGTGCTGAAAAAATCTCCAGAGCAGTTAATTAGGGGTGAGATAAGGAAGGGTTTATTTTTGCCAAGGCTAAGATGTTACAAGACGCGCCGGTCGTGCCTGAGAGGTTACATTTTATAATACCATCCATCCAATCCCAGATGTGTCCACCCTGTGGCCTTTACTCTGGTCTGCCCCCGGTCCACCCCCTGAGAAATGGGTCTGGGGGTTTTGGGACCCCCTGTTCATCCCACCTTCCTCTTCATCAGAGCACAAAGGGTACACAGTTACCTAATTCTTGACCGTATTCTGTGGTTTAGGCCCTGATATGCTGTTCTGCCAACAATCTAGGCCTTGCCTTGACAAAAGACTAAACATTTCTGCTATATTCAGGGGTAGGATTGATATAGGGAGCATAGAATGGGGTAAGAGGGTTAAGGAATGTGTAAACAAGGGTGCTAGAGAAAGGGAAAGGGACAAGGGACAAGGGACAAAGGAGGGGGGGGTTTGCTGCTTTTAAAATCTACTTCCACTACTTATAAAACTTACAAGTCTTACAAATATTAGAAAAATAAAAAAACATTAGGGGTTTAAGGCATCAAATGCAATTCAGAGTTAAACACCTTTTCTCTAATAAGGAGAACTGGTTCAACTCACTTCTGTCATCCTTGAGCTCCGTCATGCATGCTGGCCTGTAGTGCCATGATGGTCTGGAGTCTCATTTGCAGAAATCAGCAGTTACTCCAGTGTATTTTATTGTAAGGCAAGAGACCCCTCTTTTCTTTTAGCTTCATCAGGGTTGCACTGGGATGCCAAATGCCTTTCACAAAACCTCCTCAGTGGTTCCTTACTGTGAACTTCTACAGTGCAGTGTAGTCCTGTAATGATCCTGCTTCAGACACAGCCAGTGGTCCCAGGGTCACTGACACTTTTGAGGTTAGAACTCACTTCAAGCAGCTGACAGGAAAGCTAACGAAAAATAGCACAGTGAGCATATTGAAAAAAAACCAACCTATAAACTTACAAAGAATCTAAAGAACAACTGACTATGAAAGGTGTGGCAAAGTAGAAAAATCACCATTTTGGGTGAATGGCAGATTTACTATCTTTCAACCAAAGCCCAAACTCACAATATCACCACCTCCACCACCTCTAGCGAGACCTCCGGGCTTTGTAAGGTTTGACATGACATAGAAGAGGAGCTGAATTGTTAGGCGTATTATCTTTATACATCTCAGGTTTGTCATATGTTATACAAACTACTCTAAATGACCAGGGTTCAGCTGCTGCTTGCCTGTCCAGGTCCAGGCCATTACTGTTCCTGCTGCAGACTGATACCTTTTCTGATGCGGTTTCTCCTCAGAATCCCATGCCAGTGTGGAAGAGGTTATAAGCAATTTCAACTGTCATTTAGGTTATGGGAAAGAATTCTAAAGGAAGAGGAAATTTGTTTGGTGCTTTATTTGTTTGGCTTGAAGTTGGGATGGAGAGGACCAGCACTAGCACCACCACATCTCCTCCAGTACTCTAATGACAGCACTGTTGTTAACCAGGAGCATGCTACATACAGCACAGTAATCTCTTTTATAGTAAAACATAAGCCTTTAGTTACAAATGGAAGAGACTGGAAAAGTTCTGACAAAACATTTTCTGTTAGGAATTTGCTGGTGCAGACAGATTAAAATCTTTTTCTGAGACATTGGCTCTTTTCCCCTGGTTCCCTCAGAAGCCCAGAAGCTGGGAGGCTGCTATGGGGCTGGGGCTCCAGCAGCTGAAGGGTGCAGTTCTGGAGCAAGTCCATCAGGAGCAGCCTTTAGGGCAATCCCTTTCCTACCCTTGCTCAAGAGAGCTCAGCACTCACAGGACCAATGCTTTGGGGAAGCCTGGCGGCTGACCTGCTCCCACACTGAAGCTTCATTCCCTTTCACAGATAATTATGAAATGTTTGGCTTTTGTTACCAACTGGAACAAACCCAGATTTTGAAATAATCAAAATCCTTTATGAAAGTCAACTTGTTCTCTCTGCAAAGCTGAAACTATGACCACATACTTCCCATGTCAGTGCTGAAAAACTGGCAGTTCTGAAGAGGTTGTGTACAACATTTTTGGAGAACAACCTCTTGAACATAGTGTGTTTCATTAGGTATTAGATGTACAGGTCCTATAGAGCTCCCTGATACTAGAAAGAATAAACAAGGATGACAGTAGCTTTAGATGATATTTGATGCTATAACTTGGAATTTTCTTGCATTTAATGTTTTAAGACGTGGCTTTAATGCAAACATGAATAATCTCAGTGCCTTCAGAAACTAGTGATCATGGAATACTGAGAAAAAGCATTTTTTAGATTTTCAGTACATAAACTTCTAAAAAGAGATTCTTATCTCTCCCTATGAGAAATTACTCATTATAAGAGTCCTGTGTCAAGAGAATCAGTCATTTTCTTTCTTTTTTTTCCGTCAGATAAACTTTCATTTACCATACTACAATGGGCAGGGTAAAATGAATTACTAGTCAGTAATGTAGTTGACGTGAATTCAGGATAAGAATGGGCTCTAAGGGCTGGGTTGGTCGAACTGGGGCACAAAGCAGGGCTGGGTACTCACCATGGTTGGATGAGGCATCACGTGCTGCCCACCAAATAAAAAAAAATAGATTAAGGGGGCTTACAAGAAGGCTGGAGAGGAACTTTTCATGAGGGTGTGTAGTGATAGGTCAAGAGAGAATAGCCTTAAAATGAAAGAGAGTAGGTATAGATATTAGGAAGAAACATGAGGGTGGTTAGGGCGAGGGTGGTCAGGCACTGGAACAGGTTGGGCAGAGAGATTATGGGGTCTCCATTGCTATAGATGTTCAAGGCCAGGTTGGATGGTGCTCTGAGCAACCTGATTTAGTAGAATGCCTATCTGCCCATGGCAGGGGTTTTGGAAATAGATAATCTCTAAGGTCACTTCCAAAAAACCCATTCCATGGTTCTATGACTCTATGAACTCAATTCTTGTGTCTCAATGTTCAGGTCAATTTATTACACATATTCTCAATCTGCTGTTCCCATGAGAATGAACACAGCTACATCATTTATATGCTCTTTTTCTTTATCCTACAGATATGTGTTATAATACAGAAAGCTCCTAATAATCTACTTCCAAGTCAAATGTTGAATGTAGAAAGACTTCAGTTCTCTTCAATGAAATAATGAACTTTAGATTTCTGTAACCTTACATAAGCAAATACATCTAAGCCAAAAAAAAATCAGCAAACAAATAGCATTGCAGTTTTGAAAGAGAATTCATAGAATCACTGAATGGTTTGGATTGGAAGGAACCTTAAAGATCATCTAGTTCCAACCTCCTGTCATGGACAGGGACACCTTCCACTAGACAATGTTGCTCAGAGCCCCATCCAATTTGTCCTTAAACACCCCCAGTGATGGGGTATCCACAACTTCTCTGGGCAACCTGCTCCAGTGCCTCAACACTCTAACAGTAAAGAATTTTTTCCTAATATCTAATCTAAACCTAAGTCATATCTCAGCTTTTTAGTTCCTGTCCATCTGAACTTGGGAGAGAACAGCTGCAGTTGATAGCCTTGGTTGGTGACCACTGTCTGATGATGGAGGGGTCTGTTCTCAGGCTGGTTATGAACAAGCTGTTTCCAACACATTGCACATCAGCTGATGCCATTTTCAAATGCCCTACGTAGAGTCTTGTAGGACCAAAAAGAACATAGTTTTATTGAAAAATTTTATTAAAATCACTCTATCCAGTGTAGGAGAAATGCCTTACATTTTAATTTTATTTTTGGTGGAACAATACATTGAAATCTATAGGACTCTGCACAAAACACTTGTCGTTTCAAACTTAGATAGCAGAACTTCAGTTTCTAAATGGGGTCTTTTTTCCTGAATACAGCTGGTCTGTGTATATATCTATATATATCTATATATCTATATCTGTGTTTGAAGACTAGTGCATCTTAAAGTAGTTCCTGTTCATTAACAGGACTTATGTTTTGTTACTTATATGATGCAGTTAAAAATAAAAGTTGGTGGAAGACTCCAGGTAATTATATTCTCCATTATTCTGTGTCACTTCTCTTCACAAGGCTTCTGTGGTATAGATTTAAATTTTTGTACGAAGATATTTTGGGCTGGGTTAGTCTCTTATTACTAGATTTCAAAACAGCAAAGCAGGACATCAGTACAAAAGTTGTTTTTATATATCTGAGAAGTTGACTGATACAGATGTTACAGTGATTAACCTCATTGCTTAATCAGTGACCCCTTGTACTGAGCCTAGAGAGCAGAATTAGGTGTTCACATAGCACAGTAACACTTCTGAAATATACGGAAAACTCTAATTCCGACCAATAAGGAAGTTGGAATACTGTATTATACTGTGTAGGAATATGAAGCTTTCATTATGGAAAGCTCAGAATCCTGAATGCAGCTTAACCTACAAAATTTTGATCTGCTATTTGAACCCTAACTACCCGTCAGAAAAAGCAAATCTTGGAGGAAGTGTACTAAACACACACAAAATTTTTTTTTCTAGGGTGAATAAACAGCAACATTGTTACAAGGTTATTTTCATATTTCCTTCTTATATGACTAATTTTTTTTTTAATTATTGAATGGGGCTTTCATATTTCTCAAGCTGTTCAAGAACCTCCCACTCTCTCCTTGGAGATTTGCAGCCAGCCTTACTCAGAGGACATTCCAGACTTGTCACTGCACAGCTGCTCTTGGCAGTCAGCCTTCCATGCAAGGGCTTTGCCAAAACATTGTTTGGACCCCCCAGCCACTATGCTAAAACAAGAGTTAATACTATGACTTTTGCACAACTGCTAAATATTTTTTGGCCTTAGAATTAATTTGTTTACTTCAGTTATAAAATGTGTTGTATCTTTAACATCACTGGATTTACTCCTGCAGCCTATTGTGTAAACTGCCATTGATATCTTATATTCCAGATATAGGCTGGAAGGTAGCATAAGCTTTAAAGTCTGATTTGGTGATAAACAGGATTTATTATGTTTGTTTAGTTGCATGCTCGCTCTTTGCATAGGGAGTTATCTGCTTCAGAGACTCTTCTCTTTCTAAATCTTCAAAGTGCTTGCTTCAACTACAAATGATGCAAAGAAATAAAATAATAAATCTTACCTGGAGGAGGTTTCTTTCCTTTTCCTTCCATATTGAATTTCACTGTTGTAATTTCATGCATCTGGTCATGAAGTATTTGATTCCGGCCAGTGAAAAGCAGAAAGGTGTGTATTTCTTTTTGTCCTCTTCTAGACTTCATAGAATCATAGAATGGTTTGGGTTGGAGGGGACCTTTGAAGATCGTCTAGTCCCGCCTGTTTGTCATGGGCAGGGACACCTTTGCTCAAAGCCCCATCCTACCTAGTCTTGAACAATTAAACTTACAAACTTCCCATTCTGTGTGACGACCAAGAAGTTTAATGCAGGTTTTTATAAGGTATTAAAACCCCCCAAAAACTAGATTAGAAATTATCTTTGAAAAAGCTATGATAGATCTTGGAGGTCTTGGGCATTTCCAGCACCTATTCTTTGTAATTTTTATCATCCTCTAAGGCCGGAGCATTTGGAACCAAGGCACTAGGGATTCTCCTTCTACAAGTAAAAAATACCCTGTAAATAGATGGCAATAAGGCTTAGAGAACACTCAACATAGTTTAATTTAAAATTTATGATAGATTCTGCCTTTTCTGATACAAGATAACCTAACTTTCTGGTTTAACATCTATATTTGTTTTGAAGTGAATATGGTCCTGGTGAAAAGAAAAACTGGAAAGACTTCAGAAATCTTTTCTTCCTCTAACAAGAAGAGCACAAGGCAATAACAGTGAAATCTTGCCCCTACCAGTATGGCATCAAGAGATTATATTTGACCCTAACTGACCAACATCCCTCAATGTGCCTTATAACTGTGAGTGTATTCATAAACATTGGGAGGGAATCCATCTCTGCCCCTTTGTTCCTTGTTTCAGCTGTCCATTTCTGCACCATGGGTTTAATCCATGTCCTGTGTTCTACTCATACAGCAGGGAGTTTTTAAAGGCCATATTCAAGTTAACATTTTAGGAAGAGGGCAATTTTTGTTGTGTAAGGATTTTTATCAATATTGAACAGTTGTTCTAAAGGAAGGTCTTAGACAATATTGGTTAGCATGCAATAAATGGTTTTAATGGCAGTTACTGGAATGTATGTGAGCTTCTAAAGCTGGAAACTGAAGTTTAAACTCTACAATTGCTAAGAGGTTGCATTAGACTTTTTTCTCAATTGCTATGGTACCATTGTCTTTATCTGTTCTTGGTACCTTAGTATCTTGCATATTTTTATTTTAGTTTCATGAACTATGAAATGTAAACAGATTCTAAATCTGATGAATTCTTCAAACAAAAATATACTATTTCATAGAATTTTTATTTTTAGGCATGGACCTAATAAGGTTTACCTTCCAGTAACACTCTGCCTATGTCATTTGGATCTTACCTAATTAGATTTTGATTTTTCCTCTTGCAGTAGTAAACCCAAAAACCTGGCATAAAAGAAGTGATTTTTTTTTTATTTCATTTGCAATTTCCCTAACTATCTCCAAATTGTCATCTCTAGTGCCAATCCAAATGGAAAACCATGACACAAAAAATGAAAAGACAAACAATTACCAGGCACAGATTTCTCCAAAACAAAGTTTAGTTCATTCAGAATGGGATGACTCAACCTTCCCTGATAGAAAATTTAGTGAACCTTTCACTGGGGAATCAGAAAATTCTCAGAATGTTCTTTTATACCACCTTCTGTAATGTAGGAATTTTGTTTTCCTTATACAACTTGTCCTGTTTGTCACTCACAAATTCCAACCTGTGATTAAATATGCATCACTACTTATTTATTGACTCAGTCAGTAAGGAAGCTGTGGGCCTGCAAATTAAGTGACCTTTTACAGCTGTGCTGATGTCTTTGTTGTTCTGACTTCAGGTCTAGAACACAATAGATGTTTACTAGAATTCCTCTTGTGCTTTATTATTATTATTATTATTATTGTATCATTTATGTCTATGAAGACATTAAATGTAATGGCCTTGTAAATCTCAGAAGACTGGAGAGTTATCTGAAATGTAGACTACTTTTCATTCTTTATGGAAACAAACACCGACTAAGACTATTTTGTCCATAATCCAAATCTTAAGAGGTTCTTTAGGGCTTCCACACATGTGCAGTTCGTTTCTCTGTTTTATGTTAAAAATCCATAAAATTCCATGCATCATTGACACATTAGTTCTAGCATTTTTTTAAAGAGAGTTTAAGAGAGTTGTTCCTGCACTTGTGTGGGATTTGCTGCTCCAGCTGGATCCCTACAAATCTATAGGGCCTAATGGAATTCATCCCAGAATCCTCAAAGAGCTGGTTGATGTCATTGCACAACCTATCTTGATTATTTTTGAGCAGTCTTGGGAACTCAGAGAGGTCCCAGCTGACTGGAAACTGGTGAAAATTGTCCTGATTTTCAATTATGGCAAGAAGGAGGACCCCCAAAAACTACAGGCCTGTCAGTCTCACTTCAGTGTCCAGTAAAATCATGGAAAAGATTATTCTGGGAAGTATTGAATAACACCTGGAGGACAACTCAGTCATCAGTCACAGCCAGCAGGGCTTCATAAGGGGAAAATTCTGCTTGTCAAACCTGATTTTCTTCTGTGACAGGGTAATCCACCTAGTTGATCTAGAAAGCCAGTAGATGTAATATTTTTGGACTTCAGCAAATCTTTTGATATTGTCTCTCACAGTATCTTTCTGGACAAAATGTCCAACATACAGCTGAATAACCGTGTTACATGATGGATGAGCAACTGGCTCACGGGTCAGGCACAAAGAGTTATAGTGAATGGGGTAACACCAGGCTGGTGTCCAGTCACTAGTGGGGTTCTGCAGGGCTCCATCCTCAGCCCAGTGCTCTTCAACATCATTAACAACCTGGACTCAGGGTTCAAAAGAATACTAAGTAGTTTTACTGGTGGTACTAAACTGGGAGGAGCTGTTGACTTCCTTGAGGGCAAGGAGGGCCTGCAGAGAGACCTTGACAAATTAGAGGACTGGGCAATCACCAACCATAGGAAGTTCAACAAGAGAAAGTGAAGAATTCTGCATCTGGGATGGGGCAACCCGAGATGTTTGTACAGACTGGGGAACAAGATGCTGGAAAGCAGTGCTGCAGAAAGGCACCTGGGGGCCCTGGTCAATGGCAAGTTGAATATGAGTCAGCAGTGCCCTGGCAGCCAGGAGAGTCAACCCTGTCCTGGGGGGCATCCGGCAAAGCATCGCCAGCCGGTCGAGGAAGGGGATTGTCCCTCTCTGCTCTGCACTGGGGCAACCTCATCTTGAATACTGTGTGCAGTTTTGGGCACTGCAATATAAGAAAGACATTAAGTCATTAGAGAGCACCCAAAGGAGGGCCATGAGGATGGTGAAGGGTCTGGAGGGGAAGCCATCTGAGGAATGGTTGAGGTCACTTGGTCTGTTCAGCAGAAGAGGAGACTGAGGGGACACCTCATTGTGGTCTTCAATGTCCTCATGAGGGGAAGTGGAGAAAAGTATTCATCTCTTCACTCTTGTGACCAGTGTCAGGACTCAAGGAAATAGCCTGAGTCAGGGGAGGTTTAGGTTAGATATCATGAAAAATTTTTTCACCTAGAGGGTGGTTGAGCCCTGGAACAGGCACCCCAGGGAAGTAGTCACAGCACCAAGCCTGTCTGAGTTAAAGAAGCATTTGGACAACACTTTCAGGCACATGACATGACTCTTGGAATGGCCAGGAGTTGGACTCGATCCTGATGGGTCCTTCCAACTCAGCATATTCTATGATTCTATGATATTTGACTAAGCTGAGTTCACAGGGACTGTTGTCTTGTTGCTGTGCACCATCAAGAAGAGCCTGGTTCCATTCCCTATCAACCCTTAATATAGTTATATACATTGATGAGGTCCCCTCTCAGTCACCTCTCCAGGCTAAGCAGGCCCAACTCTCTCACACTTTCCTCATGAAAGTTCCCTGAACATCTCTGTAGCCCTCCATTGGACCATCTCCAGTAGTTCTTTGTCTTTTTTTGCACTGGGGAGCCCAGGACTGGACACAGCACTTCCAATGCAGCCCCTCTAGGGATGTGTAGAGGGGCAGGATCACCTCACTTGAGCTGCTGGCAATGTTCTTTCTAATGCATTCATTCGTGGATAACATTGGTCTTCTTGGCCACCAGGGCCACTGCTGGCTCATGGGCAGCTTGTTGTACACCAGGACGCCCAGGTCCTTCCACAGAGCTGCTTTCCAGCAGGTTAGCCCCCAGCCTGTACTGGTGCATGGTGCTATTCTTTCCCAGGTGCCTTTGTTGAATTTCAGACAGTTCTTCTCTGCCCATCCCTCCAGCCTGTCTGAATTGTAGCACAGTCCTCTGGGGTACTGGCCACTCTTCCCAGCTTTTGTATAATCAGCAAACTTGTTGAGGAGGCGCTCTGTCCCTTCATCTACGTCACTGTTGGATAAGTTAAACAATACTGGCCCCAGTATCGACCCTTGGGGGACAACACCAGTTACAGACCTCCAGCTAGACCCTGTGCCACTGATCAGAACCTTCTGAGCTCTGTCATTTGGCCCATTCTCAAAACATCTCACTGTCCACTCATTCAGCCCACAGTTCCTGAGCTTGCCTGTGAGGATACCATGAGAGCCAGTGTCAAAAGCCTTGCTCAGGTCCAGGTAGACAACATACACTGCTCTCATCTACCCAGCTGTCCCATTGTAGGAATCAATCAGGTTAGTTAAACACAATGGCTAAATCTTCAGGAAAAAACAGTCAAACATTTGGCAAATATAGGATGTATTAGGGGAAATATTTTCAAGATAATGTATACTTTTTTTTTCCGCACAGCCTGGATTCCATCCACAAAATGAAAAAATGTGCACAGTTCTGCTCCCCCGTGTTTGTGGAAACTTAGAGAACTGTAAAAAAATTGCACAGTTTATCAAATTTAGCAAAACATAAGTAGAGAAGATGGACAGATCTTTTCTTGAAGCATAGCCAGAATAAGCATCAGTGAGGACGAAAGAGACATACAACATGAAGAACAAAGCATGAATTTAGACTAGAAGTTAAAAAGTTTCTGAGTCTCAAAGAAGTAAGTTTCTGAAATAACCAATGAGAACACAAGGAGAATAAATATGATGCAGTTGCCTTCACTGCATTTACATAGATTTGCTGAGCTTTTTAACTTTGCATTTGTGTAATATAAATAGAAAGCAAGGAAGAGGTTAAAGATGAAAATTTAAAGGAACGTGCCTCAGAATTTTTTAAACAAGCATGCTTTATTTCTTAGGAATGAGGAGTAACATGGAAAAGCTTTATGTAAATATGCAGAGTTAAACATTAAGCCAGTAGCAGTTCCTTCACTGGAAATCTGAAAAATGACAAAATTAACATAAATATTACCGGTAGGAAAAATTTATTAATCTAGATTTATACAGCATCTTTTATCTCAAAGGGTCTTTAAAATCCCTTTAGACCTCACCAAACTAATAGCCTGTGTGAAAACCTAACTATCCAAACTGAACTATACTCATGTTTAGGAAAGGTTCTAGTAAAGATCCTGGTTTCTGTCCCTACATAAAAAACAACCACTCTGAGTCTGCACAGTCTATAAACTTTAAAAAACTGTTTATGTACTCTCATTTATTAGACTTGATATAATCCTGCAATCCCCTTTTTCGAGATGGAATATGCAGATTTAATAAAAATATTTACGATGAAGTCGTACCCGGTCTTTAGACCATAGAGTTGTACATTTTTCCCTGTTCATTCTTGTCTTATTCCTTATAAAGTCAGACATGTCACTTGCTTTTTTGTCAGCAGCTTAATGTGAGCAGAGGTTTTCTCTGACCACGCAGTTAAAACTTTGGATGTGACTGCACAGACTTGCAGACTAGTGGTTTCCATTGCAGTTTTACTTTTTCCCTTTCCTTTTCACTCCTTCTTTGCATATGATACAAAATCAGTTCTTGTTTGTCTTGGTATTCAGATAATACACAAAACTCAGGAGGATTCCAGAATGGACCAAGGTTGCCTTTCCATCTAAAATACTCAGTACAAAGCTTCTGAATCTCTCACACTTCCTGTGTGTTCTAAATTCTGATTTATATCTAACTCATAGGTATTTGAGACTTTTGAGAAAAACTTTTAAAATGGCAACTTGTTTTTGACTCATAGTGGAATATGATGTATGCTATTTATTGATTTAGCCATGGGTTTACCTATGTTGCAGTAGTCCCTGGGAACACTGGTGAGATGCTAGCCAGTGTATGGAAGAAGAAAATGAGGACCTAGACACCCCAGAAGGTAAGAGATGGGAAAAGAGAGCCTGTTGAAGAGAGAAATTGCTGGAGAATTGAAGGGAATGAATCACCCAGTATCAGGACAACAGCTGTTAACACAATAGATCAGTACCTAAACAAGCAAGATCTGATCCCTGGCAGAGGACATGAGTGGAGAAGCACTCCTAGGCCAGACAAGGTAGTTGCAAAAGCATGTCATAAACAAAGAAAGAAAGAAATGGATCTTATCTTTCTGAGAGGCAGGCACTAAACTTTGGAGAAAATCTGGATAACTACAATTTTTTTAGTCATAGAACAAGTGGCTAAGACACAACCAGAGAAGGGAAGATGGTCAGGTGTAAAGAGAGGAAAGGTGATAAGACAGATATGGAAGTAGTAACAAGAATGGCAAACAAGGGAGAACGGGGAAGGAAAAAAGGGTGAAGAAAAGCAATGTGAGAAGGAGGTAATAAGAGTATGGAAATGAGATCTGAATTTTTGCTGCTGGGAGAAAGGAGGGTGATTAAGATAAAAAGTAAGAAACCAAAAAGCTTAAATGCCACAAAGCATAGGGAGATAGAGAGGAGAGAGTGATGAAGAGGAACAAATAGGATCAGTTTGGAAAAAGAAGACAGGGAGTATGTAAATGACTGTGCAAGTGTCAACTGTGGGAAAGGTCAAAGGAATCTGAGCACACTATAAAAGTTTTAAAAACTGGGCATCACAGTGAAGGTGCTCCTGTGCAGACATGCTAGGTAGCTCTTTTGTCAAGCATAATTTTCTTGTCCATGACTGAATCATAGTTTTCCAAGTTAAAGAGAAAAAAACACGAGATGTTTTCTTGAGAATCTAGCTGATGACAACGTATTTACTGAACTTCTCACAAAAATCACCACGTAAATATTTGACTCTGATTGTGATTTCAGCAAGTTTATTTCCAAGAGTTTGATTTATAGATGAAATTTCATGTACCAAGTCTCCAAGCAAAACAACAAAACTGAGAATATAAGAAAGGCAACGTTATTGGGCTTTGTTGTAACATATTATTTTCAGCTACTCTTTTTTGTTTTTAGGATATAAATCCCAGAAACCAAATGAAGATGGAGAACATCCTTTCAGTTATAATAATTTGCATTTCAATATTAACTTCTTCTGCTCTCCTGAGAAATTCCTTGCTGTAGTTTTTAGATTCTGCAAAGTTCTGCAAAGGAATGCAAAATCTGAATTTAAAAACTAAAAATAAATGTAAGATTATTCAGGCTAACATAAATGTAGAGTACCACTTGTAGTCTGATTTAAGCGATTGCGTAATACTGAGACTTTGTTTATATCTGTGGAGTAAATTCCTGACTTATAAGGGAGACCTGAATCAATTGAAACATTTCTAACTTTTTCCACAGTCATATTTTCAGAGAATGAACTGTTGGCCATAACGAGGAATGCAAGGAAATGAACAGGTTCCACCTTCCATCGTTTCAGAGCTGAGCTGCTGTCTGCTCAAGAGCTGAGCTCAGATTTTACTTGTCACTGAGCTTGATGAAAATGAGTGTAAAATACATTAACTCTTTTGCTCTCCACTTCTTTTGGATCAAAATCTCATGACTTTAAAATAGTATTGCTGAAACATTTTGAAATCACATACCTGTAATAAGTGTCCTTGTTACTTGAAACCAGTTCTAATTCTAGCAGCAGCTGAAAGAAGTGTAATTTCAGGAGTGTAAACTGTTGCAACTGAGATTATAAACTGTCACTGTACATGCCCTCTATAGTGCATGAAAGGCAGTGAAAGTTTTCTCTGGCTAAGGATGTAGTATCCAACATGTCAGGGCCTCACCCTGGCTTTGCTTGTTTGTGCATTTTGCATGTTCTTTCTATGAGTTGCTACTGAGCATGTACGAGGACCCTATTCTTTCTTGAGGACTGAAGAAACCTGACTCGTAGCAGGCTATACATTTTCCTATTTCTTCATGCCATCTAATTTTAATATCAAAAAAATTTTCTTGTAACTTGTAGGAAGTAAATGGTGATGAGACATAAGTTTCGCAGCCCTGCCATAGAGGAAGCAGTCAGTTAATATGGGAGATGGGAAGTTGCTAAATAAAAAACAAGGTCAGTGAAATAACACTGGACAGAACAATATTTGGGAAGCGAGCTCTGCACAAAATAAATTGAATACACTAATGTACAAGCTTGGTAAAGGAATCCTAACTGTGTATATAAAATACTTTCTTGATGAATAGTCAGTAGCTCTGGTTTTTGTTTAAATGCCTCCCTCTAAACTCATGCATCCAGGAAACCAGATTGGAAAAGATTAATTTCTGGCATTACTAGATTTACTGGAACAAACAGAAACACATTTACTGTGAAGAAACTTTTGCTGAAAGAGGCAGTGGTGGTGTCATGTCAGGTGGGGAAGACGTTGTTAACCTGTGTCAGAGCCTTCACAGAAAGGGTGACTCAAAAAGTCAGGATGCACTGAAGAAGCATGAGGTTTTGTTTTCCCAGAACATACCACCTGCTTAACATGACAAATTACACCAAGCTTGAATATCAGATGCGCAAATGACAATGGTTGATCATTTAGGCTTAGGTCTTCACCCACAAACATCTGATACATGTGGCCTGGAAATGTCCACGGGAGTTATTCCTGCCTTAATGAACACAGAGGACCACTGCTCTCTACAGGGAAAATAAGGGCATAAAGCAGCCTTGACTTTGGTCTAACTGCAGTGCTCTGACATGTCTGTCCCGTTTTGCCAACCTATTTTAAAACCTAAGTAGCATGTCATCTGAAGAAACTGGTTCTTACTTCTATTGCTGGGATGTATTTTGGAGACTCTTTTCTCCTTACCAACCAAAGGCGGTGAAGTTTTACATCCATTCATTGATGAACATACTCATTTTGTTGCTTACAATACAATAGACAACTGCTCACTGAATGAATGCTAGAGTAAACGGAGGGTTTAACTAGGAATTGTTTCTGTGGGAAGCTGTAGTTGTGGTTGTGGAATAAAACAAATTTTTTGAATACACAGAACATATTAATCCCTGGCATCTAAAGAAGAAAAATTTTTTAGTTATGTTTATTGAAGGCATTGTTAAATGCCACAGCTTTTTATAAAACACATTAAAAAACAAGTTTCAACAAACCACAGTAGAAGGGAGATAATAGTTTCTTACGTTATAGAGATCAGTTTCTGCTTTTTGGGAGAAAGTATTTCTTTCTCCATCTTTAACCTTCCAGTAGGACAAAGGTACTGCAAAAAAAAAAGTTAGATAGGCACTACTAAAACAGTACAAAAAACCTTGACAAAACACAGGAGAAGAGAGAGAGGTAAGCTTGGAGGCAGGGGACATGACATCTCAATGTAGCCTGCAATCACTAAAAATAATAGATATTTTTGCTGTGAATACTTTCTCATAAATAAAACAATACAAAATAAGAAAGATTAAGCTAAAAGAATTGAACATTTTTGGATTTCCAAATAATGTCAAATTTGAGAAACTGCTTCTGAGCTAAGGTCAACAAAGGAGTATAGCATGTGCATCCTCCTGGAAGCTATGCTAAGGCACATGGAAAATAAGCCAACATGGCTTCACCAAGGGTAAATCATGCCTGACAAATTTAGTGGCTTTCTATGATGGCGTGACAGTGTTGTTGGATATAGCAGTTAACTGATGTCATCTATCTGGACTTGTGCAAAGCATTCGAAACTGTCCCACACGACATCTTTGTCTCTAAACTACAAAGACATGGATTTCATGGATGGACCAATCAGTAGATAAAAAATTGTCTGCATGTTCACACACAAGGAGTTACCATCAACAGATCAATGTCCAAGTGGAGACCAGTAACACACAGCATTCCTCAATGGTCAGTTTTGGGACTGGCACTGCTTAATGTCTTTGTTGGAGACAATGATAGTGGCATTGAGCACACCCTCAGCAAGTTTGCTGGTGACACTAAGCTGTGTGGTGCGATTGACACGCTGGAGGGAAGGGATAGGCCATACAGAGGGACCTGGAGAGGCTCAAGAGGAGGAATCATAAAAACCTCATGAAGTTCAACAAGGCCAAGTGCAAGGTCCTGGACCTGGGTCAGGGCAATCTGAAATATGGATACAGGCTGGGTGGAAAATGGATCGAAAGCAGCCCCATGGAGAAGGATTTGGGGGCATTGATTGATGAGAAGCTCAATATTACCCAGTAGTGCATGTTTGCAGATCAGAGAGACAACCACAATCTGAGCTGCATCAAAGGAAGTGTGGCCAATAGGTTGATGAAGGTGATTCTCCCATTTAACTGCTCTCATTGGACCCCACCTGGAGTACTGCATCCAGCTCCGGGACCCCCAACATAAGAAGGACATGGACCTGCTGGAATGAGTCCAAAGAAGGACCATGAAGATGATCAGAGGACTGAAACATTTCTCCCATGAACTCAGGCTGAGAGAGTTGGGTTCCTCCAGCTTGGAGGAGAGAAAGCTGAGGGGGCACATTATTGCTGTTTTCCAGTATCTGAAAGCTCATACAGGAAAGCTGGGGAGGAACTTTTTACAAGGGCATGGAAGTGCTAGGACAAGGAGGGAGAGTACATTTAGATTAGATATTAGGCAGAAATTCTTTATTGTGAGGGTGGTGAGATGCTGGAACAGGTTGCCCTGAGAAGCTGTGGATGCATCATCCCTGGAAGAGTTCAAGGCCAGGCCGGATGGGGCTTTGAGCCACTAGTGTGGTCTAGTGGAAGGGGGTTGGTAACAAGATGATCTTTAACGTGCCTTCTGACCCAAATCTTTCTATGATTCTATGTATTTCAGTCCTTCAGTATGAAGCAAATTTTAGTAATGAATGGGACCAGCAGCTATTTCAAACTTACTTAAAATAGTGGAACCAATTTTTAAAAAATATGCCTCTGTTTATTACACCTCAAAAAAGCACTTTAATAGTCCTTATTTCTGTATTGTTGTTATTCTCCATTGAGTGATAAATACACTGTACGTTATATAAATGTCATTTTAATGCTGAAACCAGATGCATGTATATAGATGCTTTTATTAGATGCTGGTTACCATATATTTATAGCAAGATCACTTGCATTTCCAAGAAATAAAGGATAAGTCTATGGAAAATTCAAGACTTTTTTGGGTTACCTTCATCCTTGTGATTGCATTCATATTTTTTAGCTTTTGAGTAGGTAGAAGCAAAAAGTTTGACTAAGCTTCAATTCTGGGCAACTCTGGCAATTTCTGGAGTAAGATCTCATATAAGAGCAGATATTTTATAGTTTTTTATTAATTTCTTGTAGTTTTGTACCCAACAAGCTAAAGGTAATAGCCATTTTATAGATCTGTGTTCCAGACATTTTTGGTTTTGTCTTTTATAACATGAAGAGAACTAGCCAAATCTATAAAAGGCCTATAACAAACTACTATTCCATGCCACTGTCTAAGACCATCTGGATTTCTCCCATTATTGGTGTATCCCAAACATTCCTAAACAATGAAAAAGCTTACTGTCCTACCCAAAGTCAGAATAGATTATTTTAGTTCTGTCAGCTGCTATAAATATAATCTATACTGTTGAATGGATAGCTATTTTAATGCATGTTTTGTTTAACTAGTCACAACATGCTTTATCTGGTACATGGGGAGGCTGATGTTATGTGGTTTGTCTGCTACTTTGGTTTTTAACAAACAATAAGTGCTTCTATATTTTTATTGTTGGCTTGGATACTACTCTTGGGCACAGGCTAAGTTTTTGCATTTCTTTTTACCTACTTACTATAGTGTAGCTCAGAAGCAAGATGACAGCAGTAGCAATTTCTCCGTTATTTTACTCCTTGTTAGTATTGCAACACTTCAGTGATGTTCTTGTGTTTTCTGGATCGGTTGACTATGGGAAAATAATTTAGTCTTTAATAATCTTTACAGAACTGGTCTGACATGTAAGTGGTATTTAGATTTAAAGATGCCTTGCTGATACTGCCCAGTAAGTATTGTACAATGGGCTGCTTCTGAGCAGTACAATGGATTAGATGAACTCCAAACATCCCTTCCAACTTATATACTTCTGTGTCTCTGTGTTCATCTTACAGTTACATACATGAGTACATGTGTTATGTGTTGTCCTATCTTTAAGAAATGCATACTTTGGAACCACTTTCAAATCGAGAACCATTTCCAAAGTCATTGTTCATGTAATGCCACTCATTTGCTGTCTCAATTATATTAAGATTTCACAGATTTCACAGAATATTCTGAGTTGGAAGGGACTCACAAGGATCACTGAGTCCAACTCTTAAATGAATGGCCCATACAGGGATCAAACCCTCAACCTTGATGTT
Source organism: Manacus vitellinus (assembly GCF_001715985.3). Lineage (NCBI taxonomy): Eukaryota > Metazoa > Chordata > Aves > Passeriformes > Pipridae > Manacus > Manacus vitellinus. Next base: position 10,609,615 of record NW_021940750.1, read on the forward strand.
ATTAGCAGCATGCTCTAAGAATATTAAACAACCCTACTGCACCTCTGGAGCAGCTGGAATCTGTTATCTTCTCTTTCCTGTATTGTCAACACATGTTGGGAGGGTGCAAGATGGATTAACATGCAGCCAAAGCACCCCAAAAAAACACTGGCATCTTATGCAATCATGCAGTTAGCATATGGCTGGGTTCAACAGCATTCTCTCTTTTCCTTTGGCCCATTTGTCAATGTCCTCGTGTAAATCGCAAGGCAGATAACACATCTTACCAATATACAGAATCAATATCTAACCTATATTGATCAGTAGTCAGGAGCAGCTGATTAAGAAAAAGAGTACAAGAAGAATAAGATACTCAATACACTTGTGGGTCATTGCAGACATGCAGAAAAGGAAGACAGCTCTTTCTCTTTCCAAATTATAGGGAGATGGTTAGATTTTCAAGAACAAACTATTGTGCATACAAAAGTCACAACTTGCTATCACAAGAAAATGCAAAATGAAGCATCCCTCATCCCTATTTCACTTTATTTAATAAAAATAATTTCTGGTGAGATCTTTTAAATTTTTCAAGATATAACAGAGATAGCGGTGACACAATTTATTACTCAGTTACTTTGTTTTCCTGCAGAGTTAGCACGTTCCCTTAGAGTTGCCATACAATTCCTGCAAAATAGCATGTGCTTTTTTTATTTTTCAAATCATTACCTTGTATTCTTTTTTTCTACTCTAAAAGTGAAGCCTATTAAAAGAAAATTAATGCAAAGTGTTTAATCAGGATTTGTACTGTTATTTGGTAAAAGATGATGACAGAGGCTCCACATTACTTCAAAAACATATAAATCTTTTTAATAACATGCCAGTAGTAATCTTGCTGTTAATTTCAAAACCAGAAAGTGAAAAACACATGAGACTATTCATCTATTAAGGATTGTGTGTTAACTCTTGACCATTCTATTAAGAAATTGTAAACTACGTGAATTTCTACCAATGAAATGAGAGGCAGCAAAGATGATATAAGCTGGCTTCTATTCCCATAATTAATTAAATAAAAAATATCATCTACCTAATGCCCCTTTTTGGTCTGTCCAACTAAACAGAAGTTAACAATAAAGGAGTATTTGATTACTTCAGTGGTCTGGTTAGTGAAATTTAGACTATTCATGGCCTACTGCCCTACTTTCTTAGAGGAAACCCAATATTATCAGAAATTTTGTGTAAAAATCCATGCTAGTGAAGATGAATGTGAAATACATACTTTTGTCATAGGAGTAAGAATCAATTTCCTCAAACTACTGACTATCCAGAAATTGGAACCGTAATGTCTACAGTCAATACGTACATATGTATGTGTTTATGTATGTTGTATTTTAATATGATGCTACTGACCAAAAGCCAAAAGTATTTTTTCATTTGTATTTGGACACGTAAACACCCTTGGTCTAATCTGGAAAATTTCTGCCTTCCAGTCAAATGATGAGGAATTGACAGCATACCAGACCAGTTAAAAAAGCACTAATATTTAGGTATCTGAATATTCATTGAAGTTTTAACCCTAGGTGAGATATTGGGTCATAGTTTGTATAAGCAGAGAATACCATGTACTGCTCCTGTGGTAAAGTAAAAGCACCTAAAATGTCATCTATTTCCTTTCAGCTATACTCTATACTCAGAAAAACAAAACCACATGTATATACTCACAAATACATGTCTGTGTATAAATGTAGGAAGTAAACTTACATAAAGGTGTGTAGGGGTTCCATGGTACTGCCAGTTTCTTCCTTTTTTTCAGATTTGAAGAAAACTGCTATCCCAGTTAAACCATTCCAGCTCAATCATATCAAGACTTGCTACATTTGAACCTTCACTAGGAGATTGTGGACTCTTTTGTAGGTTAGGGGTTTTTTTGTGTGTTTTGTGTGCAAGGGAGGAAACACCTGAATTTGACACCAGCTTAAAAGCTGCAGAGTAAAGAAACAAAATCATCATAGTCTGCAATGGGCAGTTGCAGTAAGAATCCGCTTCAGGGAGTACATCTCTGTGATTTGTTATCCTATACACATATACCAGTTGTTAAATACCTAACTAAGGAAGCATTCATGCAAGCCTCACTAACCTCTACTTTTAAGTATATTCATAAAATCCCTCTGTGGATCATGCCAACTCACAAAAAGGACAGAAAAATTTATTTTGGCGAACACTTTACTTCAGTTCTCTCTGTGTACTAGGCTGTACACTACAGTTTGCATTGTAGCTACTGCAAATGCTTGAACGCGCAAGGTGGCAAATCTTCAGAGAATTTTGGGAGTTGTTCAGGTTTACACACATGATTAATACAATTGAAGTTAACAGAACCAGTGCCTTTAGGCCACAGTGCTCAGCATTTACAGTAACAAGCCCTGAGCAAACCAGAGGAATGCACTTTTGTGACACTGAAAATTTATTTGTATTTCTTTGAGCACTTTTGTAATGCAGCCATTTATGGGTAGCCTTGAAATCTTACATCTCCTGGTAACTTAATCTGTCCCTTTACCAATATAAACACTTATTCAAAAAAACAAAGTTGTAGATTTTTGTTTCTTTTCTCACTGTCAATACATATTCACATTCTGAATAGATCACGACTGGGTCTCAGAAGCAAATTTGTAGCCTTTCCCCACTGTTTACTCTCTGGCGCTGTGCATTTACATTTATTATTTATTATCTTGATTGTTTTTAACAGCAAGCCAGTAAAAATTTGGTTTTTAAACCTATCACTTCTTATTATTGGGATCTGCCATTCCACCTAGGTGACTCTAAGAAGAAATTGTGACTGTTGTTAGATTCAAATATATCAAAATTATTTCAGAAATACATATCAGTTACAGTTGGGACAAAACATTAGTTTATATGTAAGAAGTAAACAAAAAGATATTCGAAAGCTGATCTCTTTTTTAGAGGATTTAATATAACTGAAAACAAATTGTCAACTACCCATGTAACTAAGAAGCACATCTCTGTTTTGAAGAGACACAAATTGCTTTGTTAAAGAAACTTATGCAATTGCTGACGTGTGCCTTTAGCCAACAGCTTCCTGCTGAATAAATGCTGAGGGCATTCCTGGCATTCCTGTAGGAAGGTTCCTGGCCAAGCTTCAGTGGCTCTGTCCATCCCAGTTCTGTACTGAGGGCTGTCAGCCAGCCTCTGCACCCACGCAGAGGCTGGCTGACATCAGCACACCCTGGGATTTCCAGCCATATATGGACAACATCCTTATGTGAACACAGTGTTCATCACCCCTGTGCAGACTGGGACTGCAACACGCTGAGGTCTCATGTTATAGATACTCAATGAGGCAATCACATGAATGCAGTGCCTAAATTTGGTAGCTACGTCATCAAGGCAGAGTAGATGCCTTTTTGTTTCATTTGCTGTTTTGTTTAGGTTTTTTTAAATTAAATAGAGTAAAAATTCCTTAAATGAGGTCAAACTTATTTTGAAAATTTCAGCATTTTATTATTTTTTTCTAAGTTTTTACAGAAATATTACGGATCTGCAATACAGTTTATTTTTTCTCAGCAAACAGACTAAAATTATCATTCATGTTACTCAGCAACTTCTGTCTTCTTCCAAATGCTTTATCTTTACAAGTCTGACTTAAATGGAATCAGAAAAATAAAATAAGCATAGATTTTACACCTTCAGCTCTCATGTCTGTGGAATACTACAGCTTTGACTAAATTTCTGAATAATCATAAAGGTATATTTATGACTTCTTTCCGCTTAGAAAACTGAACATTCCCAATCCGAGTCACTGGTAAATTTTCTTCAGAAGGCAGAAATATCAAATGTGCATGAAAAGCTCTTTATCAACAGAGAATTTTTGGCACCCAGTTATAAATGTGTTGTCACCCTTCAAGTAATGACTATCCATTTCTTTCATTCCTTCCCAAAAGATCTGCCTACTCTGAAAGTGCATTCAATAAAGTGCATTACTCTAAATAAAGAAAGCATCAAATGACAAAATGCGTCCCCCCTGCCTCTCACCCTTTGCCATCTCAGGTGGAGTGTTGTTTCCAGTGGCGTTTTGTTTGTGCATGAGATTTATCTTGTCATTTGTGCTCTTTCCCTACCCTGCATTGATGGTATTTGTGCTGAAGGTCACTGCTATTTCCTTGGTCTGTTTCCGAGGCTTTAATGGTTTCTTAGTGTCTTAATAACAACTAGCATTTACATTCAGACTAGTGTATATATATTAATTGCCACTCCTTGTTTACATTGTCATGAGGTCCCTGTGACCTTGGATTATGTTGCCTATGTGGAATAGGCTGCACCAATATGGTGGACCCTAAGTATGGACTAACATTGACGTTACTAGAATGGTTTGCTGCTTCAGGTGATCCCAGTCAAAATGTCAAGTAGAGAAAATAAAGTATTCCAGCATGGACTGAGCCTTCTCAAATTGGAAGACATGCTATAAATACTACTTTTCCTCAAAGGCATGTCCTGGCACTATTTTCCTCAAGCCATCATTTATATGCAGAAGCATCAAGCTGCATTTACATGTTAGCTAAAGGAAAATCAGGGGATTTACAGAGCATAAAAAAATTTTGAAAAATACCCATAAAAATGTATCATTAACATTACCTATTTCCTTTTCTGTGTTCCTTATACATGTCTCACAAAGAGAGTTTATTAGTTTTGATGAGAAGCACAACAGAAACATAACAATAAGGTATATGAAGAAGATGCTATGAGAACAAGATAAAAGTTTCACAGTGAAAGAACCCAGAAATAACTCAAATGCCATTGATGAAATTTGGCCTTAAAACATTGAGGTTTTTGTTCCATCACAAAGTATTTAAGAACTATAATTTAAATGAAAAATATAAAAAAGCTAGAATACACAATGGTGTAAGAATAGATTAATTTCTCTTAAGCAAAAAATCCCAATTTATTTGCTTTTCCTGAACTTGCCCAAGCCCTAAACTCAGAGGCAGAGATTTTCTTCTTGTTACATGTTGTTTGTTAGTACTGAACACACTGGGCTAATGGGCTAAGATCAGGAGTCCCTAGGAATGCCAGCAATAAAAAAAATTAATATATTAACTAAATAGGGAGAAAAGAGGCAAATTAAATAATGCTTTCTTTTGTTATATTTTATTTTCTTTTATAAAGAAGCATTTATGCATGAATTATTGTAATGTCCAGCACAGATGTGTGTAACAAAACATATGCCAAGTTTTAAGAAAAAGAAAGGCCTTTTCACTGAAGTACTCACTTGTCTAAACTAGGATGATGTGTATATCTAAGAAAGAGAGTGAAAACAGGATAAAAATAAAACCCTTGGATTAATGTGGTAATCATAGGATATCCCTTGCTTATTTTTGGTCCATATGTATTTCTACTAAATGGAGATGAAAAAGTCCAGCCAGGGATTAAGTGAAACCCAGCAGAACATCCGACAATTGCTTTTGAGTTACATGGTGTTCTAAAAACTTGAGGCTTCTTTATCAGAAAATGTTAGGAATTATTCCAAATCACCTGATGTCCCGGTTACTGTATTTTCCATTGAGATATCTCAGGTGACACTAAAACTAAAAATTTTCTCTGAGGCCAGAAACTATAACTTGTTATTTAAGCATTTCAAAGTACTCCCAATTAAATAAAATTTCATTGAAATTTCGTATTTCATCAGATCCAACTTTCAGCATCAATCATTTTTTTGTGATAAATTTGACCCAAGGAAAAAGGCAATCAGTGCTGCCTCTCATTCCATTGTCCAGTTTAACTGCTCCACTGTTCATAGTCTATTACCATGTCCCATATGTTTCTAAATTCCTGTTTAGCTGATGTATATATTTCCTGTATATATCTTCTGATTCAGCCAGCGGAGTTTCTTTGACTCTTTAACACATTTTTATTTTTCTATATCCTCCTGGCACGTTTGCTTGATGGGCATTCCTGTGGATATTCCACAGAATTCCACAGTTTCAAAGAGGTGGAACAATCTTATATTAGTGTTTGTATTTCAACAAACTTTCATCAGCAAGGCTTCTTAGTTCAGTGTATTCAAAATCACTTCTGACCTGAAAGAGATTGCCATAAAATCATATGTATGGCATGAAGAACTGCAAAAGTGAAAAGAAACTCTCTCAAGTGAGAATTTACGGGGCATCACTAAGAAGCAAAAGATACACACCATTATCTTCCCGGTTTGGAATACAGAATCATATGGAGCAAATGCCTCTCCAAGTGACAAGAGGGGATAGGTTGTTTATTCTTGGACTGTGAAAGAAACTGTTAGCATGTTCAAAATAATAATAATAATAATAATAATAATAATAATAATAATAATAATAATAATAATAATAATAATAATAATAAATTAAACTGCCATCTTTCATGTAAACCTTTTGTGTGAGAGGCAAAAAAATAAGCCACAGGAATTTGAGGATTTGCCCCATACAAACATTAAAAAATAAAATAGATGACAAAGCACTGTTAGAACACAGGACCATCCCGGTAGGCAGCGGGCTGTAGCTTCCAAGCTATCAGCTGCCGACTTCCAAGCAGGCTGTTGAGACTAGATCAGTTGAGACCAGATCAGTTGAGACCATCCAGTTAACCAAGTCAGGATGAAAGCAGAAATTTAATTTGAAGATAGAGCCTCAGAAAGAAAGAAGAATTACAATATAGCAGTTCTTAGTAAAACTATCAACTGAAAAATGCTTAGTCCAGCTGAGCACATACAAGGATTTCATGAGAATCCTAATTCTAATGGCAGAATAAAGCAAATTCAGCTTTGCCAGACTGGAAGGCATCTTAAGGAAGGATTAGGATTTGAAGTTGTTCTTGCATGACAAAGAAGAGAGTGCACATGCAGCAGCAATATTTGTGAGAACTGTGGATATTTGTGACTAGAACAGTGAAAAGTCATTCACTTCTTTAACAGGTCAAGGACAGTGCCTTCCTAATGAAAAGTAGTGTGGGCCAAGACACAACTAAGAACAATTCTAAGAAAGGTGTGCAACATGATTCTAATCCTGACTGGAGAATGTTGGGTGTGACTGAGGATCAAAACCATCCTACTCCACAACCTTCAGGCTGGGAGACAACTGTCAAAAAAATCCACATTCTATGAATAAAGTCCTAGAAGGAATGAATAGTTCTTCAGATAACTCAGAAGTCCACACTTTCTTGATTGTATACTTTAAATCTGCAAACCTCCCCTTCAACAAGCTCATTCCAGGAGTATTCAGTTGCAAATGCTGAATGGCATTGAAGAAATAGTGTTTTGGTTAGAGATGAGGAAGTTACAATGGAAAAATATTCCTTGCTTATGTTTATTAATATTGTCATGAAGAAAAAGCAGCAGTACAATTTTGCTTTTACTTGTGGTGTCATACTGATATTTGTGAGTAATAAGAAAACTACTACAACCTCTCAAAACTTTTCTTAATCCTACAATTTCCTTGAATTTTACCCTGCCTATTTATTCACTTCAAAATCCAAATCAGATATTGCAGAATGCCAAATAGTGGACAACTGTGTGAACACATCCCATAAGCTATTTCACACTGGCGTTTACATTCAGTGGATGGAAGGTAGAGAACCAGTTATTCCTAACAATTAATTGGGACTGAAGGGCTTGTAAATTTAGTAGTCTAAGGCACATAAAGGCAAAATAACTGGCAGATGAAACAAGGTTCAACTTGGAAACAGGACAGAATTTCTTAACAGCAAACACAACTAGCCACAGTTCTGCTAACCATCAGCTCGAGTCTTCTATGCAAGAGATCCTTCCCTTGTGAAAGGTAGGCTCTGATGCAGCTGCAGTTTTTGGGGGTTGATGTGGAAATGGATGGGTGAAACTCTATGGTCCAAGTTATGCAGAAGGTCAGACATCCTGTCCAGAACAGATTCTTCTGGGAAGGAAATTTATAAAGATAGTAGCAGAAATATGTAACCCAGTGAGTGTATCAAGCATTTATTTAGGACATGGGTTCAAAATTCTAATGTACTTTCCCCCCTCAAATTCCTAAAGCCATTTATATCAAGCCAGCTTCTCATGACTCCTTATATTTATAGTTTGTCGGCCTAGTTGTCACTAGTCACATTTTTAGGCTTTGCATTGCATTTTAAATAACCTGAGTCATTTCATGTTCATGTTTACCACTCTCTTCCTTATTTTATGAGAGTTTTCCATGAGTCTGAAATGAAAAATGTCCTTTCCTTCTCTCTGCTGAAAAGTAACAACCACAAGTCATCCATCACAGCTCAAATTTGTCCCTTAAAATTTTATCATATCCCCCACAGAAGAGACATTTCCAAGCAAGAAGTTCAAGTTCCATTTTTCTCTGTTTCTCAGAAGAGTTGAAAAGAACTTGCCTTTCTTCCAAACATTTTATTTCCATTTTTTTCTTCAAATTCTGTGTAGAAAATGAATTAAATGAATAATCGGTCTTTTCATTCCCTGGCACCTCAAGAACTCACAGTTCCTTTTAGGGATTTTTTAACTTTTTTTTTTATAATGGAAGGAACAGAACTGAGAGGAACAGGATATACTGTGTTTGTGTCCATCATCTCTCTCCCTCATGCATAGTTCACCAGTTTCAAACTTAAAAAAAATAAAGAAATAATTCATGTACAGAGTGGAAGAGTATCAAGCAGTATACCCAGAAACACCACATAGCAACCTTTTCTGTAAAGAGCTCAGCACATTCAGCTCTACATTTTATATATTGAATTGTGAACAATCTCAGATATGACAGATTTTTCATCTAAACCAACACTCTTCCCATGTGTAATAAACCTAGAAGCTTTCTACAGCTTTCCACAGGTGGGAATAGTCCGGCAGTGCCAGGCTATTACGTGCAAGTATGATACCTAGAGAGTTGTAGGCTTCTGTGCTGGAGACTTCAGGGAGGTCCATGTGTGTCCAGCTTTCTGGTACTTTGGCAGTGCTATGTCCCTCACTTCGGCACGGTGAGTACATCAGAAAGGTTTGAGGTTCACTTTTTTGATTTCTACATCTTCACATTCAGTTAGTAGTTTAAAAGGCAACAACAGAGGGAAAAATGTGACGTGTGGAGCTGGCAGCAGGGATTTTTCACAAATTTTTGGGAGAATCCCATTTCTCACGGATGTTACTGCCAAGAAATACCCTACTTTTCTTTCAGAAAATAAGGATTATTAGCAATAATCTTCTGACTAAAATATTTCCCCTGTTCAAATGCTAACCCTATTGTAAAACAAGACAGACTTCTTCAAGGATACTTATTAAGTGGGAGAAGAAAGCAGAGGCCCAACAGGTGGAAATGAAAGTATTAATCTGACAGCAGCAGTGTAACTATGAAACTACCTTGCAAATGGCTTGAAGGACTGAAAGGGAAGAGAGAAAGCAGACTTCTTCCCAAGCAGAAAGTCTGTTGCCCTTTATCATCAGCTGTAATATTGGGAAGTTTCAAAGGGGTGTGTGTTCAAGATCAAAGCCTGAACCTTTATTAAGGAGGCAATCTAATATTAACATATTTACTTTACTTTATTTGTGTCATACTTACCCTGTTTTGTGTGTTCTTTCATATTCTCTTTTTACTTCACAGGCAAAAAAAGCATTTCCTTAAGGAAAGATCAGGCAGGATGGTGCGTCATACACTTTTATTCCTGGCTTCTTTTAAGTGCATTAATAATCAAGAACTGTAAATATCTGTATATATCTGGGGAATAAGTCCTCCACTGCAACTACTGACAAGAGCTGCTGATAGTGAAGCTGATGTAGGGCACTGTGCAGGCTCCAACATTAGGAGTAGGAGGGAAGTATTCAGCACAGCCTGCTTCCAGCACATTGAAGGGACAAAGCAGGTTTTCTCCTGACTGAACAACTGTCAGGGATCGTGCAAAGTGAAGGGAAGTCAGAAACCAGAGCAGCATGACCTGTTGGGATTATCTACAGGAGCTAATTCAGAAGCCCCTGATGCTGCCAAAATTATGAGGACAAAGAACTTAGCTTAAAGACACTTTCTTTTCCTTTGTAACTGAATAACTCCAAGGTGCTGTAGAATATAAATCTGCTAGCAAAATATGGAAACCTGAATGTTGTTTTTCATAACCAGATACAATTACTTCTAGCAGAGATGAACTTCAGTTAGAAGTTCTGAATCCCAAGTCGAACCTCCTGAAAACTTAGTGTGTATTTGGTAGTGAAGGTTTGACTTGGACTTCCCCCTAACAGGCAGACAGAATGTACTAATTCTGAGTCCAATTCCATGTTTTTCTTTGTTTTCATTGTTATGATAGTCATGGCTACTGATGCAAAATTAGGCCATTAAAAAAAAGGGCAAGCAGCCCAACACAAATGGTTCCCATTTGAGCTAAACTCCTTGGGCTCAGCAATAGACAGAGAGGTACCTATTTAGGACATGTGTTTTCTACTTATTTCTGCCCTTGACTTGTTTTGGATAATACAGCAAGTTGACAGATGAAATTTCCTTCCTAGGGAAAAAGGCTGATATTTTCCAAACTATTTTCATCCCAAATTGGCGTTTTCAGAGACCAATATGTTTAGGAAAAAAATCAGTTCAGAAATGTCAAAATATTTTTTTTAAATCAAACCCAAATATTCAACTTTTCCCAACCTGTTTTAAGCTTACTCACACATGAGCTGGAGTCATGTTGCCTTCCTAGGGACTGGCAAAGGCATTATATTTACACTTACCCCTTTACAGTAAATATCTCATCAGATTTTGAGCTGATGGAAAGCTGCTCAGAAACTAGAATCAGTATGGGACACTAAACACCTGCGCAATGCAACAAATTGATAAATATGCAAAGGACTGGCCAAGATGTATACCCTGGTCCAGCACTAATAGATCCTCAAAATGTGATGAACCCAAAGCAACCTAGCTGTATTATCATGGCACAGAAACCCACAAATTCTTCACTCTACTTTTCAACCAAACAGTGTTAAAATTCTCTATGGATTTCATCTGTTGCTGCAAAGCTTCTATGGTGCACAAGAAAAGATCATGATCAAAAAGTTAGCAGCTGGTCAACCTTACCATAGACCTACTAATATAAGTTGCACCAGAACTTGCAGAACTAAAGAGTAGGAATGGAATGGTCTATCAGGATCTGCAGAAATGAGGAATGGTGTTATTAAGAGGGGAAAAAAGCAAAAATATTTAAATCTAACCTCCAGAAGAACTGATGATATTTTCTACTGGTTTCACACTTGTTCTTTAGTATGAGCTGTGGTTTGAGTAACATTAACTTTTATATCTTGATTAAAACATAGAGAATGTTCCTTCCTTGCTGGTTTCCCCACCTTTTAAAAAATATTGTGTAAGTACAGTGTTCTCATAAAACCATTTAAATGAGAGAGAATTGTAACTGTGTTGTCTTGCAGACTTCATTAAATTGTGCTTAGAACTCATTTGCTTTGTTGACTCAAATTATGGAATGAATTCTTGTTGTAGGATTGTTTATATGTCCCTGAGCATTCATAACTCACTGAGTTCAGCCATTTACAATGTTTAATTACAAACTGTCTGCTTCATGGAAAAAAATGTTTGCCAGCAGTCTTTTGGCATGGTAAGGTATGAACTTTGTAGAGTTGCTCATGAGCACTGGAAGGAGAAGTGGGAAAAAGAACTTTCCCAGAATTCCTTGAAAATACAAGTTGATGGATCTTATCATCATTTGGTACTTTATACAAAGTTTGCTGGAATTGTGCTAAATTTCTCCAGCTATAAATATATATATATATTGAAGAATAGCATGTGAAAATTAAACTCATAAGACATCATAACGCAGGATGTGAGTTCAAACTTTGTCCAGAAAGAGAGAATCTAGGCTTTTAAAATACAAATCACCAATATGCTACTAAAGTGAAGATACATTTCACAATTCATAGGCTAAAATCATAAAAATGTCCTGCATTATTTCATCCCTGAACTGATGATATTGAATATTTGAACTGACTAGAGGATGGAGGTTTCTTTACCTCCATATTTCTAAATTGATTTTTTTTGTCTTGGAGCAAAAATGTTGTCTTGGAGTAAAATGCTGAATTTCTCTGAGAGAGTGCTTTTAAAGCTAAATCTGAGGATCTGGGTTGAAAAAGACAGAATTTTTTCTTTTTATATTTGGAAATGCCATTATCTTGACTCCTGGGATTTTTCATGTAATACTTTATCTCCCCTCTCTCTGCCTTTTAGATTTACAGCTGCAGCTGGTGTGCAAAGAAAAGTTTCCTTTGAACGTCCATTTCTGAAGAAAAATTTCTGCTATTCTTAACTGCTGAAGTTTGAGATCCTGCATCAAGCCAGCATACCATATTGCAACCTCAGCCTCCACTCCCTGAAATGCTGCTGCCTCACCTCAGTGAAGGACCATGTGTAATCCTTTGTTGGCACACATTAGATAGACCAAAATATGTGAGCACCTATTTGGAGAGTGATGTTGCCTCACCTCTGGAAGAGAAAAGACAAAATTGTAACAGGCAGGACTTAAAAAAAGGCCAAGTTGTTTCAGTACCTGAGGACTAGATGAACAAGTCTGTTGTACTGCAAGTGGAAGTTTTATGGGAAAGGTGAGGAGAAGGGTTTCCCAAAACTACAAGGCCAAGTGCAGTGAGTCTGATCTAGGCACCTCTGAGAAGGTATCAGTTTCCACCGTCTCTCCACTTCAGGGCATGCCAACTTGGAATAAGCCTCCTCATCTGCATTTTGGGCTCCTGGATCCTGCTCCTCACTGACCACGTGAGGGGCCATGTCATGATTTTGTCTTGGAGCAAAGAGACATGGCTTCTCACTGACCATGTGAGGGGCCACATTGTGCCTGATAGTGGTGCTGGCAGGGAGGTCAAGCGCCCAGGAGGCCCAGAGGCAGCAGGAGCTCTAGGGGAAGGTCCTGTTCTGCTGTTGTGGGGGTGCCCCGAGGGGAAGGGGCAGCCCTGTGGCTCCTGGCCATCCCCCTCCACCCACTGCCAGGTGGGTGCCCACAATGTGCTGAGCTGGACTGAAACCCTCAATCGGCAGCAATCAGCCTTAGGGTTACTGGCAGTGTGTGCCTGGGGACTCTGGACCGAGGGAGCCAGTGACTCCTCCATGGCCCCTGCTAGAAATTCAGGAAAGTTCTCCTTAGCAAGCAGTGAGTTACGCAGTTTTGCACCTAAGCCCTGAGCCAAGAGGGTGGAAGTGGCATTTTCAGGCTTTCAACAGCCAACCAGACTGAAAGGCAAGGGTCAGCTATGAGAGAGGCTGAGGGTGAGATATTCCGCTCTGGCAGCTCCCATTGTGGGCCTGGTCCGCTCCCCTCTAGGCCCTGGCTGTGCTCCAAGGTACCTTGAGGTACTCGAGTCCTTGGAGTGTGAGCTCATTTGTTGTCATTTCCACTTCTGGGAAAAAAATGTCATAAGAAGAGATAGTAAATGTGCAGTATTCATACAGCATGGTCTCTAACAAAACAGGCATGTTGCAGTGTTATCATATCCAGGAAAACAGCAGCAGACTGCGCAACTTCAAAATACCACCCAGAAACTCTTGTTTGGAAAGGACAACTCACAGCATCAAAGCCTAAATGTATTTGCCAAACCATACTTTAACTTCCTACCAGGACACCAAATTCATCCTCTTATTAGCAACAATCCCCTAAGCAACACGGTGACTGCTACTGCAAACTGGTCATGAGTTTGCTTCATGGAGGTCAGGATTACAAAAAGAGCTCAACACATATTAATGCTTAGTGAGAAAGGTGGGGGGCTGTTTCATATGAAATAAGCTTGGGCTTAGTTTTTTAATAAATAAGCCTCATAGAATGAATACAACAGAATCAATATAATGGCTAGTTGTCAGTCTACAGAAATTTATGAAATTTTAAAATGTTTAGGTTAATAGTTTCAGACCAAAAATAAATAAGAAATAAATGCCTAAGAGAAATTTGATTTAGGAAAAAATTACAACACAAGATATATAATCATACACAAAAAACCCAAAGGAAATGTCCTGTTTCTCTTGTGCTTTTTCAGACTGTCCTCATCTGCAGTCATTTATATGGCAGGATATGTGGAATACTTCCTCCTTCCTGTATCTGCAAAGAGGGAAAGGAAGGGAGGAGCTGTGCCTCCCTCTTCCCTAAGTGCTCCCCTCAGCAGGCTGAGCCAGCCACAAAGCAAATTCACCTCTTCCCATCTGAAAGCCCTGCAACAACACTTTGCATACCGAAACACAGCTGTCCAAGCCACAGCCTGGCCTGACAAACTTCTGACATATCATGCATCCAAGTCAGCTCTTGTGATAATTGTAATCACGGTATCAAGTGACATTCTGACTGTATCCATATTTATGTGTATGCATGAATAAGAGAAAATTCTGAAGACTGTGATATGCCTGACATAGCCCTACGATATTTGTGTATGATGAAAGTATGCATTGTGATTGCCTGGAACTCTTTAGGGGAGACAGATGGGTAAGTGATGGAAGCAGTTTGCTTTTGTAATGTTGTTTTTCTTCTTTTCTTTCTTTCAAGAAATGCATTTTGTACTCTGCATGCATCTTTCAGTAGTGATCCTTGGACCCCTGAAAACAAAAATGTGGAATGACAAAAGCTTATACGGGGTTTAAACAAACAAACGAAAAAACCCCACCACAAACTGTATGCAAAACAGATACTTTAAATGTATGTAACACACACTGTTTGTATATTAACACATTGATGTCACACAGGCAAATATACTTGTACACAAAAAAAACATGGCATTTATAATGGGTGTACACACAGGCAAAAATCCAACTGAATGACACCAATTTGATAATCTTGGTCAGAGGGGGAGTAGATTGGTTTTGCTGTTTAATATTATACCATCTGAACTCACGGGATAATAGTAAGCATATGTAATTTTGGAGGTTAGTAATCTAAGACTTTCTTGCAAGTACTTTATGTCTCGGTTCTATTGGGGAGTGTTTGTAAATGCCTGCTTATACTTCTAGCAATTAAATATATGTGAGCTCGCTCATGGAATCAGTTTCTTCTAGGTGTAATTAAAATTGTTGTTACTGATCAGCAGATCCTAAAGCAGATGTCACTGTTTTTTTTCCCTTTGACTTCCTTTACTCTGATAGATCTTAAATACCATGTTTAGAGTGATAACGTGAAAGGGAATTTCTTAGCATAAGGGTGAAATCAGGCAATATGTTTTTTGATGGCTATTATTGTCATTCATATGGGAGCAAAACACTCATGAACTTTATGTCCCCTTTATTTATAATATGCTCACTTGCGGGACATAGGAGTCAACAGAAAGGAGAGGGTGATAGTTGTTACTCCTATTCCTAGCCAGAAATGACAGTGTTTACAGATTTAATGGTGCTAACCAACCAAGGAATAAATTTTTTGCTTTCTAATATTTCTATATCTGTGCTCAAAAAGAGATAGCTATGTTTTAAATAATTTTCAGCTCATTAACACTTAGACTTAAAGGTCACTTAACCATACAAAAACTTTCTGAGCCTGGCAAGTCTTACAAATCCCTAATCACAGTTCCATGTATTCAATAATGCAGAAAAGTCCCACTTTAAGGAGTGACAGTTGAAATGTATGTATACGGGGCTGATTGATTACAGCAGTTACATGGAATAGAAATAATAAGATGCTGAGCTGGTTGCAAGGACATGTGCCACCTGTTTCTAGTTCAGTCATGACTTGCCATGTTACTGATGGTAGTCCTTCACCACTCTTGTTTTGGCTATTGCCATTTGAGAACAGGTACCTCATTGCCTGTACAAGATGCAGGTTCGGGGGGGGGGGGGTGTTGTGAGTGGCTATTCCATTTGTAAAATGTTCATACTAGCAAATAAAACAGCTTATACTTGTCTTCAGTGAAGTAATCTGTCAGAAAATTAAGAACATTGCCCTGAATCTTTTCTGGAAGGGAGATAACAATCTATTTTAACAATACACTGGTTGAGTCCCAAATTTGATGTTCTAAGACATAATTTTGGTCAATGTATTTATACACCATTGAATGCAAATTGTTACAAAACAAATCTTGTCTTATCAGAATTCTTTTGTTGATGAGGTAAATTTGTAGTATCTGAGCAATGATGTACTTTTGGCTGGACATGTCTTTATTTGGACCAATTCTACTGTCATTACACTTCCGTGACTGTGTAGAGGCCCTTACACATGATGTACTGGCTCTGGCTGAGATGGAGTTCATTTCCCCATAGCAGCTCTCATCTTGCTGTGCTTTGCATTGATAGCTAGAAAGGTATTGATAACACATCAGTGTTTTGGCTACTGCTGAACAGTGCTTGCAGAGCATCAGCCATGTCTCTCCAATATTCCAATCCCCCAGTAGGCTGGATGTAGGCAAGATCCTGGGAGGGGACATAGCCAGGACAGCTTACTCAAACTGACCAAAGGGATATTCCATACTATATGACATCTACTCAGTTATAAAAGAGAAAGGAGGAAATGGGGCCATTCACTATCCTGATATTTGTCTTCCAGTGCAAACACTGCTTCCTGAGAAGTGACCGAATATTGCTTGCTGAGAGAACAAAATATTTTGGTTCTCATCTTTGCTTGCACAAGCGTAACCTTAATTTTGCTTTATTAAACTGCCTTTGTCTTAACCCATGAGGTTTTTTCCATCTTATTTTCTCCCTCTCCCTGTCCTGCTGAGGAGGGGAGTGATAGAGCAGTTCGGTGGGCAACTGGTGTCCAGAAAAGGTCAACCTACCACACATGAACATGGATAAGTTCTGCCAGCATGGAATGATAGCCATTCTTAGTGTAGTATATAAAATTACTCGTTAACTTATGCCACAGTACTGACAACTTCCTGGAAACCTTAGCAATGCAGAGGCTTGAAAGAAATGGAATGACCTGTAGTTCATAAACAACAGAGGCTGAACAAGCTGCTTCTAATGGCATCAGAAACTTTTGCTCATCGGTTTATCCTTCACTTCTAAAACTGAAAGTGCTAAAAAGTGGCATGACTAAAAAGGCAATGCAGCAATAAAAATTCCAGTTTGACTCTAGGGATAGCTTCAGAGACATTGTGGTTAGAATTTTCTCCATTATTTGCAAGTTGCCAAAGAGCAGTGTTCTTCATTCGGCATTCGCTTTGGGAAACCTATTAAGACTTTTAATTGCATTCAAAAATATTCTTATGTTTTGAAACCTAGTCTGCAGGAAGTTTAACCTTCATTAAGGTTTCTGAGTGTGGCTGAGACTTGTGTGTTAGAAGGTACTTAGCTTGTCCCTGCCCAATAAACAAGAAGTAATGCCAGTCTGGGGAATGAATAGAGCAGAAGGGAAATGGGGACCACAAGTTATGAGCTGCTTTGGTCTTCAGACTCAGGAAGTACTTACCAACTTCCATTGCCTCATCCCATCTCTTCCATTAGAAGGCCTTTATAAATTACAGGAATAAGTCACCCATAGCAAATAACTTCACAATGAAGAGCAACCAAATGGGACTGAAGCAGGATAGGAAACTCCTTTTTTCTACTGCAGATAGTTCTGAGCTCCTAGCATTTTTTCCTCTCGGGTAAGGATGAGAGTAAAAAATCTCAACAATTTCTACAAATTGAAAATATGTAAAATGTGTGAGCTGAGTGCAGATGAAGCATTTAATTTCAGTAATTTTGTAATATCTTATTACAATGTTGATCTTCCTTTAATACTTTTATGTCTAAATTTGATAAGATTTCAAAGATTCTATTTTTGTAAAAACTTCCAGCTTGAAAGAAACAAAAGCTTTCTAATTCAAGGTGTTGTAACAAGGCTATTATAAATGTTTCTTATGAAAATTAATAATTAAAGATCAAAGGCAAATAGAAGGAGCCTTTACTTAGCCGTCAGTCTGAGTCATAACTCAGGTCCATAACAAACGCTCTGTGTTTTGGTATGATGGCTTGTTGGTGACTAACTCTTTTTCCTATCTGGTTGACTGTAGCAGCATTTAAATGAGGCCTAGAGAGTCTTAACTGTCAACACCAGAAGAAGGCTTCGCTCCTATGCTGATAACTCAATGGAACATCAAGGAGGAATATTTATTTTTTAGCCAAGAACAGTGGACCTGATCACAAATGGAGTGTATCCTTTGACAGTAAAAATTTTCCTCTACAGTCAATTCCATGATTAAGCCAAAGCCACTGCTTTGTTTCTGCACCTGTCTCTGTGAGTCAGCAATGGTTTCTTCTTGTTTTCCCTCCAAACGGGCTGCCAATGCCTCAGCTGGACTGCAGAGGCACAGGTGGTGGGCCCACATTTGTGAATCTTTTAGCCTTTGCAATCTTGGCAGCCTATCTGAGCTACATCAGGCTTTTTACTGAATGAGATAGCCAATAGAGGGGACAATCCACTTTTCATGATGCTCATGGTTTTTTTACCCTAAAAATCAGGAGCTTGCAAAATCTCATCAGCATCATCTGTTATTTATTTAGAACTGTGAATAAAAAAATTCTAACTTTTGTTTATTTACAGAAGTACTGAGATGATTTAGAGTTTAATTCCATGGAATTCTAAAAGTCAGAGATGAGATATACATGTCTGGGCCAAATTTTCACATTCAGTTTGTGCTGTATTGCAACTCCAATCACCTCACAAGCATATCTAATATGTAGTTTTGTACATGTGAGTTATGCTGCTATAACAGATACTTTTCTCATTTACTATATACATTTTATCTCATAGCTGCATTTCACACTCAGTTCTCTCTATGAAGCACATATTTGATGGCTCTTGCCAAATGGTGAGCTGAGTGGTCAGCTTGCCAGGGAGGAGAGCTGTCAGAACCACTGAACTCTGCCTTATTCAATGCATTGTAGATCTGTGATTTCTGTCCCTATGTCATCCATCTCCTCCAAGGAAACAGAGTTCTGTACCTGGTTATCATTGTTTTGGTGATAGCAACAGATCCAGACACTTTGAGGTATGGTGTTGCTAATACAGCCAGTAAGAACATCAGTAAACAAATCAACCCCAAGAGACAGAAGACTATGCATGTGCCCACTGTGCGCGTGCACAAACTTCAGACTGACTCGTCTCATGCCATACTGATGAGCAATATATTCTGGCTGTTCTTTTCCCATGCAGGCTTAGCATGGCTGATTTGTGTACTCAGCACTGAAACCTACACTTTTCCCAGGACCCATCAGGTCAGATTGCCCATAACCTATTGCTGCTTTGATGGCTCTCATCCTGCTTTCAATTGATGTGGCAGTGCGTGAATACATATGACCAAAAGCTTGATATAAAATTCATTTGTCTAAACACCAGCTATTTATGTTTGATGGCCTGAACAATTATTAATCCTGATTGGAAATATAAGTCTTTGTGTCTGCAGTATCCTGTCACAGCATCCCTGTTAGCTCCCCTGAGGCCAAATTCTCTGACAATGCACACAGTGTCCGGTTCTTTCTGCACACAGTACTGTGCCCTAGCTGAAATCCCAGAGAGGAAACTTCTTTTTCTGTATGCTCACTAGTGTGGATGATCCCCAGGAATTTTCCTGGTCTGCCAGTATATATCCAGTAAGACAAGACACAGACCCTGCACCACTATGGGCAATAATTTTCTCCATGCTCCCAAAAATATTGAAAAATGCCATGGTACATGCACAGCTCATGCTCAATGGGCACAACATGTATCTTTCCTGCCAGGGCATGAGCTCCCACATTAACCCAGTGTCTGGGTAGAGCCCTGAAGGAACTGAAACCTCCATAACCAATAAAGAAAGTGGAAAGCTCCAGAGCAGGAGCAGCCTTGTTCTTTTTGTTAAAAAAGCGATACAACCCTCCTCACTTCCTTCTTTTCTCTGAATTCCCACCCGTACATGAAGAGTCTCCTCCATCGCTGCCAATGAAATACCAAGTTCTAGGTTGTCAGATGACCTACATCTGCCTAGCAAACAGTCAGATATGAAACCCAGAACAGTAGGCACCAACCACCCTATGCCTTTCTGGCTGGTGCCTGGTACATACATTCTCCCAATGCTATTTTGTCAATAGTTGTTCTACACGGCCACCATGTGCCAGCCTGTGCACAGCCCAGTGAAATACAGAGGCAGGCCTGGCCCAGCCACTACCAGTTACTGCTGTGGCAGAGCTAGTCCTTACTAGGTACAAAAGATTCCCAGTGCTGCATGGCCCCATGGCCTCTCTCTCTCCCTGTGGCACCAATACTCAATGTGGCAGGGGAACCCCATGGCAAATAACAGCCTCCTCCCCCACCGGCCCCAAACCCACAGATATGTCTCTCTTCCAGGCCAGGAAATGGATAACAAAGCCAGGGAAAACAGTTCAGACAAAAATAGCTCAGCTCTTGTAGAATAGCATGGTTTGGTTTCTGTCTCCAAATATCTCTGGACTGTTGGGCATTTCCTTGATCTGATGTCATGGGAGGCTTCAAGGCAGCCATGGACCTGCTAAGTGTTGGTCTGTGGGGACTGGCACTAAGGGTTTTGCTCTTCGCACACAAATTACTTACTTCACCTTTTACAGCAATTTTTGTCTGATTCTTACAAGAAATAGGTGTCTGGTTTTGACTTCTGTTTTGTCTCCCAGGACAATGCCCTGGGGAGGATCTCAGCCTCCACATTCTCACACATGCATGCACACTGCAGGGCTCTCTCCTCCCAGATTTCCAGCAGACTGAACCATGCCACACCACATTGCTAATCTGCAGGATTTCTGGATCAAGTCCCTAGGTCCATCCAGGGGGAGAGATGGTGTCTTGCATGGCGTGAATGGTGCAGTCAAGTCAGGCAGGGCTGAGAAATCGCTTGCTGGGTGAATGGGAGTGGGCAGGACAGAAGAGAAATGTAAGCAGATATTGTCCAACAGCGCACCAGGCAGAATGCAGCATAGACAACCCTGGAAAACTGCAGAGATGGTTTATGGATCTGCAAGGTAGATTAAAACAGGGTGTTTCTTCATTCTCTATTGATCTTACTGTGATAATTATCAGAAACACTCTACCAGGGGATTGCAGTAATGTGTAACAGAAATATTGATTTTGGTGTTCAATCTTGTAGAAGTGCATCATCTCAAGTACATAACTGTAACTTCATTTTTACTTCAGTGAAGTATTCCATTTTCCATCAGATGACAACATTGCCCTACATATAGAAATACGAAGGCTCAGGGGCAGGGACGGGGGTGTTTGTTTTTCTTTGGTTTGGGTTTATTTCTTTTGGGTTTTTTTAATGCGGAATGAATCAGAAACCCACTGCAAGACTATAAGTAATATTTCAGGACTAGCAATTAAAATTCCTGGATCTTAATCCAAATGGGACTATAATAACCATTTGGTCAGACCTCCTGCCTGAAAATGGGCACAGATGGAATGAAACAGCATCATACCTCTAGGTTTATATTTCTATATTTTCTGTTTCAGTGACACAAAATTCAGAACATGGGAGGCAAAAAACAAATATTCCATCAGTTGATACTCTTGCACTTCATATACTTTCTATTGCAGTGCCACATTTCCTTTGCTTAATACATTAAGAATTAATACAAGGACACAATCTGCTATAAAGAACACAGTTATGGAGAATCCAGAAAGCACTTTAGTCAAAGAGTAAGCTAAGTTTCCTTCATGTCTGAACGGAAATGCCTACAGAGTTTCTGATTTTTTTTCCATATGTATCATACTCTCATTTGTTAATTTGACTTACATTTTCATCAAAAAAATTAAAATAATTAAGTAAATTCCTAAAAGGTAATAATGAATCAATCAGAAACACCACAAATATGTTTTTGTTTCTCCTAGTTATTTTTTCACACTGGCTGAGTGTGAAAAAAAGTGATAAAAAATTCTATCCAGAATATTCTGGATATCCTAGACTGTGAAAATTATTATCATTAGCTAAAACTGCACACTAAATAAAGTAAGACCATTTTAACCTGAATTTATAGAGAGGTAGAAGGTTGGCTTTTATTTTTTGGTTTTGTGATTTCTTTAGAGGTCTGGTTTTGGGGTTTTTTTTTTTTTGTGTGGGTTTTTTTCCATTTATGAAACAGAATATTCTGCTTAGTGAACTTGTTTAATGATGGAATTGCTCCTGAAAGTTATTTGTCAGTGAAAGGAGTAATGAGAACATAATAGCTAATCCCTCAAAAGTTCAGCTGGATTAAAAACAATTTGAATGCTCTTTTGGAACAAAAAATGAAGCTATTTGCAGCTGGTCTTCATTAGAAACACTGGTGGCAAGAGTTATTTCACAGCTCTAATAGCATGTCTAGTCAATATCCCCTAGGCCTTAATATTTTCAGTATCAGAGATTAACATTTGTTTTGTAGTCATCTTCTTGCATTGAAGAAATATACTTATCATACACACATATATATACAGTGTGTATACGTATACACACACACACACTATTCCTTTAATGCAAGCAGATAACTATATTATTTTATTTACATATATTTGCACTACAAGAAAAAGAATGAAATAGATTTGATGCTGAGAAGCCTACTGTTTCAGACTAATTTTTCTTTTTTTGAATCTGAAACTCAGAAGGTTAACAACTTATACCATATTAGTAATGTAAATTATACATTAGTATTGGAAAACCAATTTCCTGCTATGGAGAAAATGGATGTATCCTGGAGAACACATCAGCCTCCATGTCACACCATTGACTTAGCTACAGTACCACACACAGGCAGGTAGTTAGATACATAGTTATCCAACCTGCATATATTATCTGATTGGCACATTCACTTGCTCCTTGACTGCCATAAATGAGTGGCTGTGCAGGTGCCATTAGCACATGCATCTTTTTCTGAATGCACCATTGTAGGAGTAGCTGAAAAGCTGTTTGTACTACTCAGTCAGAAAGTTGGCAGAAGGGCTGGGTGAAAAATGGCAAGTATGTTTCAAGAAAAATTCAAAAAACTTAATGTTTATTCTACATTTTTTAACATCTCACTGAGAAACTCAAAAAACTTGAAGGCATTGAAAGCAAATACTTTTCAGGTTTTAATTTAACAATTATTGCATTTTCTTCTTCTTACCTTTACTCCTTTGTCCTCCCTCCCGTTTTGGTTTTTTTTTACTGTTTTCATTTCCTGCCCTTTGTTTTTAATGACCAAGTAGAAGAGGATGGAGATAAAGAAACAGAATGAATGAGAGGGAGGAGGAAACAATACCTAGGAAGCTGTAATACTTTTAGCTAGTTTAATAGAGACATTTTTGTTTACCTGTACTAAGGTATTAAATGTTCCAGTAGGTGAAACTCAATTTGACAGGAAACTGTTTGGCTTGCTCAAGACATGTCTGTTCAGCTGGTTGTAGATTTTGACCCTATACTTTTGCTCTCTTAAAAATGGAATAGTGCTTTCTTAGGTAACACTGTAAAAGTTACAGCTTCTTTTTGCTTCATGGTTTGAATGTTTGCAATTTATGACCCGAATAAGCAGATACATATGTTTTATGCATATATATAGCACTTTTGAAAAGTTGGCATGACTCATCTTCAAGTTAGTAAGGAAAAGAAACAAAAATTTTATGCTTACAAGTCTGGGCTTAAGCTATTCCATCTCAAGCTTCCTCTGTTTACTTTCCATTTCAGCAGCTGCTGGAAGCATTCTTCAATAGGAACCAAATAAATCCATATCACCTGTCCCATTCTGAATTGGAGTCCAAATCTTTCTGTCAATTATCTCAACATTTCCATGCCATGAAAAAAAACAAATCAGAAGAGTAATAATAAGGCCTTATGCAATTTACAGGCATGTGACTTGAAATTATCAAGAAAAATCTTCATCATTCCTCCAAAAAATTCTTTGCAATCTGAAGTGCAGTGTCTTCCTCTCCAAATTTGGTAAATGCTGATAAGTTTTGGGTTGAATTTAACGCGGACCTATATCCATTTTACTACGGGTTAGATTTTTTGGTCTTTCAGTATTTAGCCTCTCCTCCAGTATGTCACATGGCTGTGAAGAAATGTATGGATTTGAGTGTAGAAGCAGTTATCTGAGAAATCCATCAGGATTCTTCCAGAAGCACATGGCATGTTTATCCCTATAGACTTGAAAGATATTTTGCTCTAAACTCTGCAGGTCTCCCACACAACGTTCATAAATAAAAGCAAATTTTGAATCCCTGCCTTTAGTCCTAAATCCCAAGGTAAGAATTGACTGGAATATATTGGAACAGATCTGTAGGTTTGGATGAAATGCTAGATTTAGGTCATCGCCATGTCTTTCAAGCACGCAAAAAAACCTGCTGTAATATGTTATTTTGGTACTGGGCCATGCAAATCTTGCCCAAATTTTGAGTGCGTGAGCTGTCAGTAAAAGAGCTGTATCATTGCGGCCAGGAGGTACTTCAGTGGAATTCAGCTGAAATTTGTCCCCTCATTTCACTTCAAATGAGCTGATTAGGAAAAATGGTTTATTGTGCTGAGATAAAAACAGATAAGCCAAAGCACTAATTTGTTTTTCCAGTGAGAGTTTCATACAGTTTGTAAACAGATAATCCAGAGCAGTAATCAACCTTTTCACTGGGATGTTAATGGAGATATGGTAAAGCAATATATGACAGCCAAGGGACAGAGTGCACTTCTTACTCACTCTCTCCAGACATGAAAGCAGTAACTCAGATCAGTCGTCTATGTCATGTGCTATTACTTTGGAGCGAATCAGTGCATGGATGTTTAAGGACATCTCAAGCAGATTTGTTCATTTAATAGGGAAAAAAAACAAAACAAAAATAACAACTGTTATATTTGAAAGCCAAGACCAAGAGAAATTTAGTTTAGCTAAAGTAATATTTGACTTTAGTTCAAGTTGGGCAGGAGTTCAGCCAGAAGTTATCATATGATTGGGTTTTGGGGTTTCTAGTTTTTTGGAAGTCTGTGTAAAATGATGTAGTAGTGGTCTCAGTCCAAATTCCAAAACATAAGTACCACCATTCCTCACAAAACCCTGTGATTTGGAACATTGTTAAAAGTCTCCGAATAAAAGAAAGGAGCAAGAACTCCTATTCTGCTCAGGTTCTGCTCTACACATCTGAAATAAAGAGATGGGAGACATGAAATGACATCATTACCTTTGCACTCTTGACAATCCTTCATTAAGAAGAAAAAAACATCGCTGAGGAGAAAAAAAAGAATTGCCAACTACACTGACTGCTCTGTTCATATTTTTATCCTTGTCCTATAGGATCTCAACAAGCACTTCTCGGCATTGTCACACTCTTTCTGAGCCTGGTTAAGAGTCAGAAGGATCTACATGGTGAAGATGAAACAACTTACTATAACTTCTTTTAGAGGCATTTGAAAAGCATGTGCCCTAAAGTTTGTTCAAAGTTAACTTTCCAGGGTTTTGCCTTCTAGGAGGTCTAAAATAAAAACATTAGCAAATACAGAGGTTCAGTAGAAATATAAAAAAACCATTGGTGCATTTCAAATATATGAAGATTTCCAGTTTTAAGGAATGGTTTTTATGTCTATCACTCTGGACTTCACTGCAATCAATGAAACATATTTTGTCTGCATTTAAAGTAAATATCTCATGGAATAGCACATGTTCAAAGTAACAGAAAAGCTTTCACTCATCTCTCACATACAATGCAGCCTTTTCCTTTGAAGAGTTTTTCAGATGGTGTTTCTTAGAGGACTGTGATTAAGAATGACATTTTCTCAGTCTTATTGCTAATTGCCTCCTCAATAAATAAATTATATTTCTAAGAGTATATCATGACAACTCGACACATAAGAACATTTGCAAACCAAATTCCAGTAGGCTAAAACGTAATGCAAAGTTCATGAAGTCATTGGGTATTTTCTTTTTAAACACCAGTCATAATATACCAATAATGATTATATGCCATTTCCCCATCTGTTAGTTGAATTGTTTCATCTCTCTTCTTTCCACCTTGTTCTACACGTCCCTCCACCTTTACAAATGACATTTTGGTTTAATAAGTTATACATGTCACTCATGGTTTCAAATGAAAGTGAAGTTTCAAACTTCAGAACATGGCTTCAACTTCAGATAAATGGATAAAGTACCATTAAAACATATGTTGAAATCAACAGTAATGTTCAATATTTGTTTAGTTATATATGATCAAACTTTGGAGTGGCTAAGAATGCCTTCTCTCCTGAATAAGCTTTACCAAATCACACACAATCAGATATCAAAATGAAAAAGAACTAAAAGTTATTTTTTCTCTGCAGTTTCATTTGACTCTTTCTCATCCTTGTACCATATTGAAAACAACAGATTGTACTGCAAAGATTTTAGTCGTATTACATGTCTGTTCTATTGAAATGTGCCATGAAGACTAAGACTGCAGACTATTTTTGATTCATATCACTTAAACAGGAGTAGAATCAGGCCTACATAATCCTGCAAGGATTGCAGAGATATATGGTTTCCTTGGCATTAATCAGAAGTGTTGGATAACGGCTCCCCTCAGAGGTAGTTTAGGAAGTATGCGCCAGTCCAGTATGTCTCCTTTGCTACTCAGTGTCAGGAGGAAAGAGATTATATGCATTATATAGTTGCATCATAGTTTTTGCAAACATGTATTGCAAACTCCATCCTATAATGCATTAGAGATTGCCAGTTTAGTTATTTTCTTTTGTGGGAACTGACTGTAGCTAGTTAATACAATATGTTATAATTAATGATGGAAGATTATATAGGAATTTAGAAATGAAAACATGGTATCAAGGATTAAGATTCATTTTACAAAATATAACCAGTTTTTAGGTTGAATTAGAAGCATGAAAAAAAGAAGCTTTCCTGACTACTTTCTAATACTTCAGCTTTACAAAATTAAAATGAAGGTAAAATAAAGATTTCTATTGATTTTGCAAGCCAGAAATTTGAATGTTTGTCCAACCAAATGTTTAGAGTGGCTCTGTGCCAGGCTCAGTTGTGTTTTGGAGACTTCTCTTTCTCAGTAGTGTCCCATTCAGTCATTTAAGGCTTACAAGCAAATTCTCTTGCCTCAAAGATATTAATTTAGGATAACACATCAGCATGTACTCTGTCCTATACCTGTTTGAGGGATTCTATTAGGAAGCATGGAGATGACTCCTTCCAGTATTATTTCCTGCCACTTTTATGAGTTGCATAAGAATGTTATTGAACTGGCTTTTTGAAATGTGTCCTAAAAGATTTCTAAGAAATTACTCACATTTTGACCATCAGATCATTGTAGAATACATTAGCTTGGCTTGTTTATTAAACAAGACAATAAAATAAAAGGATAATTTAATAAATTGAACATATTTTTTGAGGTCTACTTGTTCTTCACATTTCTCCAATACAAGAAATAGAGGATATCAGATGAAACTAGCATGTGGGAGAATCAAAACCAGCCAGGAGTAAGTGGTTCTTCACAAATGAGGGGGAAAAAGTCCAAGTATATAAAATCAGAATTTTCTGAGACAATTACCATCATCACAGAAAAAGTCTGGAAGTTATAACTCGTGTAAGAACTAGGAAAACATCAGCTCAAGCTTAGCAGCAGTTGAAGTAGCAAATAAAATTATAGGAAATATTAGGTAAGGAACAATAATTAGAAAAAGGACAGAGTTTTGCCACAGTGTAAGCCCATGCTGCATCTTGAATCCTGTATGCAGATGAGTCCCTTGTCTCAAGAATGGATACAGTGCATTTGGGAAAGGTATGGAGAGGGGCAGCAGTAATGACAGCATGTGCATCATCTGCCATACACAGAGCAGTTGAGTAGCTAGGGCTCTTGTGCTGGGCAGAAATATGACAAAGCTTTATAAAATCATGAGAAACAAAACAAAAAAATATGTGGACTGTGACTGATTGGTCATCACCTCTCCAAATATAGGAAGTATAGACGGATGGCAGGTTCAAAGCAAGCAGCGGCAGATGTGTCTTCCCTGAAGACGTTGCTAAGGTGTGGAACTGCATGCACACTGTGTGAAGCTTCATTGGGATAAAGAGAAAACTGGAGAAATTAATGGAATAAATAGCTGTTAAATGTGTAAATTACTGTCTAGCTCAGCACATCCTCTAGTGACAAAGTGCAGGAGGCAGAGAGTATTTTATTCTGAAAGTTCATTATTCTGTAGATAAAAGACAAGTGCAAGTACATTTTTTATATCTAAAAGACTTTCAGATTTAAACAT
The DNA here is from genome assembly GCF_001715985.3 of Manacus vitellinus. Taxonomy (NCBI): domain Eukaryota; kingdom Metazoa; phylum Chordata; class Aves; order Passeriformes; family Pipridae; genus Manacus; species Manacus vitellinus. The sequence goes on from NW_021940750.1 coordinate 10,637,732, forward strand.
AACCCTTAATTGAAAAAAAACCACAGGGAGAGATACTTTATATTTTCTCAGAGACTGTGAAATAGCAAGCAGTACCTGGAAAACAGAAAATCAAGATTAATTTTCCATCTGTCAGTCTTTGCACTGGTAGTTCTGAAACACTTTTGCACACATGCATTTTTTCTCATACTGTTATAAAGCTGGCCAGTAGCATTCTGCACTTGTTTTCAAAATGGATGAATAAGACAAAGAATGACTGTGATGCCCTAGTTTTCAAAGCTTTGGTCCATCACTATCTTTCACTGAAAGGTAAACCTGTCACTACAATTGTGTTCTGTTTCCAGCCAGGACAGGGGTAATTTTTGTAGCAGCCAGGAGGGGCATGACTAGGACACCTACAGCACCTCACTTCATTTTCCAGGAAGGGGGAAGGCCTCTCTCTTCCTGGTCAGGGTAGGGTGGTGGGATCAGGTTGGTCTTTGCGGTGAGCATTTTTCATGTGTCATTCCCCTCTCTCTTGCACACTTTTGCCATCGATATTGTTGTTGTTACATTTCCTTTTCTTATCTCATTGCTGTTTCTAGTACATTGTTCTTACCTCAACCCATGATCTTTACCTTTTGTGCCTCCAGTTCTCCTCTCCAGCCTGCCAGAGGGAAGGGGGAAGTGAGCAAGCAGTGTGTGGTTTTGGTGGGAACATTCCTAAACCACAAGAAGTTGTCAGGTTACAATGGATGGCAAGGGGAGGGCAAAAGTCTTACTCAGTACATAGGTCTGAACAGAAACCAATAAAAAAGGTGTGCACAGTCCCAGAAGAAAAAGAATGATAAATAAAAAATTCTGTTTTATCCCAAACACTGAGGAAAACATTTTTTTTCAAATATAAGTGATGTGTATAAATTGCTTTGTGCACCTTTTGTCATCCAAACAATACACTAAATCTTTTCCTGGCCAGAGAAGCTGAAGTAATCTAACATTATTTAATGCACTACAAATTTTAAGACCCTAACACAATATAGCAGGACAAAATTTCACATTTCTTCATGCACCCTTGTTGAATGGAACTTGGAAATGAAAGATGAAACAAGTCCAGAAGGTGTTCTCTTTTTTAAACATGCTAATTAGGATTAAACATAAGATCTGAGATACCAGATGTAGGTTTATTCAAGCACTTTATATAAACAAAACAAAACTGGGGTTTTTGTGTCCCAGTGAATTTCTTTAATAAAAAAAGCAAACAACCAGATCTCAATATAATCTCAGGACAGACATTTAACTGAGAATATTACTGCTAGAATATATGTAACAGAACTGCTAAACTGTTTGGATGCTCTAAATGTCAGGATATCGACAACAGCATTATCTGAGATAACCAAGTTATCATTGTGGAATCTGAGTTCAAGAAGGATACTTAGTAATTCCTGAAAATCAAAATCCCTTGCTGTATTTCAAACAATGAGCTATTAACCCACAACTCTGAAAAGCACCTGTCCTTTTCAAAAGCCTTAATTTACATTTTGAGTAATTTAAAAATTCACAGAAGTTGCCAATACAACAATGCATCTCAATGACAGAGTGACAGAATCTCACTCTCCAGGAGTGAAATATTTCTCACAAGTGAATTAGTGCCATATGATCTTCTGTCATTAGACATCTACCCAGTATAAAGAGAATTAAGACCACTATCCAGTAAATATTCTTACAGCATCATTTTTTCATCCCTTTCTGTTAGCTCTCAGTATATGCCTAGTTTAGCTTCTATCCAGAACATAATCCAGAACATAGCATAATCTAGAACATAGAACCTGTAGTAGGAAAAGGGTATGAAACTGTGCTTACATTTAATGCTATGTTACACAGCTAAAAAACCCAGTATATACTGTGAAGCAAGGGGAGAACCTGGAATGTAAATGAAGGCCATACTCTTTCAAAAGCATGTTCATGGTACTGATTGCTCCAGAGACATCTCACTTGCTGTGAACATGGAGAAGCCATGCAGTGCTTGGCCATGCAATGTATGTGGCGTCGTGCAAGCAGTGCCAAAGCAAGCCTCAGAGATCTCTGCCTCACCAGAGGACAATGTGTCTCACTGCTACCAGTATGTTACACTAACACTTCCTCTGAATAACAAATGGAAGCATTATGGGGCTGTCTTTGGTCTGCTTTATGTGTGCAGTGAGGTGCCCTCTTTTTCCAGAAGGGATGGAGAAATCCAGTACTGCTTCTTTTCTTCACTAAATTTTCTCACATGGAGGTTGTTGAAAATGGCCATTACTGGCTTTAAAAAGAATGGCTTCGTGTACCACATTTTAAAAATAGAAATTAGTCAGTTTTCCAATTCAGCTGGCAGTTTTTGTTTTTAATATTTTTATTACTGCAGACATCATCGTCCAGCCATCTGCTAAAGATGAGACAGACAATAACTGAGCAGAACTGGAATGAATTTTGCTGCATCTGCAGCTGGGCATTTCATTACTGTACTCCAATGGGGAATTGTTGGGGGGAGGTATTATGTTCTTTTTTTAGAGACAATTGAAATGTGATGCACAGCAACACTTCACTGTGAAAAAGGTTACTGTTTTTTACAGGAAGACTGAAAGACCCATATTGACCTTTGTTCACCACTATCCTATCACTGTTGTGAGAGAAGAAGCAGCTAGTCTGCATAAGTTCCTCCTTCTGTCACTCCTGAGGCTCATCTGATCACTGAATTAGTAAGATTTTTGCAAATTTGAGAAAGAAGTTAGGCTAACCCACCCCAAATGCCACAGCTGTCCAGTATCTTGCTCTAGTTCTTCATGTTTCTTCGTTTCCCTCACTTCCAGTTATTCTCCAAAGGAGCAACCTGACCATTCTCCCTTTCAGAAATTGGCAGTCATCAGGCTCTTCCTTCCTTAAATCCATAGTTACTCCAGACTAAATGATTAGGATGAGTAGCTTTGGCCAGCTATTTTTTTGTCAAAATTTTTATTTGATTGTCAAAAGGTCAGAACACACACAGGTAAGTGTGCTTTTCTATGAACTAAAAATCTGTGAGGAAAACACTTTTCTTTTTAAAGTTTGGTAAAAATAAGATTAAAAGAAAAAGAACAAAAAAAATGACCAAACAGTGTCTATTAGGGTTAATATTAAGTCCAAGGTAGTGGAGGGGGGGTGCCCTGCAGATATGTAAATGGCAGCAGTCTTCTGCACACAGAAGTTGAAACTATAACCTTGAAGTCCTGAGACAGCTTCTGCATTAGAAGCTTCTGGGTTTTGGTGGTCTTTCGCCAAAACTGTTCCTACACAGTTGTCCTGTCAATCTATATCCTCTCCTTGCAAACACAGTTCTTTCTCTTGGTTCCTTCTATAGGATTGTTACACAACTGGTAAAACTCACTGGATTAAAAGATGTTTATAAACACAAAATTTGCAACTTGTGTAGAATTACAAAAAAAAGCAAGAATTGTCTCTATCCACTTCAACAAATCTCAGCATGAAAACACTGCAGAATTAAAGAATGAAGAAAACACAGCTAGAAGTAGTACATAAATGAGCCCTGATCCACTGCCCGTTGATGTCAGTGGAAAGACTTACACTGACTTCACCAGATCAGACCTATTGTGAAGGGCTGAAAAATGTTAATGATATCTTTATGCAGGATATTTTCAAAACCAAACAGGATGCCTTTTATTGTTTAATCAATGGCTTGTATAAAGTCGCATTGCTTCCCAGAATGTCCCTGTCCATAAGAAACTATAGGCAAGGAAAAAGCAGAAGATAAAAAAGTATTTTTAATTAGCCTTCAATTAGTCAGAAACTTTTCTGTGCCAAGAAGGGGTATAACTGGAGACAATATGCAGTGATGTATTACAGCTGTTCATTTTAGAAGACACAAAATCATTTCATTGTTGTCTTGTTACATTTTTACTTCTCCCCTCTTGTACCTTATTTCTCTTTAAGAAATCTCTTAGCACAGTTAAGTTGGAAGGTTATTTAGGAACTCTTGCGCCTTTTTATTATTTTACCATATGAGAGTTCAGGCATGTTGTCAGGTCATTTGACCTCCTTAAGTGCATTGGCAGAACTCTGATATTCATTGCCCAGATATTTTCCTTGTTTCCTTTTCTCAAAGTTAAGTAATAATTTGTATTAATTACAGAAAGTACATCCTTAATTAACTGTGGAAAGACTTGGGTTTTTTTCCCCAGGCATCTTTGATATTTTATCTGATAAATCCAATGACTAGAAAGAGATGTAAGCTGATTTTCAAACCTGTTATTTTGCCCCATTAGTAAAAGGAGTGATGAAGGTAAAGGTGATTGATATACAAAGAAGAGATCAGATATGCATTTGCAATTTGAATCAAAAAATACCCATGTTAGTAGGAGAAGCTATAAGAGCAAGCTTCAAAAGAAAACTTTTATGGTGCAAAGTGATATACAGGATCTTGACTTAGAAATGATTCTGCATACTGCAATGACTAAAAGAAAAACAAATCAAAATTGATGGGGATGACTGTTCCAAACTGAAGAGCATACAAATATACATGAAAGTATGCATTGCCCATAGTATTTATTCACACCAAAGGAAGTTTGTACCAAATTGGTGCATATAAACACAAAGAGAGGTGCCCTTTGTTACAGGAAGTATGCTTCCAGGAAACACAGGATATTACTAAATGTGAATGAGTCTCAATCAATTACCCACATAATTATTCAAACTTCTATATCTTTTTCAAGAACATTTTTTTTTAAACTTCAGTGACAGAAGTCAAGCACAAAAGACATATTGCAAATTCAAAATAAAAGCATTTTTACAAATCCTACCAAGAGCAAACATGTATCTGAAGTCAACTTTGGATAAAGTATTTACAACCACTGAAGTAGAAAATCTTTTAATTTGGCCATAAGCTCAAGATTTCTGAGGTTAATTTTTTTTTTCACAGATATGACTTTTTTTTGCCTTGGAAATTTTGGGTTTTCAAAAGTACTTATGCTATTTATGTGGTTTTCAGCATCTAAAGTTCTGCATTTATGGTAAAAAATCTTAGCGGTTTGAAAGTGGAGAAGTATTCAATCTTTTCTCCATGAGAAAAGCCTACCTCAGAAAACCAGTCTGATAAAGTACTTAAGTCTGTCCTTAATTTCTCATCCATGATTGTACCAATTTCAGCAAGGCATTCACATACTTTAAGTCAAGTGCTAGTTTCAAACAGACTTGAAAAGTTGCTTTATCCATTCAAAGTGCCTGAACAATTCAGGTTCTCACCTCCTTTCTGTAGGTCCTGTGCATTTTGGAGCCCCTGTTAGCTGTTCTTTCAAGAATTATTCTTATATAGTGCTCCAGCCAACTGGAATGCATGGTGTACAGACAGATAGTATGTAACAACACTCCTCAGAATGCCTTAACACTTCAAAAGAATAGCAATTTTCCAAATCCAACATATATTTCACATTCAACTTATGAAAATAAATAAATGATTGAAAGAGTTGTCACATGACTTATTGGAATGCATGAATTCTATAGTTCAGTATTAATATTTCTTCACTTCATAATTATATTAATAGACTACAAGAAAAATAATACAAATACTATTACAAAATGCAAGACTGCTCATTCTAACATACTCATTGACTATATTAATGAACATATGCTAGTTTAGTGCTGTTCTGGATCTGCATTAGAATGGTTTTAGAGGGCTTGATTTTGGCTAACTTTCTGCAAAGTACCAGAATAATCAAAGAAAGGTGTGTAAATGAGTGGTGTCACCTGTCTCAATGTCTTCCTTGAGAGCATGTTGCCACCACAATTAAACAAGTTTTGTATGAGGAGGAAATGTAACCTTTCTGTTTTGGGATGCAGGAATGTATAATCAAATATCCTCAACAGTGAAGGTGGACAGAAGCAGCTAGTTTCACACATGGAAAGAAATATGGGCAAACACTGGTGAACTAATGACAAACTCATACTTTCTAGTGCAATCAGGTCCAAGACAACTTGGAAGAACCAACTAGTAAAACTGGTCTTCAATAACACCTTCACTTTCAACTCTGAGGTTTTGGGCTAGTTTTTCTTCTTTCTAGAAGAAGAAAATAACTGAATTGCTTGATACAATGTATTATGGATCTCTTGGTGTTTCTTCATATTAAATTCTTCAGATATATATAAGGATTCTTAGATGGTATAAGACGTGTTTGTGGATGGTAACAATTCTCTGTCTCAGAGAATGAGGAATGGAGACCTATGTAAAATCAAAACTGGACTTTAGAATAGGTATGAAACTTTATTAGACAGGCAAGTATGTTAGCCAGATTGGGGGAGAGATGGGGAGGAGAGAGGGAAGGAGAAGTACCTATCCACCTCAGATGGGAACACTGCTCTGTTCCAGTGGTGAATATGTTTCAAGACAATCTCAGAAATAACCAGATGACTTTACAGAAATGACTTTACATCCTCATATCCAGATTAGATCTCGTGTCTTAGGTAAACTTTCCCTTTTATGTCTCTTAATACTTCACCTCTTCAGTTACCACCAGTGAATTATTATAAGTTTTGTTCACTACATGTAACTGTGGGTCTTATTTAAATAACAACAGCTTTACCAGAAGTTGAATTTAGACCGCAGAAATGTTTGAAACCAATAAAAAGGAATAAATTCACATTGCTGAGCATGTACTCAAGTACAGATCTTGCATACTCAGGTTATGAGAAACAGTTTGTAACTTCTGTAAGATCCTCAGGGTTACAGTTCTGCTCCCCATAGATCCAGCTACTATTTTTGTTGCTAGTTTTTTAATTGATTTTCAGTTGCAGAATTTTCCTTAGCAATTTTGTAAAATTTTTAGTACAGATACATATGTAATATCACATATAAAATATCACATATATATTGGAGACTGCAAAAATTCAGCTTTACAATTTCGCATGTGAGGTGTCCTGTTATACAAAGCTAACTGGGACTAAAACTCTCAATACATGCCCTTCTACCACATTCAAATTCATGCTAGATAAATGATATGCAATCAAAAATTAAGTGAGGACAGGTGTCATAGAGTGGTATCTGAAGTACCTTTTACTTTTCCTAAAAAGTTGTTTCATACTTTGAAATTTATTACTACATAAGTTCATGTCCTCTAGGAATTACTTCCTTGTCTAGATCCTATTTAGGATTTCATTCCAATAGTTGACCATCTTCTTTCCAGTTATTCAAAGATGGCCTTGTCTAACGTCCTGTCAGCTCCCATAAATTAGCACATGCACTCCCTGTGATGTGATTTAAGGTGTCTGAGTATCATTCATGGAAACCAGTCTTTCACTGAAGCCAAATCTTCAGTTATTGCAAATGTGTTTCTTACAGTTAAATAAAATTTAAAAAATCCAAAAATTATAAAACCACTTTTGGTCTGTATTTATATCAGAATATCCTTGTATATCTGAAAGTCAAATACTACAAGCAGCTTTGCATCTAAGTATCAGAAGGAAGTTGAAATCATGGAAAATACCTAGAGGTAGAAAAGTACAATGTGTTTTCCAAAGGTTTCAGGAAAAAAAATCTGTTAACTAGGATTCTTTGGTTTGATTCCTATTTTTATGAGAGACTGGCTTAAGACACATCCACCTTAGTTGTTTCAACAGCTAAAAGATGCTTGGCCACAGTAAGATGATTCAGAATGCCAGTTAGGAACCTGTCTCCTTAGTCATTCAGCAGAGATATTTTTGGGTGTATATGTATTGCCAGGCTCCCAAAATAGTCAGTGGAGACTGATAGGCTGCTTTTAAGAATGAGTAAGAGCAAAAGCTGTAATCACACTCTGGAGGACCCCATCTCTCACTGTCCATTACAGAAAAAGTGCCTAAGAAGCACCACTGAGTTACTTGGCCTCAGCTCAGTTCCAGGGGAACCAATCTCTCCATGTCTCATATGGAAGTCCTGCTAGCTGAGGACACTGTCATATCAGCCACAGGATTTAGGCTCCCATTTGAGCCCCAGCTGCCCTGATCACTCAGGTGGTCTCTCTGCTGCTGAGGCTGATATAAGCCAGGGAAGAGCCACCTAGGAAACCTCATGATACCAGCTACATCTCCGTGACAGCCTGACCTGAAACATCTGACCCAGTGGATCCCATCTGAGCCTCGGTGCCCAGACTGTGCAGGCTGCAATCATGGGGACATAAAGAATAAGCCAGAGGAAACATAACTCTCTAGCTCAGTTTTTATGCCCCTAAGTGGTAACAGGAAAACACTGAGTTTCTGCTGGAGCAAGTTTCTGATATGAATACGGTTTTAGATAACTGTTCCCAAGAACTGAAGTAAGCATTTCAAGACTAGATCATGACTTCTATAATTAAACTATTTTAGGAGTTACCTGGAGATGCACTGGGGTGGATCTTTCTTTCGTACTGACATTTATATTTCCAGGTAGTCACCAGTTTTTGAAAAAAATAATTGAATACACAGCAGGACCAAATGTAAAAGGACACTTAAATATCAGAGTTAATAGACATTATTGTTATTATTTTGGGATGAAGCTACCATTTCAGGAAACCTTCTGCTTTTAAACTGTGAGTTTATTAGTATAGATTCCTTCTGATTCAGAATCACTTTTCTAGGCAGTGATACTTTTTCCTTTCCTCTTAGCATGCCTCCTGAAGTTCTAAATATTCCAAAATAAGGGTTTCAACGCCTATCTCTTTTCTGAACTATGCACTTCAATTTGTCAACTACTGCCATATGAAGGGGCTTGAGAAGCAGAATCACTACAACTGCATCCACATAGATCAAGTATTATCCAGTTGCGCTGCTCCATGAGCTGTGCTACCTGACCTGTACCATTCCATGTAGATGCCATCTTAAGGGCTTCTACTACTCCACTGTTTTGTTTTCTTTACGTATGAATATCATAGAAGTATGTTTCATCTTGCCACATTATTCATTTTTAAAGGCTACACTGACTCACATACAATGTATTTTCGGTGGTCTGAATGTGTCTGATGGATTTAATTCACTTATTTTGGTTTCTAGAAGAAACTATTTCACAATCCTATGGATCTCAACATTTAAGAATCTTTTGATTTCTACTTATGAAATCAGTAGTCTTTTCTTGTTTTCAAATTTTTAAGCACCAGCGATGTATAAGTGATTTATTTTTTCATTAATTATTACCTTTTGCTGCTAACAGGTTAAGGGTGAGTTACAAAAGCAAAATCACTTTCTGAGTAGTGAGTCCTTCCAGACTATGGAAATCCATTCATACCAATACAGTAGCACTGATACTAATGGGTATATACTATGTCTTCCGTGTAGTTAGACTACAGTCTGGAAAGCTCTCAATGTATTCTCTTTCAAAGACGTTCAAAAAAAATCCCTTTTGTTATAAGTAAGAAAAGTATCTATAATCCAATATAATGTGAAGGGTTATTTTCCAGTAATTTAGAAAAAAGAAAAAACAAAATCTCTTAAAAATAAAGAGGGGATAAACTACTCTTGAACTGCTTGAACTCTGGAATTACAAGTGAATTATGGAAAATCTGACAGATGAACCTAGGCAAAATGACATAATTTCATTTATGCTACTGGGGGGAAAAGAGGAAAGGGGGAAACTATTATGGTTTTGAAATCACAACAGAATGAACTCACTCTCATTCTCTGACCTATTCATTTCTCAATACTTATTTTTATGGCTCATGTTACGATTGTGTAATGACAACTAGGCAGACAGTACTTAACATGATCCTTACTGTTCCTGTCCTCAAATCCAACAGCCTATATTGCCTCTCCTCTTCTCCAGACTATTTCAACTTTCCTCACAGAGATATGTGAGGAAAGGAAACACATGAACAAAAGTACAGAACAAAGGGGACAAGGGGTAGACTTTTATATAATTCATTCAAAAACATTTCTAAAAGCCCAAAGAGCTAGAAGCTAGCAAGGATGCCACATTCCCAAAGCAATTTGGAGAATGCCTACAGAATTGGTGCCCACAACACAGAGAGCAATCTATTTTTTCTGGGTATATGTCTAAGACTCTGTGTTCAGCATTTTAGCAGCTCAACATTATGCTTCCAGTGCAATGTAAATGTGGCTTGCCATGAGTGCAGAACTGATAATTCATCCATCACCAGTAGTCATATCCAAGCCTGTCCAGATATAAACACCCACACCAGAGGCAAAATGTGGTTCCTATCTATAGGAAATTCTATTTTCAGCTACTGAGTTAACTAAAAATAAACTCTCACTCAAATGCCAGAGTTCACTTCAGTCCATTTTATTAGTAGTATTAAAATACCATGTACAATTTTGATTTGCAAAACTATTCCTACCCTAGCAGTGTCAGGCAACTGGGTTCCAGTATTGTGTGAATATACTTTACATTCTTCTAAAGAACTGAGCATCAAAGGGACAGTACTTAATGTTTTGAAAAATATTCCTCAGTGATTTTCTGCCAGCTGAAGTATCCAAAGTGTCTGCCCGTAAGAAAGATTCAGTGTTTTTGGCAACATTTGCAAACTAGTCTGCTTTTTCCAATCCAGAAACATTTTCTTTGCCAGACAGTCATCTGAAATAATGTTCTTACACAGAAAGTACATGTTTAGTATGTTTTGCATTTATAAACTGCAAAAGACAAGGAGTTCGGAGGTCCTAGATGCTGGCACTGGATTACAAGGGTAGTTACTTTCAGATTGAAAGTGAAGACACTGGAAGATGACAAAGGTGATAATAAAGCACTGGGATTTCTTAAACCATGACTAGGCCAACATTACTCCCAGGTTCACAGGGTCATGGAGCACTGATGTTAAAGGGTGGTATAAAGTCACCCGGTAGGGAAGGCTGTGATAAAAAGTCAGACCCTCACTGTGAGGAGGGGAAAAGGCCAGCATCAAGTTTGTGATGTTTGGCCATGGGGCAACAGTACCCTGGCTATGTAACTGACATACACTCCCCAGGTATTTCCAAGGTGAAAATGCTGAAGGATTGTGAACAGAACAGAAATTCTGATGATACAACAGAAAACTCAAATTTTAAATTACAAACATTTTCTTCCCTGTTCTATGGGACTTTGCAGACTGTTTTCTTTTTTTTTTTTTTGAACAATGGGTTAGCCTTAAAATACAAATTATAGATTACGTTGTTCATTTTATGAACAGAAGTTCCCAAACAAAATAGGATTTGAAATTTATCATGATTTCAGCTTTTGAAGGATCTGTGGGAACCTCTCACAAACCACAGTCTGCATTCTATTATAAAATGGAACAAATTCAGAGAATTTAAGTATGTGAAAAGATTTTCAGATGTGAAAACAGTGCATAGCATTGTAAAGGCACAATCAGACACCGTTGGGCATCAAACTATGTCTGACAAATCTATGTGCTTCCCCAGCTACCTTGTTCTTTCTGCTGACAGAGGTTATAACCTCTCAGCAGAGCAGGACTGGCAGGCATTCCTTATCTATTTCTCTGTGAAGGTAGATAGCTCACAGAATGCACAGGGTAGGCAACAGCCTACGCTGCTCTTCTTTGACAGGGTTAGCTCAGATTCTGCATTTTGCACTGAAGTCTTAAAAGAATGTGTATTAACTACCCACCACTGGATACCTCTTCCTTCATTCTAGAGGACATTCAAATGCAGGGCCCAACAACTTGAAGACCAATCTGTCTATGGTCTAAAATATCATCACATTAAAATTTATTAAGAATGTGGCAGCATTATGACAACTCTAATATTCTTCAAAACTAATATTTTTTCTGGAGCAGCCTTTCCTTTTAAGTTTCATGATGACCTTGTTTTTTTCTCCTCCCTCTCTTTTGGGTAAAAGAAATACAGTTTTCTGGGGACACACAAACAAACATTACAGAAATTAAATACGCATACTTCCCACTGACAGTCTTCTTGAGCTGTTTTTCTTTGTTTGTTTTCTTTTTGGTGATGGTTTGTTTTGGGCTTTTTTTTGGAGGGCGGTTTTGGGGAGTTTTTTTGCATTAGAATGTCATCTCAGAATTTAGAGAACTCAATCATTCTCACAGAAAGCCTGGACTTTTGGGGTTTTTTTATCTGCTCTCAAGGTGTAGTATAAAGTGTGATATAAACTGCTAGTGTGGGTGTCTTAATAAAATCATCTACTCACACTTATTATGAAAAAAAATTTAAAAATCCCTTTCACTTTATAACTTTATAAAGCACGTAAGTCTTTTGTTTTTCTTCTCTGAAAATACCTATGTGAAATGCCATGGCATATATTATCTATAAGAGCAGGTGAGCTAGTCAAATGGTCCCAAACACGCATGCAGTAATAGGCTTGTCCATAAGGCCGTTCATAGAAAGGATGTGTTTTTCACATATATTCACAAGAAACACTCAACATCTTTTAAGTATGGCCAGCCTGCCATTCCCACAGCCAAGGAGCAGATACAGAGCCTGTGCCAAGCCAGTTCCAACACACACAGTTGCAAAGAGCAGTCTCTGAAGTGACAACAAAGCATCAGCAAGCCACCTGTAGGTCACTCAAACACATTTTTAACAACACACATCTGACAAAAAAGCCCAGCTTGTGTTCAGCCTGCACAGACATCACACGAAGGCCAAGGATGACAACAGGGGCCACTGGGGCCTCCAGCTGGAGCTGCCCTGCCCCTGCAGAGCAGGCTTTGGCACCCAGGCAGGTAGGCTGCCCTCTGCTGTGATCGGACCAGGGCTGCATGTGTGGACAGCTGTGTGGCCAGGCAGCACACACGATCCCAAAGGCAGCCTGCTAACAGGATTCTTGTCCAGCTTAGCTGCAACAAGCTGAAGGAGCCTCCTGACAAGAGACCGCTACGAGACACAGATCATCTGGAAAAGTATGATGTGACAGTCCTGTATGAAACTACCCTTGTTGCCAGTGCATTGATTATAAGTACACCTGTGGAATCCTTCCTAGGGAAAAACTTTTTAGGCTCCCGCACCCTACCATCCATTTGTGCTTTTATTCCAGTTTCCCATTTTACATGTCACCTATTGAAAACATTGACTATCATACTTTCTATTCCTCAAATTTCACCTACTCATCACATTTTTATCAAGTTTTCTCCAATGTCTTCCTTGTGTAACACATTTCTCCATCTCAGAGGTCCTTTCCACTGCTTTTTCCATCAGTTTTTTAGTTCTTGCTCTCAGGTTGCCCTGACTAGGCTCTAAAATAGCTCTGCTCAATTCTTTCTCTTCTACCAATCACTAGATCTGAGAGTACTTCTGGGAGCTCCAGACATTTTCCATCATCTGCTAAGTCCTCCCTCCCTTCCTGAGATCCTGCCAAAGGGAGCAGAGTGGCCACTGGACTTAAAGGGTCAGTAACACTGTGCAAGGGTTTTGTTAAATAAATTTTCCTTAAAAATAGACTGCCCAGCTCTGTTTGTTACAGTACCCTGATATTTTTAGACTCTTGACTAAATAATAAGAAAAACAAAGCTCGGATAAATTCACCATCTGATTCTTAAACCAGCAGTCTGAAAGAGCATTTCCTCCTCCAGTGACAGCTGAATTGAGCTCTTTTTGCTTAAGTTCTCGTTTGGCTTCTATAGTTGGATAATGCTTTGTTTGTGTTTTAAAGCTTATTTATTAGGCAGTTTCTCCAGCCACTCATCACTATACTCTTTCTTTCAGTGGTACACACTTGAGATGGCAGATTTACTAACAAATCAGAATATTTGACACCAACAAGAAAAATACCCACTGGCTCTTTTTAACCAAAGAAAGAAGCAGAAAATAACCTAATGTGACATTAGTTACCAAATAATTAATGGTAAAAAAAGGTTTAGTCATTGGACCATCACATCTTTAGCTATATGCTTCTGCATAGAAGTCTAGCCATTGGATTGCTTTACATTAAAATAATAATGCTTCTTTGATATGCCACACAGCTGAGAGTCTTTAAAAAACCATAATTTTGTCACAGAACTAATTCTTAGTATGATAGACCTTAGTTGCTTTGTTCTCTAATACACTGTCACACAGAAGCTCCTGATGGTCAGATTTAATCATGACTAGCCTTTAGGAAACCACAGCTAAGATTTTCTTAAGTCCATGTAACCAAGTTTTTTGTGACTTCATTCATAAGTGTTGTTTGAAATTAGGCAATCTGTCTTTCTCCACATGCTAGAATATTTTAGCAGTAATTCTAAACTGCCTCAAATATATGTTGCAAAATGTTCTGCATCCATGTGGTTTTTATATTCCAAATACCCATTTGTGTTTCCATATTACAAATGTACATGGCAGAATCTAATAAGTCTAATTGTTACTGTCGTGTTGCCCATTAATGTCGTGACTGTAAGTCTAGGCAAAAGGCAATACTTTATTAATTCTGAGCCATCATGACTGCAAGAAAAAAAGTAGCATAGCAGATCAATAAATTAACCTGTGAAATCTAGGTGCAGCAAGGTTATGGACAACATAGTCAGAGGGCTATAGGCTGGCAAAAGGGAGTTAAGATCTGTGGAAAGACTGTGCTATTTTTCCATCATATGCCCATGTTAACAGCCAACAGCACTGAGAGTAGTTATACCAAAGTATGCTGTGGTATTGAGGGAAGAGGACAGATATCTGGACAGGTGTGCTGGTTTTGGCTAGGGTAGACAGTAGCTAGTACAGGGTTATGGTTTAGATTTTTGCTGAACACAATGTTGATAATACAGAGATGTTTTTATTATTGCTGAGCAGGGTTTACACAGAGCCAAGGCGTTTTCTGCTTTTTGTACTGCCACTCTGGTAAGGGGGCTGGAGGTGCATGGGAGGCTGGGAGGAGACACAGCCAGAACAGGTGACCCAAACTGACCAAAACAATATTCCATAATATATGACATCATGCTCAGTATATAAAGTAGGGAGCGAAGGAGGAAAGGGTGGATGTTTTGAGTTGTCCTCCCAAGTACCCATTACTGCATGACGGGACCCTGCTCTCCTGGAGACGGCTGAACACCTACCTGCCCATGGGAAGCAGTGAATGAATTCCTTGTTTTGCTTTGCTTGTATGCATGGCTTTTGTTTTCCCTATTCAACAGCCTTTATCTCAACCCTCTTGTTTTCTAGCTTTTACCCTTCCGATTCACTCCCCGATGCCACTGGTGAGAGAGCAGCTGCATGGGGCTTGGTTGCTGGCTGGAATTAAACCACAACAACAGGTCATAGCAGACAATGCTGTGTTAGCAGTGAATGTTGAAACAATTGTCATGATAGATTATTACAGAACACCAGAGTCAGTGAGAGCTTTAACAACTCAAGCAATCAGCAACAAAGGCAGCCAAACTGTTATATTCACCATCAACATTGAAGTTATACATGGCAAAGGAAGGACAGAAGAAAGAAAGAAGAAAGAGAAGGAGGGAAGGAATGAAGGTGGGAAGGAGGGAAGAATGGGAGGGAGAGAGAGAAGGAAGGAGGGAGAGAGAGAAGGAAGGAGGGACGGAGGGATCGATGGAGGAACAGAGGAAGGGAGGAATGGAAAGAAGGAGACGCTTTGGAAATAGTTTTAAATTCGCATACAAGAAAACACTACACAAACAAAGAAAAAAGATCAAACTAAGAAGAGAATCTTAAAAATCTAAGGCTAACTTCAGCACACAATGTTTCTTGAGAATCCAGGTTCACATACCTAATTCACACATATGAAACATGTCTCTGACCAAGTCCCCACATAATACAGTGCAGCCTTTCAACTAAGTGCTTTAATGCTTCATGGGAAATTTTATCTATGAAGCCATCTCAGAGTGTAGAATGGGAATGTTCCCATTCTCAAGAGGTAATCTGTATACCCTGGAGATATGTACAACTCCAGAAAAGCACATTTCAGTGTAAAAATGAAAAGAAACCCTTCAACAAACCAAATCAAAACATTTTTGTTTGACAATATTGAGATATGTGATTTTAATTTAAAAACAAAACACATGACAAAATATGGTTATTCCCGTGTACTCATTTTGGGATGTTTCATTGCAAACAAGAAGAAAAATTATATTTCAGTTACTTGCTTTGGTAGGAATTGAAATCAAGCAATGAAATGTTGACATTTCCTACTGAGTGGACCGTCCCATTTGTATCAAGTCTAGAAAACAACTGTTTCTTTTTCAAGGAAATATCTCATTCAGCTAAGCAAAGGTTATTGCAGCTATCATCTCTGACACAGAAATACTTAGTGGCAACTCGGTTTGTGAAAGAATAAAATAGATTCTAAGTCCACTTGCATAAATCAATGAAGTGCAAATGCCAGAAACTTTGTTGTGCAATTATTCTTCTGCACTGCACAACAATAAAAGATCATTGGCTAGAATATTGGAAGACTTGTTATCTAAGTGCTTTGAAACACAACTAAGCCACCCCGGAGCAGATAAAGCATGGCAACAATCCCCACACTATTTCTCCACATGACAATGAAGCATAAACATGTGGTTATTTATTTGTCTTCTGCTGAAGTCTTTCACATTTACTGCAGAATAAGACTGTGCAAACAAGCAGAACAGTTGACCCACAGTAATGTTTTCAAGCAATGAATTTTCCATATGTCAAATTGCTCAATAAGCAATAAACTACACAAAAAGCTTTGTTTTTTTCAGGTGTCACTACCTCAAAGTTCATAGCTAATGTGCCTTCAATGACTGTTGAACAACTCCAAGCACTGTCAGTCCTAATAAACAAGAACAGAATTTTGTTATTGTTTTGCGTTGAGAAGAGCGTGATGAGGGAAATATTTGGATACAAATGAGAGTGCATCAAGATATGAACGAGTTTCTAGGAGGTTTTATTTAACTTGTTTATTAAGACTGGAATTTAGCTCAGCACAAAACTTTCTGTGACTTTCTGGAAAAATTTTTCAGTCAAATGTAGAACAGCTGTGCTCTCCTGGAGTTGCATTAAAAAACAATATCTGTCACAGAAAACTAGTAAAAAGAGTTTATTCAGTTGAATGCATTTTTTGATGTAGCAGGAAACTGCAGAATGTATCTTAAAATTATGCCATTTTGGCATATTGTCAGTGGGTCAAGAAGGAACTTGTATCTGATTCCCCCCATGTATTCAGAAGACCATATTGTAGTCAAAATGATGTTTCACAGCTGTAGTAACTGAGAAATAAGCTGCTGTTGAGTTTTCTTAAGCCATAAAGAATGGCTCCTGCTTGCATGGTGCAAAGGAATAGAACAGACATGGTTAAATGAAACACTATCAGAAGCTTTGGACTGAGTCCCAACCACATGCAACATTAGGCTTAGCAGAACATATCCCAAGATTATTTGATTGATAAGACATGGAGCTACCTAATGTATTCCTTCCCCCCAAAATGACAGAATTTCTGTCCTAACTGTGAAAACAAGAATTCTGATAAGGCATCACTTGAATTTCAAAAATCAACATCCATGCTGTAAAGTGGTCATACTAACAGATGATAAATTTCTAACTAGAGCAGCTCTAGTGAAGTCAAGCTCTGAATTAGTTCAAAACTGCTTTGAACTTAACATTTTGCTTGTAACAATCTGTTGAAAAAGGTGCCATGATCAGCACCATTTATTCTGGTTTTCTTCCAGGTTCTATCAGCATCCAACCAAAATAAATAAAGTTTACATGAAACTCTGGAATTTCTCCTTATGATGTTCATCATTAGTACCAGAGTTTTATAGACCAGTCATAAGGTGTTTTATGTTTTAATTTATAGTCTGCATGCAAGAAATTAACACGTAAAGTACAATGGTTAAAATCCCAGTCTGAGATATTAACACCTGATCAGCTGTTATTTAATATGGAGCTACCTTGATCCCTGTCATCCAGATAAATATCTCCAAGTTTATCCTTTCATCTGGAATTTAGAAATGCACGGTTGATCCACTCTTTGAATAACCTGACTTAGCTCCTTGAGTGTATTTCTCCTTGCTCCATGTGCATGTTTTAACCAGGATAAACAGGTGAGCTCTTTGGTTACAGCCATTGTACCTTATGGAGTTATCTGAAGTAGAGAAAGAAGAACTGAGAATGACTGCATCGTGCCTTACTGGCTTGCAAGTCCTGGACTCTTTCCTAAGCCCTAAAGGCATAGGAAGGCTCTGACAATATGACATAATGATCTTAGAAGTCTTCTGTTCCTGGATTTAGTACAGTTTGTTATGCTGGTTGTTTGAGGGGGACCTGCAGAGTGTTCAGTTTACATTTGTGTATTTAAAAATTCAAATAATACCTAAAACAAGACTCTACAGATTTCTGGAATGTGTATAGGGCATGAATCTAGATAAATTACTAAGTTCTGTATCCCCATCCATCTTCCTCTCCCTCCCCCCCCCCAAAAAAAAAAGGTTTAAGTGAATTAAAGAATAGGCAAAATATAAAAAAAAAAATGCCAGAGAAAAATGGAGAGAGAATGAGAGCAATACTGTGATATCCTATCAAAGAGGTACTTGGACATAGAGTGTAATTATCTGTATTTAAAAAAAATTGTGATTGGACGTCCTTATATGTTCAATAAAGATGCAAAATCTATCCAGTTACTTGAAACAGAACTAGAAAATTTAGATTAGAACTAAAATTCGCTTCTTATTAAACAATGAGGATAAAGATCTAGTGGATTACCTAAGGTCCTAGCAGATTTATTCTTACTGTAAATGTCTGTTCGCTTGTTTCTAAACTAAATGCTGCAACTCAAATGAGGACTAGTCAGGGTAGTACTTTGTTTATTTTTTTCAATGGAAAATTCTATTCACAACAGTCCCCCTAGTTTTGCAATCAATCACAGTTTTATCACACCTTTGTGTATTTGATAGTTTGACTACATCAATCACTGAATATGGTAGCTATTATTCAGAGAATCCCAAGAAAATTCTTTTTAGACGGAGGGATTACTGTGGAAATACCAGCTGTTAATACAGCGGTGTTAGCAATGTGCACTGTACTAGGCTGGATGTTTTCATTCAGAAACAGGTCAGCATGGGAGAGATGTGAAGATACTTTCCTACCACATCTCCAGTGTCGTTGTGCACAAATGTCCATTTTGAGTGACAACCTATGTTTCCCCGTAAGATATCTTTGGGGTTAGACTAATCCTTTGGGCACTAATACAAAAGACAGAATCAATCCCAACTTCTCTTTTCAAGATGCCTTCTGATCTAGCCAAAACAATCATGGAACTGATCTAAAAATCAGAAACTGCAGTTTTAGTTAGCATTCTGAAAGAGATGGGTTAGAGACAGAAACCTACATTGTTTTCTTCCTAAATCCAGGTAGTGTTGTTTTTAGGGATAGCCACTTGATTTTTTCCCAAAGATAACCCTTCCCCCTTTTTTACCCCCCCATATTTATTTTTCCTCTGTCCTCATGATGGTTTGCTTAACCATATTCCTGTGCATGTGCACTATGAACATATGTGCATTATAAGGGCCCATGTAACTTTTCAGTAATAGTACTAAAAGCAAAAATCCAGGGGAAATAAGGACACGCCATTAAAAGCAAGATTCCTATAAAGCTCTGTCTTTCCCAGCTAGGTGTGATATTGTTTATGAAGCAGCAGGAGGATACTCATTTTCTGGCTTCCAACGTTCTGTCTGCCCTGGGAAATTTAATCTAGGTAACAGTAGGCAAAAATATTATACTTTGACCAGATTTCACATACCGTGAAGAAAGAAAAGGTTGGGACATATCTATTTTTAACCAAAAAGTTTCTAAAAATGATTCATTTTTGTGTTCTTGCTCAGTAAAGAAAATAAAAAAGTATTACTTTTTGTGGTAAGCCACACAAAAATAAAAATCTGTTGGACTTTGATTGGAAAGAAAGAGCAACACAGAAATAATACGCCCAGTAGCAGATTCAAAACATAATAAATCTTTTTTTTCTCTTTTATTTTTACTTTTTATTTTTGAACATCAAGGATTGTCAAATTCTAACCTTTTGCCTGAAGAAGCTGAGTTGACTTTTGTCCAAGTATGGACATGCGAAGAGAAAGAATTAGCTGACAGGGTAAGGGCAATTTGGTTTACACTGCTTTACCTCCAGGAGTTAAGAAACATGATAAAGATGCCATTAGACCCCCCTGGGTTTTCTCCAGGTTTTCAGCAGGCTTACATACGAAAACAAGACAGGGAATATAAACTACAGTTCAGTTTACTCAGTGTATGACTGTCACCACAGAAGGGACTTTCAGAATTGTGCTGTTGATTTAGGATTAGATTTACATGAGTGACTTTTGTTTATTTTATTAATGTATCCTAATAAAATGGGTTTGATATGACACCTATCATGGTGGCACTTAAGTGCCTTTGTATCTGTCTCACATTGCATCATCTCTTGTCCCTCCTGAGAAACAGAAAGCAAATTATCTTATTTCTATTCTTACTTGAATGCCTTCACAATATTTTCCTTGTATGATCAATGATTTAGAGAAAGTACAGCCTAACAGATTTAACAAAGAACTGAAAAACAAGAACTCATGTTTAATTTATCACTAAAGATATACTCAGCCCTTGGCAATAATAACACTGTTCACTTTGTGAACATTTCCCAGCTGTGTCAGACAGAAGAGTTTGACAGTACTAATCCAACAGTATTAATATTAAGATTACTTAATAGGCCTCATTTTCTTTTTCCTTGGCCTCATGGATTATTCAGATCAGACTACAATGCAATCTATTTGCTAGTTTCATCTATATAAGATATAGATTAAAGCTTGGTAAGTTTGCATGAAACAGTGCAGATGCAAAGCACTAGTTGAACTCCATGTATTTTCACTGTTCTAAAATGGGACTGTCTTTATTTGAAGCATAAGCAGAAGTATTCTTGAAGGTCAGAAACATGACAGATAACTTGCAAGTTTGCAAGCCACAATGAGTCTTCCTTGGCAATATATTCTATATTTGTAACATACCACAAAAAATCCAAAGATCATGCCGCTTCTGTTGTTAGAAGATAGATCCTACATCAATTTATTCTTTCTGTCATCAAGAGATTTGTTTTCAAAACTAGGTGTTACACCATATTGTGGCATTTGTGACAGCAGCAAGAAAGGCATGGTGTTTGTTTTCCTGATGTGGTATGTTACCCTACTTGTTCTACAAATATGTGTGTATAAAAATAAAGACTTAACTATGACTTCTAAACTTAAGTGACTGTATAACATTCAGCTATGGAAAGCAACAAAAAATAGCAAAGTCTTCAACAGGAAAAAAAATGTAGTCTTTTCTTATAATAGGCTACAGCAATTCTGCAGTCAAAGGGGCAGAAATTTTATGTCAATCTTTCCAAAGTTCCTATATCTACGTGACTGCCAGTAGCAGATGACTTTACAGAGCAGGATGTAGAATGAAGGGTGATGTATGTCTTGCATCATCCACAAAATTTCAGAATTTGATTGTGCAATATTAATTTTTTTTCAAAAATGCTAAAATTATTTCATTAATCTGGGAATGTTACTTTTCCAATGTTCTGCATATTCTTGAGACAAAAATATCCTGCAATACTAGACGTCAGATACATAGTATGGCACAGTTTTTCAAAATTACTTTGTAAAAAAAATATTTCAGCTTAATACTGGCTGGTCTACAGATGCCTCCCTAAGACAAAGGAAACACTGCCATATTTATAAAGAGATATGTTAGTCCTTCTTTAGATTATTAGATATCCGATTTGACATACAGAACATTGGTTTCCTGGCAAAATCAGCCATGTTTTGGTCACTTCCAACCATGTATGATGAATGCCTGGGATTTCCCAGTACCTCCAAAATCAAGAACATATTTTTTTCAATTGATCCTAAGATAATTGAAACAATTGAAACAATAATTATATATCAACAGAAGGGGGAGAGACTAAAAACTCTTTACCATACTGAGCTGAATGACAAAAGTGTAGTGTAATATCTGAATGAAAAAAAGCAAATTTACTTGTTCAGATCCTTGAAAAGTTCTTCCGCTGATTACAGGTAAAACACAGACTTTAACAAAAGTGTCACTTCATTACAAACACAGATAAACCTTCTGTCTTCTCTGTCAGCTGTACTGAAACACCCCCAAACACTACAATCAGTATTATTTGTATATGCTAGCTGACATATAGACAGATAGGGCCTCTGCTTAAAAGCAAAGATCACGCAAATTTCTACTCTACCCCATGCTTTGGATGTGACAGATATGACTAATAAAACTTTACAATACTGCTTGATTTACCATTCATTATTTTTTAACCAAAATCAGTCAAGTCAGACTTCCATTTTTAAAATTAAATTTATTTACCTACAAATAGATGCCCTTGTAATGGAAAACATAAGGAGTTCAAAAAAGCTGAATTTAAAAAAAAGAAAATCCCTCTCTTTTTTTTCCTTTCTTCTACTCCAAACCAGACATTCTCCATCCTTTAATTCTGTTCCCATCAGGCCTCCTGCTTTAGAGACACAAGCCCTAAAACGTAACTCTTAGTTGTTCATATGAGAGGGTTTCACATTACTCTGTAGGGCCAGACAAATAATTACAGTCAGACCCAGCAATGAGTTGAACTGTTCTATGCCATAGAAATCTAGAGTGAATCCAACCAATGTGCCTTTTACATGGAATGTGAGGCAATCTGCATCAGAATAGTTGGCAAAGTCTCAGGAACCATCGAAAATTACCATTTACTGAAATTCTACTGGAGGCTGAGAGAGGTGAAGTTCAGTCTGGCTCAGCTCAACAGACCAAGATGCATTACAGTTGGAGTCCTATCTGTGACTCCTGCCAGATCATTCATGGTATTATACAAAGCCCTTTACTGTGCCTGACTACATGAAAAGTGGTAATGACAGCTGTTTTTCTGCCTGACTCTGTCTGGGGACCATTTTATATTCCAGAGCATTAAACAGTTGATGTAGACTTGTATATGTCAGATTTTTTTAGAGGTACAGAGGCCTAAAGCTGACCTCCCATGCACTGTATGCTGCTGTGCATGAATTCCAGCTACTACCTGGCTCAGCCCACTGAGTTAGATCCAGGATGGATCTGGAAAATCAGAATTTTGAAATAATGGACTGCTAGGTTTCTCTTGATTCATTCCAGGGGGAAGTTTGTTTGGAAGAAATATATTTTTGGGTAAAGCTATCTTTAATTTCCATTTTGGTGCACTAGTTCATGCAGTACTGTCATTGAACATAAGCCAAATTCTCCCTTCAGCTATATTTGTGCACACTGTATCAGCAAGCAGCCTCAGGTTGCTTTGGTTCATTGTAACTCATCAGTGAATTTGGTTAAGTTGTTTTAGTTCATACAGGCAATTGTCAACCATTTAAACTTGGTTGAGCTACTTGTGGATTTATTTCTGGACTACCACAAAAGTACTACCTTCTAGCTCAAAGAAAATGGAGCACAAGAAATCTTGTAAATTATTTCAATAGGCTACTCAAACTCCTCTGGCCAAGGAGCACAGCAGACCAAACTATACAATTCAGGAAAAGGTTGGCTTTATTGGCACTTGGGCAAAAGAGACAGTACAAACTTTATCTTGTGAACTTTGAAAATGTTTATATCATATTAATCCCTTTTACATTTCTGAAATGCAAATAGTAGAGACTTGCTCTTACATTCCTTACTAAAGGGAAGTTTTACAATGTCTGAGTGGGGAAAAAAAGACAGTGACTCTGGGTCTTATTCTCATCTTTCTTAGTGCATATCAAATGCAAACTGACTTAACATGTAAGAGGATTTCAGAATCAAGGTTATTAATAAAAATTATAATTATGAATACCTAGTATTGATTTGATATCAAAACTCTCCTATTCTAAGCAATTTTCTCAGTGTACCTGTAAATGTTTTACTAAATATGTGCTGACTTTATTAGAAAGCCAACTAATAAGCAACCTAGTAAGGGAATAACATCGACTGTATGGACTTCTACCAGCCCAGCCACAACAGCTTAATAGAAAAATACAACTCTAGGCCTGCATGACCTGTTGTGATGACACTGTCCATTCCCTAGCAGGATTGACACAAATCAAACACATTTGAGATGCTGGTGACTCAACCCTGAAATAGAGCCCGTAAGTAAATTCGGACTTGTAGAGAGAATTGTTATAGCTGATATTGGACTGTACAAACTGTTTGTTTCATAAAGCTCTTCCTGTTAATCATCATACATTTCTATTGAATGGGGTTTTGACAATGTTTAATAATATAGTAGGTGAAAAGCCTAAGACGGTTCAAATTAAAGATAAGATTGACTCATTCTAGCACAGGTTTAAATGATCCTGTGTTTTTCCAACAAGCCTGTTTCTCAGTAGTAACACTTTTCTGTTCAATGCACTCCCAATGGTAATGGAAAGCAAAGTCAAGAGAACTTTCCGTACTACATGAATAAAACCCACTATGCATGATGTGGTTAAGCACAAAATTAGGAAATTACTTGCCTCTAGAAAAAAAGACAACATATAAGAAAGTAGACACTAGGCAATATCTGTAACAAACAGCAAGTGATTATTCTGTTCAAATGCAAATCTGTCACTTCATAACTGGGTCAGGTACAGACCTACACATTCTCCATGGTAGAATATTCATGATAAAAAGAGACATTACTCAGTCTCTTGTGTTTGGAATATACTTAACTGAGTCAGAGGATCATTAGAGCCTGCAGAGTACGAACATCCAGATACAGGACTTTGGCAGGGGCCTCTGAACATACACTTGGAGAGCAGTTCCAGTTTTCAAGCTCTTCAGAGATAGTTTACTGGACACATGTAGTTTCCCAGAAATATCCTTTGTTTTTAATGGGAAATGGCATCCATGACTTCAGACTGTCTCACAATCCTAAAAAAATCATCCATTTCTCATTCAACTGGAGGGTTTCTGGGTAGTTCCAGGCTGAATTATGAATTCCCTATTTGTGAGGGCCAAGGTTCAATCCTGCTCATAGATTTGTGGAACAAAGAGGAAATGCACTTTCTCTTAGAGCTCAACATACAGTACTTCACTTTAGGATTTTAACTATTCAAGACTATAAAAACATAGACAAAAATAGGCAGAGAAAGACTCTTCACAGGAATCTGAAATGAAATACAGAGAAAAGACTAAATAAAATAGATGTGCACACTCATGTTCTTTATTCTCCATCAGTTTTCCCACTAATCCAGAGATATTTAGGCTCTAATCAGAGCTAAGATGATTAGAATTCCCCTGCACTTTACTCATTTTTTAAATTATGACTCTTCCGTTCACAGTTTACATATTTTCATTTAACTTCCTTGAATCTATAGCTAAACTTTCCCTCCTCCTGTCATTATAATTAATCCTCCTGTGCCCAAGCTACTTTATATTCCAAGAGACATAGGCACACACATATTCTCCTGGGATTTTAAAGACAAGGATCAACATATTCTGCTGGTTCAGACTTTTCCACCTGAGAAGAAATTATGGTTCTGTTCCTCACATCTTTAGTCATTACACTGTCCCAACATACTTTTGTCAAAGTATTTGTCCATTAAGATTTTACCCATGACCTTGACCTTCTCCTTCATCCAGCAGATGTGCAGGAGCTGAAGTTGTCAACTGACTGACCCTATGTTGAAGACATTAGCTGTATAACAGTATGATGGTAAGACAACCATAATCTAAAATTCATAAATAGCAGTTTCTAAAAATCATCATATCCTTGAACTAGACCATGACAATAAAGAACAATCAGCGGAACTACTATTACAGTAATACTCGTTATCTCCTTCTTTCTATAAGGCTTTCTGTGGACCTAAGTGAAGAGATCATGAAGAGGAATATTTTCTTCCTTTCAGTGTGGGCTATTGTGAGAAGGAGAGAGATGTGTGTATTTCGTGGTTACTTCTTTGTATTGGGTTTGCATGGCAAGGTTTTGGTAGTGGGAGTGCTGCAGGGGTGGGTTCTATGAGAAGCTGCCAGAAGCTTCCCCTATATCACATAGAGCCAATGCCATCTGGCTCCAAGACAGACCTGCTGCTGGCCAAGACCGAACCCATCAGGGACAGTACTAGCAGCACGAGTATGGGATAACATATTTAAGACGGGGAACCTGTTGGAACAGGCTCCTGGCAGAAACTGTGAATCTGTTGGGAGAGGAGCTCATGTTGCAGCAGGATTGCTGGCAGGTGACCCTGTGAGTGACCCATGCTGGAACAGTCTGTTCCTGAAGGACTGTAACCTGTGGAATGGATCCATTCTGGAGCAGTCTGTGAATGCAATCTGTGGGAAGGACCCATGTTGAAGAAGTTCATGGAGGACTATCTCCCATAGGAGGGACCCCACACTGGATCAGGTGAGGTGTGAGGAGGAAGGAGACAACGAGTGTTGAACTGACTTCAATCCTCATTCTCTGTCCCCTTCTGCCACTGCAGGGGAGGAGGAGTAGCAATCATTAGTGAAGTTGAGCCCAGGGGGAAGGAGGGGTGGGGAGAAGGTGAGGGAGGGAAGTGTTTGAAGTGTTAGGTTTTATTATCTCATTCATCATCATCATCATGGCCAGTCTTCGCGAGTGAAGATTTGGGAAAGGTCTTTACCCTTCGAGCCTGCGCAGTGGATTTTTTAGATGAGACACAGTGTGTGCTGAACTGA
This sequence comes from Manacus vitellinus, assembly GCF_001715985.3. Lineage (NCBI taxonomy): Eukaryota > Metazoa > Chordata > Aves > Passeriformes > Pipridae > Manacus > Manacus vitellinus. Next base: position 10,664,225 of record NW_021940750.1, read on the forward strand.
GCCCACCCTTTAATCCTGAGGTTCATCTGCCGGGGCCGAGCGAGCTTGGACGGTGGCAGTGAGGTCCTCAGGATGTAGGTTTGTTTAGAGTGACCTTCTCATAGATGGATGGCCTTACAGGGCTGACGAGTTCCATGTGCCCGGGGAAGTCCCCTGACCGGGAATCGAACCCGGGCCGCGGAGGTGAGAGCTCCGCATCCTAACCACTAGACCACCAGGGGGCCATTATCTCATTACTCTACTCTTATTTGATTGGCAATAAATTAATTTTCCCCATGTTGGTCCTGTTTTTCTGTGACAGTAATAGGAGAGTGATCTTTCAATGTTCTTAGCTCGAGGCTTTTCTGATATTTCTTTCTCCCCTGTGCAGCTGAGGAGGGAAGTGACAGGCTTTGGTGGACACCTGGCACTTAGTCAGGGTCAACTCCCCACACTCCCCTTTTGTATTTACTGACATGATGGACAGGGTATACAGAAAATCTGGCTTAAAGCAGTCAGAGATGGATTTCAGAGGGAAAATGAGTATAGCATGATTTTTATACTATCCTAGACTCTATGATTTAAGACTAAGAAGGAGATATTAAAAAACAACAACAAAAAAACCAAAACCAAAACCAAACCAAACAAAAACAAAACAAAACAAAACAAAACAAAAAACACACACACAGAAAAAAAAACCACAAAAAACCCCTCCCAAAAATATTTCTTTCATTAACAAGTCTGTCAAGAAATCTGGAAATATCTACAGTAATCAGTTGGAGAAAATAGTTTTGACACAATAGGAATGACAATAGCAGGGGTCCCAAGAAAAGACAGTGGGGAGAAAAGGTAGGAATTAATTTCCCACAAAGTGAAGGGACCAATGCTTAGGGAATCAAGGTGTGTCAGATCACAGTGAAGCACAATTTGTAATCTTAAGGACAGGACTGTGAACAGTGTTCACTACTGCAGCACCCCTTCTCTGAGTATGATTTATTTGAACAAATAATATAAAATGGTTTTCTCTATTGGGTACTGAAACTGAAAGAAAATCAGAGCAGCAATAGCACTGTCGAGAAATGGTTTTCAGGATAAGACCTGTAAGAAACATCAGACTGCTAATTTTTACTGATGTTAATGGACTTGCTCCCTATTAAGTCAGGCTCCTCACTCAGTCTCTGTTCTTCTGATGGGAGAATGATACATAGTTTCAGGTGAGTTCTTTTAAAAGTAAGGGAGAGAGATTTTTAAGAGAAAATTTGGAATCCTGCAAAATTCACATATGTGAATATCTGTATTTTCCTTGTTAATGAAAATACAGAGCAGGCTAACTTGTTGCTTTTAATTTCATTCTTAATGAATCCATAATGACTAGAGATATTAGACAATAAAATTCTTTTTTTTTTATTTCTCTGAGCAAATGTTTCAAAAATTTTAGGCTAAAAATATAAATAGAAATCAGTAACATAAAACTCATGAATAAATTATGATAGTAAACAAGTCTGCATGAGCAATCCAACAGAGAAAATACTTGGTCCTGCATGTATTTCTGTTTGACGCATCCAGGAAGATTTTATAAAGAGACTGTACAAATTGTTAGCATATTTTCTAAGTAGAATAGGAACTGTCAAGGAATTGCTTATAATATTTCTAGTTATGCATTCCTAAGATACAAATAAAAATTCTTCTGCATATCACTCAATTCATTATGAATGCTTCCTGTTGAAGGCAGAGTTAGTTTTGGCCTTTTATGGACAGATAAAAGTTGCATCTGCATTATTCTACTTTATGTAATAAAAGAACATTTTCATTTTTTTCCTGTAGTGAAAAAGGAACACACTTTTAAAGGCACAGCTTGAATGACAACTAAAAGGCCAAGCCTGTCTTCCGTTTCTGTATTTGCTTTTTTGGCACTTGTTTTGTAAAATAACTGACTACTCTCAAGATACAGTAGCAAGTTCATGTCTGTTAACAGAAAAAAGGGAAATTGTCTAAAGCAGTGACTGGCAGCTAAATCCAGTTCATCTGTAAAAGTGCTACTGTTTCCACTAGTCAGTAGTCCCTGTTTTTTGCTCACATACATCAGCTATGCCATTCAGTCAAGTTTTCGGAAGATCTTGCTTGAATCCCTGTGTAACATACTCTTAACCAAGGCCCTCAGAATATACACATTCAGTGAGGATGGAGAGAAGACTTAGACCACCCAAGTCAAGACTTTGGGGGATATTAATATTTTTGTACTTAAATCAATGCACTAAAGCAGTATGCTTCTACCACAGTAATCAACATCATTCCTTATAAGAAAAAGAAGCATTGCAATCTTTCCTAGATCAAAAATTTTAGTCTTGGATAATAATAGCGATAATAAATAGCAATAATTATACACTTTGGTTTGGGGTTATGCTGAGAATGACAGTGAGTGAATAAGTCATCCTATTTTCTCCTCTCTCCACAAAGTAGCATGGGAGGCAGCAAAGTCTGAAGGATACTCTCAATAACCCAGAGAGTTCTGAATGTTGTTCTTTGTCCTCCACTGCAGTTCAGACATCTGGCATACCTCAGGCGAAACTGCTCTGCTGCACAACTAATCCCTTCCATTGCCTCTTCAGTTGCTCAGTGTTTGTGGAAGGCCATAACACTCTCTCACATTGCTTTCATTAGCCTTTAACTTCAGCAGTCTTACTTTTCACTTTCACTGTTTACAGCCCTCAGTCCTTGAGACATAATCAACCAGATTTTGGACACCATTAACCAAGTAAGAGTGCTTTTGAAAACAGAGTGAATTTAGTCAACAGGGAAAATGCACAATTTGGGTGTGTTGTTTGCAGAAAAGAATTCGCAAAGAAATCAGACCTACCTACACCTAAAGACACGAGTATATGGAAATTTTTCCATATGGTACAACAGAGTATTTCTTTCCATTTTTGGCCCTGTATCACAATGCAATAGACAACCTATCTGATCCTACAGAAAAAAAAGCTGTTGGGGCTATATTCAGGTTTTTGAGGAAGGCAGTGGTAGAATATGATGATTCTGTGTCATTTTTAAACAGATATGTGTCCTGCCTAAAGAGTTATGAAACATAACTGTGACCATGCTTCCCTGTGCTTACTTCCCTTCAGCAAGTGTGGGCACTATTCATTTGGACTAATTCGTTGAAGACCAAGAATTTTCTCCATTCTTCATGGAAGATATGAATGATGAGCCTACCAAAATTCAGCCTATCCTAATTTACAGAAAAGAGGGCTGTACAAGAGGCATTTCAAGGGAGAAAGATTCATGGGTTGGAGTATGGAGTTGGGAAGTATGCAGTTGTACTACCCAGGAATAACAGAAGAAAATGAGAGAGACTGGAAGCATTAATTTCCATACTTCTGGTTCTGTGACTGTAGTGAGTCACCAGAGTATAAGTAATTCTCAGAAAATCTGAAGTTTCAGGCTTCAACTCCCTGGGGTTTTTTTCCAAAGGAGAAGAAAATATGATCTAATTTTCAAAAAACATAATCTAATTTTCTTACCTCTGAACATCATACATGCTATGAGTTTATACTAGCAAACTATTTGAGATGCTTTTTATAAAAGGGAGTGAGGCAAGCCCAAGTATGTTAAGCCAGTGTTTATAGGGTTATATTGTTTTAAACAATTTTTGGAAAATGTGTTATAGTCAGCATTTCAAGCAAGTCTCATGCTCAGTGTAAAAGAGGTTTTCCTGTATTAATTCAAAGTACTCTGAAGCCCAGACACAACACAACACTCAGCAGCTCATAAATTTGTCAATGGATGAATTTAGCTTAAGAAAAATAAGCTGCATGAATTATAGGTGTGGCAGGGAGCACCACCTATATTCTTCAAGTTGCTTTGACCCTTTCCAGTTGGTTGTAACTGGTTATAACTTTGCCAAATTCTAACTTCCAGTTCAGAATTTTTTCTAATTTTAGCTACAAACCTTCCATGCAGTTATCTGCTATTTGAGCTATTTGGGGAATTTTCAGTCCAAACAGTTCAGCGATTTCTGAAGGCAAGTGAGGGGAGAAAATTGAAAAAGCTTTACATGTCCAGAGTGATAAATTCCTTTGCTCTTTATGATGTTGAAGGGTTCCCTTGCTTTGATGCAGGATGTCCCATTCCTAACTCTGTGCAAAATCCACCATACCTTGTCCAAATGACAAAAATTTCAGAAGCCCCAATTAGTACATGAAACTGAAGTAGATGTTTGCTGATTGGAAAATGTTTCCTAAAAGCTCTGCCTACACTGACTGTGCAGCATCCCTGGGCTGAGAAAGTGTTAGCCTTTTAAATGGGGTTCCCAGCTCCTATGGAGAGTATCAATGCTGCTGGGACATAGTGCAGTGTGGTGGCTCTGTGGAGCCAGAAGCTGGGAGTGTGAGGGGCTCCCCATGGCAGGGTTCAAGGCAGGGCTGGGACGGGGGTGGTCTCAGCCCTGGCACCAGGCACCTTGCTGGGGCCCATGGCCAGGCAGAACAGGGCCATGGGGAGCTGGAGCCTGTCCTTACTGTGGCATCAGTGAGGCAGGGGCTGATGGCTGACGGGCTAACACAGGACCCTGGGCTGTGGGCAGGGTGGGGGGAGCCCTGGAGTGCCAGGAACAGGAGGACCCATTAGTGCCCTCGGGGCCTGATAAACACAGTGACAAGGAAAGCAGTCTTGTCTGTATACCCAGGCTTTGGCAGGAATAGGTATGAGGTGGCCAGGAAGACAATATTTGATATAGAAAAGACACATGGAAACTGTGAAGGATTAGGGTGAGAAGGACAAGCATGAGGGAAAAAGCTGAGTCTGAATGAGAAAAATGGAGGAAAGAGACAGTAAGCTGGAGACAGAGACAAGTCTGTGACACAACCTGGTGGACAGACAGGACTTCAGAGGTTTTGTTCAGCCAGGTCACATTTCTTTACAAAACATGGAAATGAATCAAAAATTGCTGAACATAAAGACATTTCAGCTTCCAATAAACACCTGTAAAATTCATGCCTCAAGTGCTACTGTACAAATACAATGATAGCCTAGTACTTCAATCAGATGCTCCTTTTTATTTAAGTGGTGCAGTTCTATGTAGTGAATCTAAATACTCCATTCCAATAGCAATCAATGGAGCTCTCAGCATGACACCATACAGAATGTTTCTGGCTGTTTCTGTGTCCACTTTCAAATACCTGTTATTAGTGTAGCAGGATAGGAGATAATCAGTTTGAGTCATCCTGGATTCCTTCCAAACCATCTGCTCATCCCCTGTAGAATAATATCACCTTGGGATTCAAATAAGGCTTTTGTCTCTGCTGCTAATAGACTTCAGCAGTGCATACATTTTACAGACATCGAATTAAAAATTCCATTCTGTCGAAGTTGTATTGAGAAGTTTAATATTAATACTTGAGGTGTGGGAACCAAGGAAATAGTTGGAAATATGACTCTGGAAATGAATGGCCAAAGGAAGGAAATAAAACCACAACAAAATTCTGAGGTATATGATCCAGAGACAGTAACAGCAAGGAACTTGATGAAAAAAACAATGGAATATTGGAAACAAATATGTAATATGTTCCTCAGAAGTTGCTAGATAATAAAGACAGCTGAATCTGTGCCTTTTTTGAGCACTCAAAATGCAGTCAACGTTAGTTTTAAATTGGGTTTATTATTACTGTGTCGATGTGGGGCTGTAATTCACAAAGATTCAGAAGTATTTTGAAGTGATGTAATTCACTTTTGCCTGAAATACGGTCACTTTTGGTGCAAAAGACCCTCCCAAATAGGTTTTCCACAACAGAGAAATTCTGTAGTTAAATTAAAAAGGAAGTGAAGAATAACTTTTGCCAATCGAAAACATGTAAGTAATTTAGGTAGGCTAAATGCAATGACCAGAACTGGAATTTTTAAGGCAAACAAAGATTAAACACTGTGCTGTTACCAAACATTCCTTGAATTCCTTTGAAGCCACAAAGGACAGACTGTCAGTTTTCCATCTCCTCTGATTCACTGGGCCATATCTACAAGGGAACCTGTTGCTTCCATAACAAGAAGGACCCAAAAACCTATCCACTTTTTTGGTCTATAAATGACAGTGGTTTGGTTCTCACTTATTTGCAAGCCTTTCTTCCCTTGGAACCCATGCTTTTCTGGATGTCTCTTCTCCATCATTGTCAATGATTCACTCTGGGAGCATGTCTCACACTTTCAGACTTATCATCAGTTTCCTACTATTTATTCACTCTATTTGAAATACAAGGATTTCTCATCTTGAATCAGCCCTTCAGATCTCGTGAATAGAGTTAGACTGATTTACTAGAGAAGTAAGATTACTTTTGACTTCACTTATTTAAACTGGAAGAACGTTTCCCAATAGTGGGAAATGCATCTGGACAAAACCCCTCTCTTACAGTTCACTTGGTTTAAAGTTTAAGAAAAGTCAAACATTCTTAGGCCAGAATGTTACTGTTTCTAAGAAAACTCTTACACGAACATAATCATAGATGGAATTCCATATTTTGTAACTGAAAAGTATAAACATACAAAAATCTGCATCATAAGACAGTGGACCAATTATATGGATTGTGTAGCAATGGAAAACTGGTAAGAAGGAGGAGCTGCCCATCAATTGGTCAGATGAGTTCTTCAATTAAGTCATACTGCAAAGTGTGATCACAGAATCACAGAATATGCTGAGTTGGAAGGGGCCCACAAAGATCATCAGGTCCAGCTCTTAGCCCTGCACAGGACCATTCCTAAGAGTCACACCACGTGCTTGAGTGTATCATCCAAATTCTTCTTGAACTCTCTCAGGCTTGGTCCCACGACCACTTCCCTTGGGAGCCTGTTCCAGTGTCCAACCACCCTCTGGATGAGCAACCTTTGTATAATATCCAACCTAAACCTCCCCTGACACAGCTTCAGGCCATTCCCTCAGGTCCTGTCTCTAGTGATACTCTATTCCTTCTTGCATTTCCTGATTGCTAAATGATGATTTTAATAGCAGTTCTCACTCCCTTCTCCTAGGACTTTTGATCTGTACTGTTTTCTGTGTAGCTTTGTTATACCCAAACTGCTCATGTAGTTTTCAATTAGTTTTTGACGCCACTTCAAGGTTTTGCTCCTCGTTATAAAATTCATGGGTAGAACAAGTATCAAGGACAAATGTGGAAATTCAGGTATAATTAACTGAAACAATGCAACAATATCAGTCTTTTCAATGACATATTGTATATCTCAATGTCCAACAGAGGCTCCCATTGCCTCTGCTGGTACTGGTTCTTGACTATTCCTCATACCATTCATCTGAATCCTGAAGCAAATTATTCACAAACTCTTGATCTGAGTGCTGCCATTTCTCCTTCCCCTTTCATGACTGAACAACTAAAATTTTCAGGTAAGGAAAATGAAAAGAACAAAGTAAGTGTTTCATGGATATTAGATCCAATAATAAGATCCAAACACTCAGAGCTCCTGATCACTATCACAAAACTTTGTGACACTAAACTGAACAAAATCTATAGTCAGAATGAAATTTTCAAATTAAAAAAAATATTGCCTTAGAAAGCTTGATATATTTACATGTATACGTGGTGAAGGGCTATGTCAGATTCCTATATTCTGAATGTCCCATTGAGTACAAATAAAGCGAAACACTAGTATGAAGCATCTGAGAGGTCTACATTTCAGAATCTGTTAATAAAATTCTCCCACAGTGGCTTTTTCATAAACAGAAAATCAAAATGGCACATCTGCTTTCACACATGTATGCATTCATGACTGTGAAATGGTCACAAAAATAGGATAAACCCTCATATATATACAAATGTGTGTATTATGTATAAATTGCATGCATTCATTATATTTTTGGTTGGATGCTTTTATGCATATGATAGAAAAAACATTCCTTAAGGTTGTACTGCTATGCTAGTAGGCACCGTGTCAAAACCAAACAAAGAGTCAGTTTAGTAGTTCTGCTCTATAAGCTGGAGTGTACAGAAGCTTCATCATTTTCCTCTACAGGTCAGTTCTGTAGATCTACCCTCCCTCTGCGTTCTGTTGCTCCTTATGAGTTACAGTATCGAGGACTCACTCTTAAATGATTGCCATTTTACCCTGGGAGATCATGGAAACCTGGCAGTGAGATGCTTGGCTAGCTGCACCACAGAAAAAACATACTGCTGTGTTTTAGAAACTCTGTGTTATAACACAGCAACTATATCACAGGGCTTTTTTTCATGTCTTTCCAAATTCTACACTGTTTATAACATTGGCATGATAAATATGTCTGAAAAGTTAAGGATTGAAAAGTGTTTTCCTGGTGCCAGTTAACTGTTTGAAGGATTCACAAACCACCACGGGAAGGGATTGAAACACTTAAGGTTCTCTCATTCCACTTTCATTCAGAAAATGGATGACCCTCTAATTAGTTATAGTTCAGAAACTGTTTAAGGTACATTCAGTCAAAAACACACTCAAGAATGTCTTGACCACATAGCAAGGTCATGTCTTCAGTCATACACACCTCTAAAGATTACCCTTGGAATAACAACGTTTCCATCCTATGTTTCACAGAGTAATTATAATGACACTTTATATCCTAAATTTATATCCTAAATTTCAGAGATGGTTCTACAGTGCTGACTACTATACTTATTGACTACTTTTTTACTTGTCCCGTCTATCCATATGCACTTGTCATCTCTGGTCTTCCTGCTTGAGTGTAAAATCTTCTGCTCACTTTGTAGTAACACAAAGCAGGAACTGAACCTGCCTGGGGGAACTTCTGGCTACAACACATTAATAGTTGTCATTCTCCATATATTGTCCACTCATTGAACAAATACCTAATACGCTTGCTATTTTCATTCAACATTTAACTGACAAAATTCAAGTTAAATACTCAAAATTGCAAAGTAATTACTTCATCTATCAGTTCATCTGATTATTTATAAATAACATGTTAGAAATTGTCTTTCATATGTCCCTTCTTGTGCTCAGTTTGGACTAGCCTGTGTTACTTTCCTCCAAAGCCTCTTGTTGTAAATGTTGTTGGTTATTTTCCTTGTTTAGGACACAGTATACAGAGAAGAGGCTGTTGAGTAGTTGCTGATTTTTTTCAATACGGCCACTTCCTTTTCCACAGACACAAAGCAGCCCTGTTTGCAGCAGGGCATTTCTGGTGGACCAAATGATGGTTCTAACAGACTTAGCTTTTGGCAGTAAGAGTATTTTATTCCTAAAGCCTGCTCTCCTTTCAAATGTAAGTCATACATATAAATATGTATGTATTTCAAATACAATTTCTATATGGAGACTAAACTCTTGGGAGATTTATTTTAAATATCTAAATAAAGCATGGTTTTAAATGTAAATATCTTGCTTTAAAATCTAAATTTCAGAGCACTCCACAAAGCTGTCCAAGTACTTTAAGTTCCATTTCAAAATCCAGTCTCTAAGCCATCATTTTCTCCAAAATCAGATTCTTCCTCTAACTTTTTTTCCTGCAAGGATCATGAGATATTAACACAAATAATTCAGCTTTGGTTGAATCTGAAGGTAAAAGCAGAATACTGCTGTTTTAGAGTTTGGAGTTTTAGAGTTAGCCAGGTGCTTACACCATATGATTAAAGAAAAATACTTTGCTATGTGAGCAACGTCTCAGAATGGTCAATCCAGCCAGTATAAAATAAACTGGATGTCATTAATTCCTGTTGGAATTGTAACTTGTTTCTGACAGAGGATCTTTTTTTGCTATATAAATCTATGAAGTAATTAAAACATTGTTAGTGCTCTAAAAATGGGGATTGTCAAAATTATGAACAACTGTAGTGCCAATTTTCGTTAACATGCTATCAGAATATGTTCAGTAGAGATCACAATTGAGCATGTATGTGCTTAAAGTTTTGATAAATAGGCTTTGAAAACTTCCCCAACAGCACTTACCTTCATATATTCGGATTGCAGATTTTTTTCTTCAGACATTTTAGGTTTACAGAACAGCTTAGGTTCCCATTAGACCTGATTCTGACTGAAAATGAAAGAATGCAATTAACATTAGCAATGCTTTTCTTGAAATATTCCTGCTGAGATCTGAAAGGGAGATGACAAACCACATGCAACAAAAATTATTCTCATGCTGTTGGAAGTACAGTTTTACTGCCTGGTGAACTTCCATGCTGTTTAATGCACATTTTCTTGGTCTCCTGTAATCCCATAACAGGAACTTCCCAACCCAAAACCAAAGGAGACTTGTGAATTACCAGTGCTAGCCACACACATCAACAGACAATTTTCAATATTTAAATAGAAAAAACTTGCATAGTGCTCTCAGTCTTTGATTATAGTCTTCCATATCAGGAGCGGTGATTTTTTTTATTATTGTTATTATTACTATTTTTTTTAAAACCTAGGGTCACAGATTGAAAGTCAAGCTAATTTCTACTTCAGTAATTGTTACTGCAAGACTAGCTGGCATAAGACTCTAGTCTGCCTGCAGTAAAAGAGACATAGCTGATCACAGTTTCCTAGATTAACTGATGTCAGGAAATCAATTACTTATTTGCATGCCTGAGAAAGACTGAGTTTGGTTTTTTAAATTCATATACAGCCATGAGGGTGCATGTGATCATATTTTTTAAGGGCTGGTATTTGTTTTCTCATTATTAGGTAAGATATTGGGCAGCAAAAAGAGGCTCAATAGCAAAGGGGAAATTAAAGAAATCTGTGGAGAAAAGACAGCCCTGCCCAGGACAAGTTGCTGAAAGCATTTGTTTTCAATCTTATACCAATAATGTTCTGTTTAGCTTTTTGAGTGTTGTCTCCATAGTTGTGCATATTCCTGCCTTCTGTTCAGAGCTGAAGTTATTTTTGCAATTTTTTTCACTCATCTTTATTTTTAATAGATGTTACTCTTATGTGAGTAAATTGGGAGTGGCAGAAACAGGATGGATCAGAAAGGAATCAGTGTCTTAACTTGAGATTTCCTGAAATTTTAGTCTCTCTGTTAGTCAGGAATTGCAAACAACATGAAATATGTGTTAACACCTCTATTTTGAGAGGGTGCTCAATATTTCCAAGTGCAAATTTTAAATAAGGGTCACAATAGAATTCTTATTAAAATTTTTTTCTTCTTTTTTCCTTAGATACTGTCTACTCCTTTTATATGTTGATGTCATTATACTAAAATGGTTTTCTTGTTCATAGCAAAATGTTCCATCTTTATAGCAAAGTGTAATCATCAAATTAGCTTCTTTTAAATTATATACCTTGATGACAAGGAAAAAGAGGTGGAAAAACAAAGTAAGTATTTTGTAACTTTAACTGAACCTACGCTCTATTGCAGATGTTATCACTAGTACTTAATGATAGATAGTTCAGAGCTTCAGTATTAAAATAGAAATGTTCAAAAGAATTTTGGAGGATAGTTAATAATTTTCAAAATATTTTGTTTCTAAAACAGGTAGCCCTTTAGAAAAATCTGAAAAAAAATTAATTTAAACTATGACATAAGGTTTATTTGCAACTTTAGGCTTCTGCATTTTTAGAAGAAAAGCAAAACCCTTCCACAGATTTTATCTAGTCTTTTCTGCCATTTTAGCTAAGCAATAACAAAAAAACCCCTGACCTCTATAATTATGAGTATGTAATGCCTGTAGAGTTAAAAAGCAAACATATTATATACCAAATCTGTCACTAGAAAAGAGAGAAACAGGTTTTTTTCATATTTCTTCCGTTCCATCCCTAGCCTTATTTTTCTGTTGACTTTTCTTCAATTAATAGCTAAATGAGACCGTAAACCTTCGGAAGAAGTCATATTTTTAGCTCACTGCTGAAGTTTCCAGAATGACTTGTAATCCTGTAACAATATTAAAGCATGGAATAATTTTTGTTTTCTAAAACGTTGTGTGTAATTTTGGTGGAAAGAATCCTTTCTGATATTTCTGAAATTCTACGTTTTAACCAGTGACAGTTACTTCATTCAGTTGTATGGTTTTTTGTCACTGATATCACCCAAAAAAAAAAAAAGCAGATGCATGAAAATGCTGTAGAGAGCAAACGTAACCAATTTACCAGGGCTTTTTATGAACTCTGTTTGAGTTTTGTGTTGTTTCAGTTCTCTGAATTTTTTCTTACCACTGTTTCTGTAATTACTGGTAAGAAGGAGCCATAGTACTGTTTATATACAAATACTGGATGCATCTGAACAAACGCAGAACACTTTTTGTGTATGTTCTAGTTTTAGTCCATATACATTTGTATCCCTTTGGCTTGACGTTTAGCAAAATCAAAGGGTAACAAGTGAAATCCAGACAGACTTTATTTGAATTTTGCAAATTTTCACCTAAATTCATAACATTCCAACTTTACCCCCAACCCACTTTTGACTTAGTTCAAGTTCTTAGAAGTTTGCAAAATATACCTATACCAGAGAAGAACCTGTTCCATTTTTTCGAAATAACACACAAACTTGACTTTGTGCTTTCCTGTAAAAAGTAAACCCTGCTTTATAGCTGGGCTTCCTAATTTCAGAGTCCAGTTCTAAACTGGAATCAGACTGAGAACAAATTTATGGGTCTTTGTGACAGAGCATATTAACTCCCAGGTTTATTATCTGGCTCAAACTTACAAAAACATAAATATTCAAGAAGAGTTAGATGTGTTAAGTAATAGGCTTCATCTTCTGCCAAATTGTTATTGTTTCTACATTATATTTTCCAGACCTTTATGGAAGTCTTTTTTAAATGACTCAGACAATAAGCTTCCTGTTCTCCCCTTGGGAAGCTATTCCATAGCCTAGTATATTGCTGCAATCAAGTAATGTTTTCCTTATAAGCAGTCTCAATTTGTTTTGCTTTACTTCATCAAGTAGCACTGGTTACTTGCCCTGTGAATATACATATAAATATATGAGGTACAAGGGTTATTATTAAATGTTACCATTCCTCCTGCCTGTTTAGCACATTTTATGTCCACATGCGGAGAATGTCACATGCTACAAATAATGAACAAAACAATAGCTGATATTCCCTACATGTAAGGCTGTGCTCTATGTTCCATTATTCTCATACAGAGTCTTAGATTAAGGTTTCTCCTAATGAAAATCAAGTGATTTAGTTCTGCACCTCACTAATTTTGAAAAAAAAGCAGACCAAACAAACAAAAAACCAAACAAAACCAAAACAATAAGAGGCAATTTATTATGCACTGGAGTGAGGAATTAGATCTGATCTATTATTTTACAACTTCCCATGGGACTGTGTAGAGTGTAACTGTTATCACACAATTCTCTGTGGCCTTTACTAGCCCTTGAAGTAAGGGCAGAGGCTATTACTGGAACAGGGTTTTTCATCAGACTATTGTTTATATGGATGGAGTTCAGATGCGCTCCAGAAGATGACATTACAGCAGTTTAAGAAGTTACTGTCCTTAATTCTTCAGTGTTACTTTCCTATGCAACTTGTTGCCCTTATAGAAACTGACTTTTTAACCAATGTCAGAGCATTCTTATTTAAAGCACTGCTATCTGACATCACAGCTGATTACATGCAGGTCAACAAAATGGTTTACAAATGTGTAAATAAGATGTTGGCTGGAGGAAGATTTTATGAATACAAACAGCAGGCTCCAAACAAATAATCTTTCAACATTTGAGAGCAAATAACGTCTTGTGAGAGATGCACCCTATGATTAAACACAGAAGGACTCAGGGTTAGTATTCTTGACTATTCAGGTTTGTTGACTATATTAGTACTTACAGATCCCCCTCAAATAATAGAGAATTGCAGAGAAATCTTGCATCATATTCATTGGCTTTGTCCAACCATGTTATGTGATATATCTGTGGAAACATTTTTGTCCTCCCACAGGGCCATGAACACATGTAAAGCCTAGGAAGCATAGTGAAGTCTAATCTAGTGAAACCTAGTCTTCATTGAGAGGTAGTCTGGCCTCAAATTTAATAAGTACCTTATTATTGCAGTGAAACAATAAATACAAATGTCTTAAAAATCAGGTATTTTTCTCCTATAGTCCAGTTCATTTTGCAAATAAAAAACAGTGGGTATAGGTCTATGGTCACAGGTAGAGTAAAATAGTTATTATGCCTTTATATCCTTGGAAGTCTCCAAAGGAGACTTCATTTTGGATAGGCCATACTCAGTTGTTACTTATGAATGGTTTCAGAGTCAGACACATGCAACCAACAGAGCAGTAAAAAGCAGCGGCAAGGAAGGAACTACTGACACATCACAGCATCATTTGTTTAACTCTTGATCCTGGGGATTTGCTGAAACTATTAAGGCATCACTCCCAAACCCTGTGTGGAAAAGAATCTTAACCTTAGACAAGTTCTCTGTGTGGAATATTTTCATTCAGCTCTAAGGAGGCTGAATGGCACCTGCCAGAGTCGGCTCAGTGGATGTGAGGTGTTTCTTGAGGGAAGAGGCTTCAGCACTCTAGAAATGACAAGAGTTGGGTTGGTTTTCTTCACTAGAAAGAGTTAATACATATTACAACTGTTTTCTTGCACTTTAAATACATGGGAAGGAATAAACAGGTACAAAAGCAATGTTCAAGAAGTTGCTTATGAAACATTCTAGCATTTCCTGCTTTAGTACTTTTTGTCTGGTTCAGTTCAATAAATTTGAAGAGTGTGTCCCTTAGTGACAAAAGCAGCAAAATTGTATCAGACCAGGAAACAACAATGCTAAGTGTGAATTTCCGCTCAGTGTGCAGACAATCATTTCCCATATATGAAAGTTCACCTAAGGCTGAGCTAAGCATAGAGGGCAGAGCCATTGTTTACTTCTTTGGAAAGAACATACTAAAAGCCTTGCACTTGGATTGGTTGACTGTATCCAAAAGCTTTGTTGCTGCCATAATCAGCAAACAGCATATGGGAACAGAGATGTTGTACTTACACTATGTCACAATTGTACAAGGCATAGGCAGAGAATTGTGTCACATTGTAGATATTGGTCAACAGAGGACATATAAATTCCTGACTATTTCAGCTTAATAAAGGCTGTAACTACAAAGTTTTTGAGATACCTGTGTTCAAATTTCCCTTTGGCCCTGGTATCAAACACAGCATGTGCTCATGCAAAGGAAGGCATACAACAAGTACTGCCCATGATCCATGAGAAATCCATGAGGTTATCCTGGCTGTATGTACACTTATAAAGATGGAAATTAGCTCATTAAAATACTGGGCCAGAATTGTTAATACATATAGATGCAAAACCTGGTAAGTATTATGTCACATAAAAAACCTATGTAGAGGAGTTAACGAATGAAGGAAAGAGAAAAAAACAGAGAAGGGTAAATATTTCTCATGGCATAACAACAAAATATTTAGTTGCAGGCCTGAGCCATCGATTGGCCTGAGTTTAAAACAAACATCTCAGCCAGCTGAATACTGGCCAAGTGGCAAGTGGCAACCTCTCTGCAGCCTGATATACACGCAAATGAAAAGGTTTTGGGTGCCAGATACCAGGAAGCCAGTGCTTTTAACACTAGCACCCCGTAATTTATAGCATCTTGGTTTGTGCTACTGCAGTTAAGGGTCTGTTAATGTTTGTCTTCTGAAGTCTAATTCTCAAGGGTTTATAATTTGGCCATTAACATGCTCTCAGTATCAAAACCTCGGCTCCCATATTGGCTAGCCAAGAACAGTTTTTAGGTAATTTTTAGGAAGAATGTTAGTTGGTTTCCAAAATATGAGAAAGGAAGGCAAGAAGGCAGGAAGGAATGACTAGTTAAAATAGTTAAACATTATAATTTTCTTGTGTGCTCAATAGCTTGAAATGTCTTGTATTTTAAAACATGAATTATTGCTATGAGGTGTTATTATTTTTCTTGCTGTAAACTCTTTTTAAGATGAAGTCTTTTGCAGGAATCTAACCTTCCAGTTGATTTTTGAATGGCAATTATTGAATGGCAATTACTCTTAGCACCTCAAAGAGCAAAGATGCAGAAGGTACATTAATGAATCCCACCACCATAATTTTAAAAATGCATTAACAGGAACAAGAAAGGAAAACACATACTTACGAATGTTTTGTATCAATTTACAGTCCACACTGTTAAAGTACATAGTTCTTCTGAGTCCTTTTGTGGCTGGATTAAACAATGGAGTTCCAAAAAATAAAGCAATAGGCAGTTCCTGTTCAGCTACAATGAACTCATGTTCTTCCTCTTTTTAACTAAGATACAGAGTAAAGAACATCTATGGATACTCAGGAGTACCATAGTGGCCTGCACAACCCACTTTAAGTTTTTGTACTCTTCTCACTGTACTCTAAGGGACATTGATGGAAAGTGAAAAATGGAAATCCTAAGCTAAAAATCAATCCAAAAGCTACAGTTACTCTTGACTTTTTACTTGAGCCAAGTAAAAACTGCAGGAATAATTTCAACTTCTTGCAATTGGCTTCAAGTTAATAAATCTTCATTAGTCATGCATTTTAGCAGGACTTTTAGTTAGGAGGATCCTCAATGTTTCTCAGAATGAAATCCATACTCCTGAAATCTTAAGCTGTTATTGTCCTTTGAAACAAGGATGTGCTTAAGTTTCATCTTAATTCTATCATATTAACCTACAACAGTGCCTGCCATAAGGTGCATAGGGCTCCGTAACAAAACTCTATTTACATATATATATATATATATATATATACACACAAGTAGTATGTTGTAAACACCAAGCATTTAAAGATGCCCTACATAAGGTAACAGCTTATTAGTCTCTAGTTGAAGGTTTACACCACTGAACAGAACAAATCAGCACTGTGGTTTGCATTTTCTGGCATTGACTGTTAAGTACCTCTCAAGGTAGATGTCTGGTTATGATAAAAAAAAATGTTTAAAAATACAGTGAAATGAGCATAAAATCACAGATAAGCCTCACATAAAATTCAGGTTTGACACTACCAAGTTTTGGGAAATTTCAAGCCAAGAGCTAGGTTTGGCTTTAGGTAGTCATTAGGTAGACTATGGTGACTGGACAGTGATTAGAAAACTAGAAGCAATTACAGTATCACAGAATCAGACAGATTCACAGAATGGTTGGGATTGGAAGGAACCTCTGGAGATCACCCAGTCCAATCACCCTGCTCAGGCAGGGTGACCCAGAACAGATTTCAAAGGATTGTGTGCAGGCGGGTTTTGAATATTTCCAGAGAATGATACCCTACAAACTCTCTGGGCAGCCTGTTGCAGTGCTTTTTCACCCTTAAAGAAAAGAAGTTTTTCTTTATATTCAGATATTTCAGTTTATGCTCATTGTTCTTTGTCCTGTCACTGGGCACTGCTGAAAAGGGTTCTTGACATCTGGCCTTAAGATATTTGTATACATTGATATGATTCCCCTCTCAGTTGCCTCTTCTCCAGGATAAACAGGCCCAGCTCCCTCAGCCTTTCCTCATATGTGAGGTGCTCAGCCCTCCACTTGATCCACTCCAGGAGCTCCGTGTCTCTCTTATAGTGAGGAGCCCAGAACACGACACAGCTCTCCAGAGGCCCCCTCATCAGGGCTGAGCAGAGGGGCAGGATTACCTCCCTTGACCAGCTGGTAATGCTTTTCCTAATGTACTCCAGGATACCACTGGCCTTCGTGGCCATAAGGGCACACTGCTGGCTCATGGATAGCTTGTTTTCCACCAGTTCCTTCTCTGCAGAGCTGTCTTCCAGAAGGTCAGTCCCCAGCCTGTACTCGGGCATGGGGCTATTCTTAAATTAACTGTTTACCCTCTACCAAATCATGCTGTCTAGGGAACAGGTATTTACAGCTGCAATACACAGAAAATATTCCCATGTCATAAATACACAGAAAATATTCCCATGTCATAAATACACAGAAAATATTCCCATGTCATATGCACTATATATAAATATTTTTATTAATCTAATAGGTCGAATTAATTAAATCTGCTTTCAGCATTACATTCAGTGAATTGCCAGTGGTGGAATTCTTGAAAACTGTGCCTTAGTCCTCTGCTGCCCACGTCCCTGCTAATCCGCTCTGGAATACACAGACTGGCATGTGTGAGATCAAGAGTGCAAGAACAAAACAGTGGTCATGGTTCTTTAATTATTATTGGTAGTAATATGATCAGGATTCAAACACCAATAAGTTACTGATACTCTGACCAGTATCAATTCTAGAAGCTGGCTGATTGCTTACTTTTTTCACCTCCTTTATAAAAATTGACAATTACATTGTCCATTTTGGATATTATAAATGAAGGCTCTTATTTACATTTTACTTGACTTGAGTTCATACTACATACTTGGTACAGCTTCAGCTTCCCACCTTGTTATGCCTTAGCAGACATGAGTGGGCTCTTCAAAACACATCTCATGGTAATCACAGGAGCATCTATTGTGACAAGCATCACTTTCTAAATCTAATTGTATCACTACCTCAAGAGGAGCAAAGTTAGCACAGTATCCCAATGAGTATAGAAAGCTGTGTTGTAGCTGGGTTTTATGTAAGGGAAGGACATTTCTATGTAGAAAGAAAAAAAGAAATATTCAGGACTGTAATACCAAATTTTGTGGTGATCAAGTCTTTAGACCCAGAGCACAATCTAGTATCTACATATTTCTTTTTGTTTTATGAAGGTTCAATGCATCTTGCCCAAAAGATGTTTTGAGTCATTAACATACTATGTGGTAATTGCCTGTCATGTTATTATATGTTTTGTTCTTTTATACACTTTTATTTGATATTTAGGTTCATTTCAGAGGAACATTATGAATTAAAATAATTTCTTGTAATTGGTATGACTTGAACTGACAATTTGGTAGAGTGTATCTTTTAAGCTTGTACTGATGGGAAACAAAACTTAGAATCATCTGAAACTACTAGGAAATCATGGGAGATAAGAAGACTGAGGAACTGTTGAACTGGCTGAGATTGAATGAAGCTTTACTCACCCCTTGGACTAAACATTTTTTCCTGTTTTTTCATTTGTACCTGTTTCTGGGACACTAGAAGATGAAAACATCAGAAACTCGTTCTCATTACAACATAAGCTGTTTTTCATTTCCATATGAGAGCATAACCTGGAAAGAGCTGCTCATTGCCTAAAGCAATATTTTGAGTCAAAGAAATTAATGCAGAGAAAAGAGCTGTTTCTCATGATAAATGCAGCCACTAAGGACACAAATCTTTGGTCAAAGCACCTGAAAACTGTGGTTAACTGCAATGGGATAGTCACTCCCTGGTGGTGAAGTAGTGGTAGCACACTCTGCAAGTATTGAGTATTTCTTAGTATTTCTTTTTTTGGACTTTCTTGACACACTTTTACTGATGAGGGGACTTATCACATGGCATGTACATGACTCCTGGAAATATCTCTCGGGTTACAGGGGGCATGAGTTTTCCACCAGTGTTTTTCAAAATTTGCCTTCTAATTTTGAGTTGCTTGGATACATCCATTTCTATTTTTGCAAAGTAGAAGCTAAAGTGAATATCTAAAGATACAAAATGTCTTGACCTCTGTATTTTTGTTAGCCATCTGCTGATTGTACAGGTTAATTTTTGGTATAATGATTTTTATTCCAGTCAAATCTTAAACATTGTTCTGGTTTTTGCTTTGTTTTTTCCAATATGTTGTCCAAGTACTGTGGAAATCATACACAAAGAACATTCTCATTGGTTACCACAAAATTATCACAAATATAAGACCCATTCTAATTGCAGGGGAAACATTTGTGATCTCAGATGTTTCATGTGGAAACTGTTGGCAAATGGGAATGTCTAACGGTAACCATAGTATATTTATTTCAAGACACTTGCCTAAGTATAATGTGCTCTGTACAGATAAGTTTTGAAGTGAAATTCTAGCTACAAGCTCTTTTATAATATATAATTTAAATGTATTTTCAGTAAAAACTATTTTTGCCTTGCAAACAGAGACAATCTTTGTCTTCCTGTGTTAAAATCTTATTTTTTGTTTGTTTTGTAAATTATTTGGGAGGTTTTGGCTAATGCTGCAAAGTCTAATGGACAAGTAAAAGGCCCTTTCCATCTTTAAACAGCATATAGGAGTCAAATTCCTCAAAGAAATCCAGATCCTCCCTGAATTAAATCTCTTGTTCTTAAAAAGATCTGGTATAATTTAACTAGTATAATTAATTGTTTAGGGGTTTGGAAGTTCTGTGATAGATTATTATTTTGA
This sequence comes from Manacus vitellinus, assembly GCF_001715985.3. Classification (NCBI taxonomy): domain Eukaryota; kingdom Metazoa; phylum Chordata; class Aves; order Passeriformes; family Pipridae; genus Manacus; species Manacus vitellinus. The sequence continues at coordinate 10,684,375 of NW_021940750.1, forward strand.
ATATGCCCAGTTATTCACTTGTAAAATGGTGAGTTTGTCTCATCCTAATGAGTTCAATTGTCCTGCCCTATGTTTTCTGATCTTGGAAAAGTTTGGATAATTGATCTCCATTTTTGCTTCCCTTTGAACACAATAGTAATACAAAGTTTATGGATTAAATGAAAGTCAACTACCAAACATTTCTATGTTTTGCCCTGCTACATAAGATACTCAAAAGTAAGAAATGGATAACAGCCCTTAATACAGAAAAAAAGAAAAAGGTATGATTACCTCTCCATGTTAAATTTCAGATGAACTCCCCGAAGCTTTATTTTAGCCCAGAGTAATGGTGCCCTCTTGGTGTTCCCATCCTGCTATCTAAAAGTACTACAATTGTTAAAGATAGTAGTGAACATATTTGAGTCTTCTATCAGAACACCCACTTGTATTGCCAGTTTACTCTTCTGGAGGAAAAATAAACCCTTTAATTTTTCAATGAAGAATAAAATGTAAATCATTTTGTTGCCAAGACAACATTACTGCAATATTCCGAGTTTAAATTAATTGCAGGGATCTCATTAGGAAGAATGTCAGCAACAGCAATAGGATCTTGGTAGTGGACAGCTGGACAAATTAAAATTCATCAGATGGACACAACTCTATAATCTGCATGTTTCATTGGAAGGGAAAACAAAATTTATTTACTATTTTGAAAAAAGCAGCATGCTAAATGCTACCAAAAATTTGTTATAGATACACATTGAAATATCTGACAGGCAAAACAGATTAAGTGGCAATTACCTGAATGCAGAGTACCTATAAAATTTTGTTGCAGGTTCATCCAAGTTATACTATGGTGGTGCTGGAAATAGAGACACCACATAGAATTGATGCTTTTCATTTACTATGTGCCAATGTTGAGATAGTCAAAACACTTAAAATCTGGACCAACGTCTATGGTAGAACTTCCTGTGACTTCAGTGGGTTGAAAATTTCTCCTTATGTCTAAACATAATCTACAGGTAGTGTTCTTATAATTGCTCCAAAGCAAAAATAGCAAGTTAAAAACTACAGGCCCAAACCACGGGCAGAATGAAGCATGAAGATTATTGTGTCTTTTCCAAACAAACTTGGAGGGGAAGTTTACGAACACAGAATTAGTTTTCCTAGATTAGCTTTTAGGCAGAGTATTGAGGTTAAAACTCGCTTATTTTCAAAAACTAACCACCAGATCTGTCTAAAATGCAGACCTGCTCGTAGATTCTTGTCCTGATGTGGTCTGCTGGAATATTGGCTTCTATTTATTTAGAGGAAAGAGTGCTTGATGCTGAATCACCCAAACCAGTCACCATAGTGCTCAGTGGAGGCCTTTCCGCTGTATCTCAGTGTATCTCCACTGAACTGTATCTCTTAACTTCATTTCACCACTTCATGAAGACCACAGGGCGTGGAGGGAAATGTTGCTGATGCAGACAGAGCTGATCTTCGTAGGTGCAAACCACCTGCTGTGAAAAGCTGAACTTTACTTTCCCTTTTCTGGAGGAAGAGCACATATGTGAAGCGTTCAGTACATCCTGAGACTAAGCCCTAATTTCTCCTTAACCTTTCACTTTTTTCCTAACAGTCTTTCAGGAGATGATAAAAACAAGCTGAGTGACAGAGTCTAATAATTACATAAAGTTACATGGAATTTCCTCTTGGAGAACCACAAGGTTATACTATCCAGAGACCTAGCTGTATTTATGGAATACAGGAAATCTATACCTCCTTTCCTTCAGGCTTTAAAAATAAACAATCTCACATGAAAATACACAACTGCCACTCTGTGTCTCACACCATTTTAAGGCATCTTACCTTGCAGTGTCTGCAGCCAAGGACATTAGTGATGAGGAAGGGAGCTTTCTGCTTCCTGTAGTACACCTCCTCAGGCACTGTCACCTACGGAGCACAGAAGGGCTCTGTATGCATTAAGTGTTGAATGCTGGATTGCGAGACTCTTGGCAATATACAGTGGCTGACTGATCATTTCACAGATTTATTTCATAGAAGAAATGTACAAACTACATAAACCTTTTCAGTAACAAGTTCATGCATTTTTTAAACAGAAAGGATATGTATCTGAACTAATTCTAGTACAGGTTAGAAATTCCCAGTCAAGACACATGAAGTATCAAACATCTGTGGAAAAAAATTTTAAAAGGATTCTATAAGTCTTAGTGTTCTGGAGGTAAAATGTCGCAAAGTAACTGCTTACTCCAATTTTTTCCAGGAGTCAGGAGGTTAAGAGATCATTATCAGGACTATTTTGTTAATATCTGTAAGTGAAAACTAAAATAGGCCTAACTTCATGAATATGCAAGCAAAACAGTCTGAATTTTAAACATCAAACATAAATAATGGACAACGAGAAACCAAGCTAAAGTCAACTATTATTCCAAAGTCATATTTGATTACTTGCTTTATGAAAATTGCAAACTGTTCACAGACAATATACAAATGGCAAATATTAAAGTACATCTACAAGTTATTTAAATTGTGACAGTAAATAATTTGCAAAAAACCCACTATAGTTCCAGATTTCAAATAAATATGATATAAGGGTGGAATTACAGTTACCATAATTTCTTCCTAGGTATCTTCTGAGACTTCCAGTCACTATTAAATTTAATAGATGCTTCCAATAATAACGATAAGGATGCTTGTGTTCATGAGAAAATAGGTGAAATTACCCTGCAGTTTAATGGACTTCTAAACAACTGAAATGCCAATAATGTAAAATATTTTGTCCCTAAATAGATTTCTGCCTACAAAGATTAGGAATAAATCCATTTACAGTTCCTAGAATAATTCCAAAGAATGCTATGGTGCAGGGCCTCACAATGCCTCGGTTGCAACATGTCCTCAAGCTAACAGTAAAACTGCAGCCATGAACTTTCTCAACTTTTACAGAAAACAATGTCCTCATGGTTCAGAGACACAAATGAAAACCAAAGATTAAATTCAGGCTACAGTTTTGGCACCACCCTGACCAGCATGTGGTTCTTTCAAAACCTTTAACTCACAGAAGGCCATAGGATCCCGGATAAAATTTAGCTTCCAAGAGGCAGTAGTTGGTTTTGATATTGGGAGTGATTCTAGAAAGCAAGAATTTCTGACATTCATTGAAAACTATGTTGACTTTTCCAAAATCAAACACCATCACTTGGTATTTTTAAGCCAAAACAGTAAACCTGAAATATCATGACAGACCTGAGGATGATGGATAATGTGCCTTCAACTACTATGGCAATGGGGAAGGCTACATCTACATTACCTACTCCTTTCCATAACAAGGTGAGAAGGTGGCAGCAGCAGGATTGCTTTACTGGTTTTCCTAGGAACATTCTCTCATTACTATTATACTGTCTTTTCTCCTGCTGGCCGCCACCAGCTGACCTGCACATGAAGCTATGAACTGTGGAGTTTAGATCCAGATCTGAAAGAAAACCTGCCCAGAATTCGAATAGGGATAGCTTCACTGTTGGGTTCTTCCTACATAGCTATATGCCTTTTTCTGTATGTATACCTTAGTTCTTTTTAGTAAGTATTTTAATTGAGGGAGCACACAGGAAGGTACATTCCATATCCCAAACAGTTTATAGTAAACTTTTATGTGAGGTGCAATGAGCTCACATAAAAAGAATCATAAGGGAAAGAAGTGAGAATGAGAGTATAAAACATCCCTTCACTGCTCAGAATGGTCGTTGGCTTCCCTTGAAATCACATTTCAGTAGCAGTCTGTCCATTTTTGCTGCTTCTCTGGATTTTATGCAAAAGAAAGTTCATAATTTTATCCATATTTTGACCATAGATTAACCAAACATTACTGCTTGACACAGACAGTAAAAAAAAAATAAAAATAGCAAATTACTGTTTTATGCTTCAGCATAAAGACATTCCAAAATACTATTTAGGGTCAGTATATTAAAGACAATAACAGATTAGTTTAAAAGAGTCACAGTCCCACAGTAGCATTCCTATATGCATGCATGCAGTGTCAAACGGAACAGGGACAGTGTCTCATGTCTTGGAAAACAGCTGTTGAGATAATGAAGACTGAAGAAGGAACATGAATACTGAATCTAAATGCCAGGTGCACTATGGTGAATAAGCACATTCACCGTAATTCTCTATTTTGCCATTTCTCGATATTTCTGCACTTACAGTCTCAAATCTCAGAGCTGAATGTTCACCTGTAAAAGAAGTTTTTTGTTTTCTGTCTGTAAAAACAAATGAAATTCACTGAAAACACATGGCTAATCTATTCAGTATGTTTTTGAAATGTATTCTGGTTTTAGTTCCCCCAGTCACGGTTAGGGAGGTGTCTTTTCAGTCTGATCTCTTGCCTCCAACCAGATGTGCAAACATGCCCCTTAGAAAGCAAAACTGCTGGAATGGAAAGGGGGGAAGGTTAAAAACACATCAATTTTCAGTATTTCATTATCTCCCCTTCAATGACATACTTTTGGGGATGTATTTGTGTACACAGCCAGTGTATTTATTAAACTCCCATCCTCCCAATTTACTTAAATTCCCTCTTAACCAAAGTCCCCAGAACAAATAATTTCCTCAGTTGTTTATCATTTGCCCCAATTTCTTTGAAGTTCCTGCAATATTTTAAGAACTTAGTAATTTTTGAGCACATGCACAATACATTCATATTAATATGCAGGTAGTCAGACCTATTTCTTCACCAATTTTTTTCAAGAAAAGAGGCAATCTAGTATCTTATTTTTGAGCTGCAGGAACAAAGCTGAGTCACAATTTTTTTTCCAATTTATGTTTTTTTTTTCTGATTCTATGTTTTTAATTTAAATATCTCACAATTATTTAGCAAATATTTTTTTCAGCAAAACCAAAGTGAAATGGAAGACTAAAATTGTAATTGCTTACAGTTAATGTTTCTGTTTTATAATAAGTATAAGCTTAATAATTTTGATTAATATAAGCATTAAGTGCATTTCACCCTGCAAAATAATCCATTACCTATAACTTGAATAGATAGAATGAGGATAATAACATGCTCCTCCTCCGTTTTGTAATAGCCCAGGCCTGTTTGTAGCATAGGAATGGAATTCTGGACTCATATAGGTGCTCCACTCCACTTTTTTCTCTGTCATTGCCTTGAAGTTATTTAAATAAATATAGAAATGAAATAAATGCTATATAAAGGAAAAGTTCAGTATCAAAGCAAACATGATAAGTATTAGAAGTCTTATGCCAAAGCTCTGAAGTCAGTGGGAATGTGGCCACTGGAATCGAAGCTCCTACCCTCCAGGAAGGTTAGTTTCAGTGATGGCAAAATAAGGTTGTTTTATCGATTTCAAGTAACTAATTTTCAAAGAACTATATTTTAAATATAATCTAAATGTCTTCTATGCAGTACTAAACTGCCTTTTATCAGGGTTCCCTGAAGCTAAACCAATGTCATTAAAGCAGAGACAATGCTGAAGCAGATTTAGTGAGGGTATTGTGCAGAAATTAAATCGTTCATTGAAACCTCTAAAGCTCTTCCTGTCCTTCTATCTGAGCAACAGCAACAATGGGCTGTTCATAATAGATCATTTCTGTTTGCAGATCCTACCTCTTCAAATATAGAAATCAAACACTACCCATGGACTGTGTGAAACATTCAGATTTGGCCTGTCTTTGACCACTGGACTTTGATCACCCCTGAGACAAGGAACAAGAATGCAAATAAGTTCCACCAGGTATTGTCCTTTCTGCATTACAGTCATCTTAAGTGACATAAAAACTTGACTGAGCTCATGTATCATTAAAAATTTTTATTGTTTCCATGCTGTGTTAACTTTGATTCGTGATATTGAGGGCAGAGGCTTCACATTCCCCTTAGAAACAACAACCAATGACTTTTTGCACTATAAAAACCTTAGAATTCATACCGTAAAAAAAAAAAAAAAAACAAAACAAACTGGGAAATTCACTACAGAACTCAGAAACCCAGGACATGGAGATCCTGTGAAACCAAATTTCCTGTGGAATAAAAGTGAATTTCAGACCTTATATGCTATATAGACCACTCAAAATACTCAGGGGGTCAGGCACAAGTATCATTAACTGCTTCAGGGTGACTTGATTTGCTGTGACCAGCATCACTGACATCCACCTCATAGCCCCAGCCAAAGGCAGCAGGCAGTTCATCTGCTTGGTCCTCAATATACTGAACAGGAGGAGCCACAGCTCAAGAATGAATGAAACCAAATCAAAGATCTGTATAAAATATTCTTACACATAAAACAGGCAGATATAGGTCACTGTTGAAATCAGTGACTCATCTGGATATCTAATTTGCTGTGAAGTATTCTTGGATAACACTGCATACTCAGAAAAGAGATGATAGATGGGAGCACATCTACTTTTCTGTAAACAGGACTGAAGAAACCAGGACATAGTTGAGGAATTTGTTGGCTAGTAAATCCAAGTTGAAAAAGAAGGAAAGACAGAGGTCGTACTTCTTTCCTGGGTTAATAAATTAATAATTATATAAATAATAAATAAATAAATAAATAGAATTGTCTAGCATTAGGAAAAAATTATTCTGTGATTATTTCATACTGAAGTTGTATTATCCTCATACATTCCCAAGAATATCAGGTTTCAATCAAGTTTCATGTTTTTCATGGAGAGGGATGTATGATGTAATAAAGTTTCAGCCTTCTTTCTCGGGTCCTTCAATTTTCATTGCATGGTTTTATGCTGATGGAGAGAGAAAGTCTGAATAGTGTAGCACTGCAAAAGGTTTCCTTTCTTTGTTTATGCCCCCACACATGAAATAAAGGACTCAAGTCACTCCCCAGTGTTTGCCTTATTACTTGGCAGAATTGATACACTCAAGCTGTATTCCTGCATGTATCCCTTCCAGGTGGCACAAGGGAAGCCATTGTGCTGGAAAGGGCTCACTGCAAGATAAACAGTCACACTCTGCAAAGGGACTGAAGTCCCTGACCCATGTAACTACCATGTGTGCCAGTGCTGCCAGAACCTACAGGGCTCTGTAGCAGATGGAGCCACTGAAAATGCTTTATTAATGGAAATTTAAGTGTCAGGGGAATTTATGCTCCTACAGTTTTAAGCAGAAGCTGCATGATAGTTTTGTGTCTAAAAGAGGTACTGTACTACTAAATTTACACTCGTACATGCCCTTGTGAGACCAGCGCCTGCTGGTTAATTTTTGGGCCTTTTGACCTTGAAATAATTTATTAACATCAGTGTTGCCAACACAATCCTTCTGAAACTACTGAATTATACATTTTGAGTAAATTCATTTAAACTAAAGCTCCTTTATTTCTAACAAGAAATAGCTGAGTTCTTGAATGAATAACTGACTGAAGCAGATACTTAAACTAAGAGTTCTCCCAGTCAGTGGGATTATGTGTATATTCTCTTTCACACAATCTACTTTGGCTTCCCAAAAAAGACAAACTTTACATGGCAAGAAATCCCTTAATTAGGTTAGTGATAGAGAAAGCAGCCCCAGTGCATTGCTGTAAGCAGCAATGTGTGAATTTTCTATTCAACACAGTAACAGTGGTCTATTTATTCGACTTATGTGCATAATTAGTAGTAAAATTACAGGGTTTTTTCCTTTAACATACAGTACTTATTCTTTATGGGTCTGGATTCTGAGTAAAAATATTTCCTTTAGACTTTGAGTAATGCTTTCTTCAGGTGAGCTCTGGCAAATGCCATTAAAAATTATAAATCTGGAAACCTAGGAAGTATAGAAAGCGGAAGGAAATTACTTCAGTTTGGCATGAGGCACAATGTTACTTTCTTTAAATAAAATGTATCCTCTGTCCTTAGGAACCCCTTACAGGCTAATTTAACATTTCATTGTACTCTGTCACTTATCCTTGGATTGCCAGAAACACACCAGGCAACTGATATTGTGGTATCTGGAGTTACAAAGAGCTTATGTTTACATACACCATTTTTCACTTCTTTTCAAATAAATAGTTGACTGTCATCTTTCCAATTTATTCAGAAGTGCTCTTTTGTTTTTTGTTTTTGTTTTTTTTTTTCATACTAAAGCCAAATAGCACATAATGGAATGTGTATTACTGACATGACTGCAGGTAAATTTAGAGGGTATCCTATGCTTGTCACCAAAATTGCAATTTAAATGGCAGTATCACCATGTTGGCTACTGTTTTTTTCACTCAGTTATTCTTATCTAAGCAAGCAGAAAACCTAATTTTAGAAAAAAGCTTCCTGTGAACTGAAGCCCTGGAAAGAAACCTGTACTTGATACATATGACATTCTTAAAAGTGCATTTTAATATATTATAGGAGCCATATAGGTAAAAGGTATAAAAGATAGCAGCAGTGTTAATCGCATTTCTAGATCTCTACATAAGACAGAACTTACAACTACATACTGTGAGAGACTCCTGGTTTGCTTTAATATTTGTCTTCTGAGAAGAATTCATAATCAACAATGTACACGAAAAATCAGTTAAAATACAATTAACTAATTGTTCTCAGATTGTTCTCATCCTCCAGTGTACATATTTCTAAGAAGGTTCTGAATGGAGATAGATCCTTGTAAAATACTGTTAAATATCTTTCATAAATTATCTGAACAAAAGACAAAATTATGTCTGGTAAAATTCAAGAAATAAAGATACAATGACTATATAATTGCTAAATGCAAAGATAACAGATTGCTTACATAGAGTAATCTTCATGTTTTTCTCAACTTACTTTATGGAAAGTGCATGTTTTAAAACACGGACAAATGGAAACATGCAGCATTAGTAAAAAAGGAACATAGACTCACAGGACAGGGACTGTGACCTGGAACATATGTTGAAAATGTCATTTTAGATAGCGTGACCACGGGGAAGGACAGTCAGATCTTCCCATGAATACATTAGAATTTCAGGCAGGGCCTGACAGAACACAGAATATTCTAAGGATACAGTTGTTAGTAGCTCTCAAGTCAAAGCTGTCCTATTTTTGCATAAACAGTGAAATATACAGTAATAGAAAAATTACACTAAAGTTTATTAACTAGAACTCTTCTTGACTTTTCCAAGTGCATAACAGAGCTCATGCACTGTGAAAGGCCATAGACAAGTCACCTGAGACTAAGTAATCTTTAAATCTTTTTTTTTTTATGGACCTCTCCCTTACTGGCAATACATTGACACATCAATTTGATATTAAGTAGATTGGATCTATTAAGAAGATCAAGAAATTACCTTTAAATTAAGGTTGAAACAGATTACCAATTTCCATTTTTCTAATTAGGGTCACGCTGCCTAGTAATACTTCTCATGCTTAACTTTCGTGAGAAGAAAAAGTCACCTTTCTCTGAACGCACTTGTCTGTGCAAGTAACTAATCAGTCAAAAACACTCAAGTGTAAAGTTGATCTTACAAACTCCATTGAGAGTATGTGTGCTGTAATTTCACTGAATCCTCAGTGCAGGACAGAGTGTTGGCTACATGCAAAAGTTTATCAAAACACAGTGATAAATCCCAGGTGTGATCTCAGCTTTTCATGCTTTCTATTTTGTTAAGGTCTCCAAAACCACTCACGGGATTTTTGTTGGGTGTTTTCTTTCTTCCCTCCTTTCCACAAATTCAAAGTAAATTGGTCTGGCCTCTGGTACCTGGAACATTGGCACGCTTCCTCCCAACAACAGTAAGTCTGTATGAAAAACAGAACAACATCTCTGAGATGGGGTGTTTATATGGGCAACATTCAGCCACTGCAGTGAACGCGGTCCCACCTTCAAAGAGACTCCAGAGCACTGTTCACCTGATGAAAGCATTAACTGTTTTTAGTTGACTTGATTTACATGGAAGTAGCCAGCTCATTAGCTGAGCTGAACCTGAAGAAGTAAATGTAATGCACATGCAGATGTTTTCCTAGCTACTTGATGTCCATGTTGCTGCAGCTTTCCTAAGGTAAGAGTACAAAGACAGCAGTGATAAGGCTTTGCAGAATCTTTCAGCAGCTAAAGGTGAGCAAGCTGTTGAAAAGATTTATATCAGGGCTACTCAGGTCAAAGAAGTTAAATTAATGTAACCAAATCTTAGCAGTTAATATATAGGATGACACTATGTACTGCATGCAGGACTGCACTAAACACATATTCCACAGAAGTAATCATTTAATATGACCAAGGGCTAAATGGACATACCAATCCCTAAAAAAATCTACACTTTTTAAAATGTTTTTTTAGGTTTCTAAGCTTCAATTAAAATTATACCTAATTATTTATAGAACTAATGCATCTCCTCTAGGAGTATTCTTTCAAACATTAAACTTGGATAAGCTAGATTTCTCTGGTGACTCGAAAAAAGAAAAAAGAGTTCTTCCTGCTCAGTTGCTTTTCAGGCATTGTTCTTTCCTTGAATAAGGTTTAAAAAAATAGTCTAATGAATATTCAAAAAAGTGTTCACAGTATGCAAAAAAAAAATAATTCAGACAGAAAATTAAAATGGATAAACTTTAATGAACAATATGGAAAATGTTTCATACTCATCAGTTCTTAAATGTGAAAGCTACTTTCTGCTGTCTTTCACTCACAATCCTAATTAAAATTACACCTTAACATCATTTCTTGGCTAGAAAGCTTAACAGGAGCCTCCTATTATGGTTGCTTTTCTTGGCTTTTTATCAAATTCTCACCACAGTCATAACAGCTACAGATTAATCAACCTGCTTTTCCTCAGTTCATTAATTTAGCTACTTTGCTCATATAATCTGTCTGTGTGGAATCTGAGGGTCTTTTATTCCTATTGCAAAATATCATGTAATCTGATCCTTACTTCAGGATCCGTTGAGTACGAGTCTTCACAGACTGTAACAGAATGCCTCACTCATCGCGTTACTTTTGCTTCTCACATTCTTACAGATTTTGTGAGATTTCTTTTTCTTTCTAATACTTGCCTCATACATTTTGACACTGAAAATGCCCACTTTCTTTATTCTCTTTGTTGTTATCTATCTAAACACCTTTGCATCTTTCTGTCTCCTAGATTAATATTACATTTATCTTAGATTTTTAAATCAATTTTTCCCTCCATTGTACTTCCATTGATTTAGAAGGCAATATAGTGAGCTAAAAATAAAGTGAAAAAGGCAATGTGAATGCTATTTGTATATGCTTAAGCGTATTTAGTTATGACCGTGCACTAAATTCAATGGCTTCTGCTTCTGTCTGGAGATCCTTATAGGTTTGTTTTCTTATGAGGTTGGGCAGCGAATGAGAATTTTGCTCTACAAATTCACCACTTAGAAGAAGACTTTTTATCTATGAATATCCGGCATTAATAAAACAAAAACCAGAATGGCACTCTTGATAAAACGAAGAACAGAACATGTCTGTGATTTTGGTAAGCACTGTAAAACAAAAGGCCTTGTTTTCCCACTTTAGAGACAAGCAATTTCTCAAAAGTCAATGTCAGTTATTCATTTCCAGTAGCAGGAGAATACGGTGCCTGGGTGAAAAACAATTTATACCCTAAATTTCAATTCCCAAATGGGCTATTCAATTGTAGCCTTATAAGCATTTTTCAAATTTTACATTCACTACATTTAGTCAGTGGTCTGATGGTTAATAATAGGGTACTGTTCAGCCCTATGTGAGAAACCATATGCTTTTCCCTGACAAATGCTCTTCCAGTCCTGGATGTTCAACACAAGAATTTTACATTATCAAATTAGAAGAAAGGAAATTTCACTTTCCAGTGTTCATACATAGTAACTGTGCTGCATCTCTTATCACAGTGGAGACTCTCTCATTTCTGGATGACAGCTTATTTAGGGTCTAACCTATGTAGATTTATTCCTTGATTTAGAAAAATAAGTCAATGTATATAGTAAGGTGATTAACTTTTTCACTAGTTATCAGGCAGTAGTAAGAAATATCCATGCCTTCATCTTCACATTTCAGCTTGAGCTTGTAAGCACATGACTTGATGACCTGTTTCAATGTGTCACTGGATCTCTTGAGATCCTTAAGATGAAACCAAAAATAAGTTCTTCACTCAGCTTATAGTGTATAGTGATTATTATCTTTTGATACTGTCTCTCACAGGATCCTTCTGGACAAAATGTCCAGAAGGAAACATCATGTGGTGGGTGAGCAATTGGCTCATGGATCGAGAACAGAGGGTAATAGTGAATGGGGTGACATCAGACTGGTGACCTGTCACTAGTGAGGTTCCACAGGACTCCATCTTAGGTCCTGTGCTCTTCAACATCTTCATAAATGACTTGGACTGAGGACTCAAATGTGTACTAGGTAAGTTTGCTGGCGATGCTAAATTGGGAGGAGCTGTTCACTCCCTCAAAGGCAGAGAAGCCCCACAGAGAGATCAGACAGCTGGGCAATCCCCAACCATGTGAATTTTAACAAGGGGAAGTGCTGGATTCTGCACCTGGGATGTGGCAACCCAGGATGTACGTACAGCAGTGTCATGGAAAGGTTCCCGAGGATCCTGACTGATGGCAAGTTGAAGATGAGTCAGCAGTGCCCTGGCAGCCCAGAGGGCCAATCATGTCCTGGGGAGCATCAGGCAAAGCATCGCCAGTCGGTCAAGGGAGGGGATTGTCCCGCTCTGCTCTGCTCTGGTGCTGCATCACCTCAAACGCTGTGTGCAGTTCTGAAGGATATAAAGATGTTAGAAAGCATCCAAAGGAGGGCTACAGAGTTGGTGAAGGGCCTAGAGGGAAGGCATCTGAGCATCTGAGGTCACCTCAGGTTCATCCAGGAGGAGACTGAGGGGAAACCTCATTGCAGTCTCCAGGTTCCTCCTGCGAGAAGGTGAGGGGCAGGCACTGATCTCTTTTTGTTAAAGACTTTCTAAATACATACTGTTTTATTAATTCCTTTTTTTTTTTTTAAGTTGAGGAAAGGAAAGGAAAGAGTTGGAAACATTTTGCTGCATCAATTAAAGGAATAATTTAACTCATTATCCATTAAGAATAATGAAAGAGGCACACTGAAGAAGCTGTGTATTAAGCAGGTTGATCCTGAAAATCTAGATGATTCTGAATCTCCTTTCTTTCTTACCCACTTTCAGGTAACAGTACCACTGGCCTCTTCTCACTTACCCTGCTCTGCATTGGAGGAATACTAGGTCTGAGGAAATGGGGCACAGAAGGAAAGGTGAGGTAACTTTTAAAGTTAAAAGGAAGAAGGAAAGGAAAATCTGGTTGTCTAATGTAGTGGAGAAGTACATTTAAACACAATCATCAAGGAGGAAGCAGGAGGAGTGCCAGACTGTCTTTCTGCCCACCCCTTGGCCAACTACCGAAACTTCTTCAGCACTCACCCATGCTGCCTGTCTGTCCAATTGCCTTTTGAGTGCTTGACAGTTATGGTTGTCTTGCTCTTGGATAACTTTCAGCCACAGAAGAGCTCAAGCATCCGTGGGAATTCTGTGATTACAGTTTGTCAGAAAATCTACCTTTTTGCCACACGGTCCAGCTTGAAAAAGTAAGTTCTTACATGTGTGCCACATGCATGCTCATGGTCTTTCTCTCTTCTTCTCTGACTAATCCTTCCTTCTCCTATAGCTGTGGAGGAAAAATATTAAAACTATGAAACAAATGTATACTGATATGATATTAATTCAAATATTTCAGATCCTGTCTGAAAAAACTATTTTCAAAAAAATCAGGATGGAAAAGTATTTTCCATGGGAAAAAAATAATTTTTTTCATCCAGAAAATCACTGGCAAATGGCAATAAAGTTCAAAGGAACAATTGTTACAAAACTGAAACCCTGAACCTTTGCTCTAATTCTGCTTCACTATATAGTCCCAGTTATTTTATCCATTTACAGGACTGGATCTAGCATTCATCCATTATGCTGCAAAACAAGGAAAGTCCTTGCCTTAGTTAGAAAACTCCATCCTTGCCTTACTGATGTGTGTATTTGTAATCTCTCTAACAACTCTGAGGCTGACATGGTAGTGAGATTACGAATTTTCATTTTTAAATGAACAAATAATTTTTTTCTAATTCAAATGATGCAAAAATTCCCTGTCTGCTAAACACCACAGAAAATTAATATGCAGTTGAAAGCAGACTATATAGTCACTCTTACCCTTGCCTCTTACTTCATTTTCTCCCTCACCCCTCTTATGTCCTTTCTCATTCCTTCCTTATCGCCTTACTCTTTACTCTAAAGCTTTTCATGTTTTTACCCTTTCACCCTCACTTTTTATTCCTCCTTAAATTTGGACCGAGACCTTGCTTAACACATGCAAGTGGTTTAAAATTTCCTCTTTGTTTTGTTTTTTTTTTGTTTAAATTTTCAACATCATATTGCACCTTTAGAAACATTGGTCTCAATGAGTGTATTCATAAAGTTTTCTGTGTTTGGATTTGCAGTCACAGTGCTGGCTGCCTCTCTGTCTCAAAAATGGTGTGAAGCAGTGGGTCTTAATAAAATTCTGGAGTGAAGATTGTTAAGCCTTTGATGGAAAGGCTGTCTCCCACCATGTAGGAGTTCCCACATAACTTCTAACAGAACTGGACTCTAAGTCAAGTTAGAACCTTCTTGCTGTTAACATAGTAATACCAATAATAGAATAAAACCCAACATAATTATTTCAGGAGTCACCCTTTTCTTTTGCTTAATATGACCTGTGCGCTGAGATTATTTTTGTATTTCATTTACCTGCTTCCTGCACAGAAATTCAGATTGCTGCCCTAGACCATCCAATAGGAAAGCCAAAATACTGAATTTTTGGTCACGACATCACCATTTTCAAAATTTAAATTTATTTCTTTGTATGCTCAAAGTAGATATAAGATACTATAGTAATAATGTAAAGCACAGATATGGCTTCTAGCCCCAAAAATTCAGAAACAGGTTCCTGGATATATTTAAAGCCTTAAAGGTTGGTCAGACTTAGGGTTTAGTTTAACCACTATAAATGCATTACATATGTCAGCACTGAACTTATGTATACCAACTCTCAATATTTAAATCCACAAGTTTCAAAAAGCAGTGTCAGTGGGTTAACAATATTGTCTGAAGGACCATTTTGCATTGCTGGATGTAGGCAGGCCTGAGTTTGTTCAGCAAGCACTGAGCGCAAGACTGAAAGTTAGAGTATCACAGTGACAAGACACCTGTTCTTACAGGACAAGAGCCACCACAAAGCCAGGCCTTCTAGCCATGCTGGCCCTGAATTGCACCAATTTTAAGCACAAAATCACAGAAAATGCCGAGTTGGAAGAGATCCACAAGGATCAAGTCCAGCTCCTGGCCCTGCACAGGACCATCCCCAGGAGTCACATCATGTGCCTGACAGTGTTGTCCAAACTTTTCTTGAACTCTGTCAGGCTTGGTGCTGAGACCACCTCTCTGGGGAGCCTGTTCCAGTGCCCAACCACCCTCTGGGTGAAGAAACTTTGTATAATATCCAACCTAAACCTCCCCTGACACAACTTCAGGCCATTCCCTTGGGTCCCATCACTGGTCACCACAGAGAAGAGATCGGTGCCTGCCCTTTGTTTTCCCCCCATGAGGAAGTTGTAGACTGCAGTGAGATCTTCCCTCAGTCTCCTCTTCTCCAGGCTGAACAGACCAAGTGACCTCAGCTTTGAAAATGCATTTGAAAAAACTCTTTTTATTATCCCCCACATTTCTGGTAGCTTCAACTCCAGCTGAGCTTTGGCCACACTAATTTTCTCCCTACAGCAGCAAGCAGCATCTCTGAATTCTTCCCATGTCACTTGACCTTGCTTCCACCCTTCTTTTTTGCCTTATTTCCAAGAGAAGATCCCTGCTCAGCCAAGCCGGCCTTCTGCCTCACCCGCTTGACTTCCAGCATTTGGGAATTGCCTGCTCTTGTGCCCTTAGGTGGTAATGTTTAAAAAGTGACCAGCACTGATGGACCCCAGCACCTGTAAAATCACTTTCCCAGGGTATTTTACTTACTATTTCCCTGAGCAGCCTGAAGTCCCTTCTCTCCTCCTGACCAGAGTTGAGGATTGCTGGCACTTTTACTCCTCTCAACAGAGATTTTAAACTCCATGGTTGCTGTGGCCAAGATGGCCACCAGTCTCCACTTTGCTCACGAGATCCACTCTGTTGACATGCAGCAGATCAAGGAGGGCATCTTTCTGAGTCAGCTCCCTTAGGACCTGTTCCATAAAGTTGTCATCCAGGTATTTTAGGAATCTTCTGGCTACCAGCTGTGTGGTGCTCCAAATTAATTTCTGGCAAGTTGAAGTTCCCCATAAGGACAAGGGCAGTTGACTTGGAAGTGTCCCTTAGTTCCTCAAAGAATAATTTGTTGGCATCATCATCCTGGCTGGGAAGTCTATAGTAGACTCCCACAATGACATCCACACTATTTGTTTGCCCCTTGATTCTTAAGCAGAGGCTCCCAACTGTGACATTGCCAGTTGTGAGCTCCATATATTCTGACCCTTCTATTACATACAGTGTCACTCCTCCACCTTTTCTGCCCTGCCTATCCCAACTGAAGAGCCTGTAAGAGTCCAACAGGGCACTCTAGTCATAGGTCTCATCACACCAGGCTTCACTTATGCCAGTGATATCAAATCTCTGGGACTGGGCTAAAGCTTCGAGCTGCTCTTGTTTGTTCCTCATGCTTCATGCATTAGCATAGGAACATTTCAGGTGTGGTATATCATAGCAAACACCTCCTGAAGCAGGTATGACATTAGTGCTTGTTTTCTCACATTTTGGCACTCCATCCCATTGCTCATCACTGGCAAGCCTGGTTTTGTCCCTTTCCCCCCTCCAAGCTAGTTTAATGCTCTGTCAATGAGCCCCATTAGTTCCTGTGCTAGAACTCTTTTTCCCTTCAGAGATAGGTGCATCCTGTCAGGTGTCAGTAGACCAGGTGTTGACTGGACTGCTGCAATGGTGTGTTTTTAGCATTCTGGATTTCTAGTAGCTTGAGTCCATCAAAGCAGTGTCTGTCCCAAAGCAGCCATGGCATGACTATGGCCATGCAGTGACTTGGTGGCAGAGCTTGGATTAGAATCTTACAGTCCTGCATCAGTTGTGTGCATAGGTTATTTCAGAAAAATATCCTCAACATGCAGGTTCCCAGAGCTAATAAAATAAAATAAACTGTGCTCCCTATCTTCTTAGTGCTCAGCAATGTGTGCCAACACTATCACTGGAACATGAAAGACATTCTTAAGCAAACAAAATTACTTGAACTCTAAACGATACTTTCAGGTAGAAGAAGCTATTGTTGTCACCCATGGGCTGGGCATTCACTTTTCACAGCTTGCAGCAGATGTTTAATGAAAGTCATCATGTCTTACTTCCATACTGCAACAGCAGGTTCAAGGTAAAAATAAAGTTACACCTCACTGATCAGCATTTCAGAAATAAAACCCAAATTTACATGCATAGAAAACCACAATTTTGAATGTTATTTTGGATTTCCTGATACCACATTATTTTCCTAGAGATCCTCTCTGAACTAATGGTAACTGTAATATATATCATCCACAGCAAGCCACTCCTCTGCAGCCCTCCATCCCCGTTTCACTACACTGTCTCTGTTGATCTGTATGACCAGCCACATATATCTGTATGTTTGTATACTTGTTTGTGTTTCTATTGTGAATATATGTTCAGACTTGCTACTGGTTGGACCTGGGAATATGGAGTTGTGTCAGACTCACCTCTATTGGGTTAGCAGATTTGGGAGCTCCTAAAATAATTGATAACTCTATGATCATAACTCTAAGAAACCTCAGAGGTTGCAGAAGAATTATAAGTCAATCATTCTCTATATTGACAACTTCTTCCCAAACATTTAGAAAGCCCTAAAAATGCAGGTGAGGCTATGATAAAAGTATGCTTTTGTAATTTTTATAGCCTTCAGTTTGCAGCTGAAGTCCTTCCTGGCAAGTGAAACAAAAATCATCTCATTATAGCAACTTCAGTATGGAATTACTAGTCTCTCAATAAGTTTGTGATACATGCTAAAATGTTCAGACAAACCAAAACTGAAATGTCCAGAAGCTTTTTTTTTTTTTTTAAACCTGGGGATTTAGGAAATTACATTGATAGTTTAAGAACTATATAAGCAGTGACTAAGTGAAGACTTGGAAATCACAGCTATGAATTTAATGATTGGATTCTTATCAAATTCCAATTCCAGTGCCTAAGCTTTTGTATTTCCTAAAATGTACTGTGAGTAAATACACCACTAAGAATGTGTAGATTAATTGTAATAAAGTACTGTAAGGAAAAAAAACCCAAAACTTAAGACAACTTGACAATTCTTAAAGCAGAACTTGGTCAAAACAAGTTGTCAATCAGATACAGAGTTAGGTCACTGGAATCTAAATCCTTTTTTGAAACTGGAGGGCCTTTGCCTAATACTATCTTCTATGTTTTGGTCTGGCATTTCAGTGATTTTTACACTGATACTCAAATCTATTATTGCAGGTTAGCAGGACTTGTGGAGAAACACATCCCATTTCCTTCTTTTCTTAGCCTATAGTTTCCTACAGTGTCACTCGTTTCTGCTCAGAAGAAACCAAAATATGTCTGCATTTGTAATTTGGAAAAAATTTGTAGATTTGTGGTAGTAGTGGCATTGACTACCTGCCATAAAGCTTTTTAATGAACTTCACCATCTCCATATCAAGTTCTGGAATGAATGCAATTTGATCCCAAAAGAGTCCTTTTCAGAAAGCATGTAGCCTTTAAAGTGCCACATATATTAACTCTATTTTGATGAAAAACAAATCTGCTAGATACTTAACAGACTTCATCCTGAAGTAAAAGCTGGTATATGGTGTTGTTCTTGGCAAAATAGCCCCAGCCTCCTTTGAAGCTGTGATTTTGTATTACCACCCCTTCTCAATAAAAATGAACACTGGGTAATCAAAAGTGTTATATGCAGGAAAATATAGTATATGCAGGAGATATGTTATTCTCATGCATGAGGACAAGGTCCCTGTTGCTACAAATCAAAGCAGCGGCACTTAAGTTTATGGAACTATCCCAAGTTACAGCAATTCAGGTCTTGCAACTGCAGTCTGCTTCCTAGAGCTAGAGGTGATGTGACTGGTAACAGCATGTGCTGTACCTGCTGTATAAACTTACCTTTTTGAACAAGACCTTTGCTCAAGTTTGCTTCCACAATGACATATGCTTTTAGCAAAGAACAAGCCATCACTAACAACTTGGAAACTAAGTAACATAAATTGAAGGCTCTTTTACATTTCAAAGATGGTGTAACAGAGAGTCAGGACTGAAAAGTAAAAGGAAAAAGTCCAAGCCACAAAAGCAGAAGGCAGGTCTAGATTTACAGCAGCAACATTTCAAAGTTTAGAGGCATTCAGTTATCTTTCCAGAGACAGAGGTCATTTGAAAAGTGTAGCCATGCATCTAGTTTTAGATCATTATCTCCACCCTCTTCCTTTTCTCATAGAGCTTGGGATAGTCAGGTCCAGGCTCAGGGCCATCTTTTGTAGAAAAAGTCTTTCTGAAAAGCTGTATTCATACAGAAAATCTTGAATATACTGCATTAAGAAAGATTCAGGTAGAAGTTAGTAATTACAATGAAAAGAATATTTTTCAGTTTCCTTGCTTGGGACATGGGAGAGAACTTTGTATGCAGCAAGTTCCACTGATCTTTTGTACGACTGATTTCTTTCTTTCTGGGATATTTCTTAATCGAAGATCAAATTTTTATTGCACAGAATAAGCAGTTGAAGAAAGGTAACTTGCCATCCCCATTTCTTGATAACAAGAGCTGTCTGTATGCACAATCATGTGCCCTCAGAGGACTGTAATTATTTGGTGGTCTGTTGTGTGCAGGAAGAGCTCAGTAAGAGTGTCCCCACGGCAATCACTCAGTGAAGAGTTTTTGTGCTTTGATAGTGCTTTGGTAGTAGATGATAAAGTATCATGTGTCACTCCAAAGACAGTGTTGTGATCCTTTTTCTGTACAGGTGTAAGTGTACTCCTGCAGTAAAGTGCTTGAAGCTCACTGGTTCTGGATCCTGACTCCACTGCATGCCAGGAGGTGCGATAACACAGCATCAGTGGCTTTGTATTCCTTCTTTTCAACATCTCTTACTGTGATGAAAACTTTTCTACCTTTGAATCAGTCAAGGGAGTTGGCCTTAAAGAAAAAGTAGGACCAAATCCAGGGAACTTTACTACCCATCCTCACAGCACCTGAGGCTGCAGGAATGCCCATCATATGAAGCACAGTAAGGGTCGAAATAATCTTATCCATTTAAAAGAGCCAAAGAAGATCTGACTGTTCTACCAAAATATTTATAGAGACGTGTTTGGGAAAAAGAAGAGCAGAAAAAGGATGACAGAAGAGACTGCATGTCCAGATAAATCTGTTGGCACAAGATAGTTTGGTGTTTGTAGTAATGAACATGTGCGTTGCTTGGTCCGTCAGAAGTCAGGGTCAGTTATAAATCAGACATCACAACACAACTCACCCTTAATAAAATCTAAAGGCATGACTGTTACCATACTTCAAAAATATTTTTCTAGTGATACAGGTTAATAAAAAAGTGTTGGTTCTTAATCGGACTTTGAGGGAATGAAATCAAATGCCCACATTCTAATAAAATACCTTTGAAGCCTATTGTATTCGGAAACTGATATTAATTTCCTACGTCCCTTTTGGAGAGGAGAGAAACAACATTATCCATTCTCTTAAACTTCTCACACATGTAAGACCTTAGAAGAACAAGCTCTACAAACTTGGTATGTTGTCAATTTTCACACCTGTCAGTGTATTTGTATGTATTCTGTATGTGCCTATATGAATATATAATTTCAATAGTGTCTAATGAACCCAGCTCATGAAGAAATTGTGTGCAATATCTCAGTTCTCAGAGACAAGGGGAGATAAACAACAGACAGGAAATGTGTCTGTTTCCCAAAGGAACATGTGCACTTGTACAAGGATGTTCTATCCCACTCTCAGTGAGGTTGCTTCTGCTCTGTTGAGCAGAAGCCATATGGCAAATGCCATAAACAGTCTATGCAGTTTTTCTGTCAAACTCAGTGACATTTAATGCTACTGTTCAGAATACAATTTCCCGTAAACAAATTTGCAGTTGACATACTATATATCAAAGTCAGCATTCACACACAATCTACTCAGTTTAGTATGTGGTTAAGAACTAGTAACATTCTTCTGAAAGTAGAAAAACCTCTGGTCTGAATAATTAGGTCAGTAGCCGCAGAGAAATAAATGTACACTTTTTCCCATTAACAGAGGAAGGACTCTCCCTAAGGTAAATCCATTTTCTCTTGTCCCTAGCTCTAGGTTTAACTCCTCTTACTATAGAAAAGCTTTCTTGCTAGTAGCGCTGCCAGTGAAAAGGAAAAGAAAAAGAATAATATTTCCTTTTGTAAAATGAGATGGATTGAGCAGGATCCTAAAGGGTTGTGTTGTTACATCCATGTTTATTTAAGCTAAACCTTTTCGCTTTGCAGCTCATGAGAGGCATCTTCATGCCATCAGATATAGTTCAGGTGTTTTGGAAGAAGTTCTTTACTCTCTCTGCTGTCAGTTTCCCCCTCTCAGCTCAGTCCTAAGTATGATGGACAGTTGTTCCAGCTGTATTACAAAAGGATGATCTCACACAGTCAAATTGTCTTTCTTCTAAATCACAGCTCTTCTAATTCAAGTTCTTTTGGAGACTTTTTAGTCCTAAAGAAGGATAGTTTTGGTACAGGACTCTGACATTTCAAGTTCAGTTACAGTGTCAGACCACTTCTGCACTGTAGACACAGCAGTGTTGATGGGGACTTTGGGATATTGTAACTCCTTATTTCTTCTATAGCTGAGTATCTAACTGTAAGCCTAGGTGGCTCTTTGTTATGCACCCACTGGTGTCATTAGGTCTTGTTCTTCCACAAACTGACTTGTGACCCTAATTCAGCAAGTGTACTGCAGGCCTTCAATTACTATGATCTCACCTTTTCTCCTCTCCCCTATATAACAACTCCTAGTTTCTTTTCCCTCAGATACAGAAGAGTACAAATAAAGCAAGTTTGAACAGACAGTGACCATTGCACCCTTGAAGTTAATATTCCTTCCTCAAGTCAACCAAATGGAGAATTTCACCCTAAAGGAGTCAGGCCAAAGCTCACCCCAAATATTGTTTAATCAAAATTTACATACTGATCTATAAGATAAACAATAACAAAAATTGCCTTTTAGACACACATTTTTAAATAGTCCAGCAACAGGACAAGGGGCAACAGGCAAAAAACTGAAACACAGCATGTTCCATCTGATCATGAGAAAAACTTCTTTTCTTCAAGGGTGACAAAGCACTAGAATAGGCTGCTTGGAGATATTGTGGGGACTCTTTCTCTAGAGATATTCCACACCTGCCTGGACATGATCCTGTGCAAGCTGCTCTGGGTGAAACTGCCTTAGCAGGGGGATCAGACTGGATGCTACGCAGCGGTCCCTTTCAACCTCAACCATTTTGTGATTCTGTGTGAATCTGTGATTCTGTAATTTTACACACACACCTTTTTCTTCTTTCCCCAGCATCACTCGTTCTTGGAGCCTGTTGCACCCAGCTCCCATTTTGGGCTTTTCCTCTCCCAGTCTCCTCACATTGTCCCTGCTGTCCTCCATCTGACACTTTCCTTTTCCCATTTCTTTTCTAGGTTAATCAAGCTCTCTCTTTGCTCATGCAATCAAAACCTTTTGCACATTTTTGTTGATTTGCGGGGCTACCTCAGGTCACTACCTCTTACGCCGATAAAAACATTTCTCTTTCTTGCACCCCCGTTTTGAGTGTAGGTCTCCACACATCCCCTGAGGGCCACTAGAGTGTGTGAAGAGGTCCAAAATGCCAGAAGAGATCCCAGAAAAGCACTCCCTCTTGGGTTCAAGTCTCTAGCAAATACCTCACTGTATTTCTGGAGTTTAGTTTTTACATGGAATTTATAATAACAGGAAAGAGAAATATACAGACTTTCAGTACTTGGAATGGCAATATGTCATGAGGCTAGGAAAGGTATGTCTGGGAGTATCATATAGCTGTTACTCAGTCCAGAGACTGAGGAGCTTTGTGTGGTGTGCCGAGGCTCCTTGAGCAAGTCAGACCGAAATACAGACACATGGCTGAGGTTGTTCTGGATTAGACTGACACAGACAAGTTTCACACCCAAAAATAAGTAACCTTTTTTTTTTATGACAACAATATTTTGTGAAGGTAAAAAATTAAGTCTAAATATTAGACCCATCTGACTCCATTTTCAGTGCAGGGTAAGCTTTCACTCCCTGCAATCCTCATTTAGGCAAGGACCAGAATAGTTTCATAAGAAAGCAAACTAAAGAGGAGACTTACAGATCAGATTCAGCTGCACTTTCTCTGGAGACCTCACAGGGAAGAAGGATGCTTCTTTATCCTGAAAATCTGCCATTCTGAATTACTCAAGAAAATTCCATGTTTTATTAACTTTCTAGTCATGAATAATTAGATTAAAAAATTATAACCACTCTGATTTCCAGCAGTAACACAGGAATGAAAATATTATGAATGAGCAGAAATGTTTGTTTCTTAAAGCTTTTAAATATTCTAAAAGATTAAAAAGGAAAGTGGGTTTTTCTCTTAGTTACAGAGGTCCATTTGGAGTAGGATACTCTAAGGTTTGTTCATGCATAAAAAATAAGGAGAATCTATAGGATGGAGAGAGGAGGGGGTGTCTGTGAATACCTGCATTCAATAAATAAAATGCATTCAATAAGGTAATTAAAAGGGAACAGATGGAAGGATCTCAGCTTTAAAGATTAACACAGGACTTCCTGTAAGTTGTGTCAGTAGAAGTTAGGCATTTTCAAAACCAACTTGGCAATAGTGTGCTTATTTGGTGAAATTTATGGTCAGAAAACAGCACTGTTTAGGAAGGAAATAGGCCATTCTTCTTTCCATGAAATACAGAAAAATCCCACAAGTCATCAGTGGCATAGGTCCTTTTGATGTATGTTTAGGTAAAAACAGATGCAATTGGATATTCAAGTAGCATATAAAACATACTTCTAGAAGCAGAAAACACATGTCTTACAGAAATTGCATATACTTCAAAGAGTTTGAGAAAGAGACCTTCGTGATGATGAGCACGGAGCCCATACGATAAGCAGTAACAATTACTTCATGTTGCACACAGTGAAGCTAAAGCAAACAAGTGTACCACACACAGTGAAACTGGATATTAAACAAAAAAGCCACTGAAAATAGGAGCTTCATTTTACTATGAATACTGACTATATTATACTGTAAGACTCTATAGTGATTTCTCCACTATGTGGTAATGTAGAATACCTAATTACAAATGGTAAAGCAACTGCAGAAAATGCAGTTCAGTGGGTTCAATATTTGGCTTTCGGAAACAGTATTCAGGAATTCTCTGAATTCAGGCTCTACCCAAGCACAGATAAACATTTATCAATCTATCTGATAGACAATTGAGACACTATATGCAATAACATATACTGATCACAACAACAGATTATCTAAGCAACCCTTATTTCCACTCCCCTACGAAATTCATAGTTTCTGTATATTGTCAATGGGTATGTAGTTCTCAGTTCATAAAATGTATTATCTTTTATTTTTTCCTTCTTCTCAGCACACAGAGTTACCTTGCCACTCGTTCTATGCTTTCAGAGATGTCTGCTCAAACTCAGGATGCATCATGATTCCTTTTATAATACCAAATTATTCCTCCCTTCACCAACAGAAAATTAACACCTCCATTTAGTCCATTTTCTGAGATAATACAGATACCCTGGAGGAGCTGCAAATAGGATCTATGTGGAACACAACTACAGGAAACAGTAAAGAGTAAACAAAGATACGTAAATAATCCAACAAGACCTGGCTAATTTGAAATATTAGGGAGAGAAGATTTTCTGTTTTTCTCCTCCAGAAATTCTCTGTTTTAGTCAAATCTTGAACCATTTATATTCTTTCAAAATTCATCCTCTGATGTCATTGCTGCAGAACCACAAAATTTGTTCAGATATATTAGTGACCTTGTGAGCATAAATATGAAAAAAACTATCCTGCAATCAACCATTAATTTGATAGTGATCGACCAGCAATATTACCTATAACTACTTTTTAACATAAGATCAAGGGTCTGCAATAGAACCTGGGAAATTAGTGTCCTAATATCTTGTGCATAAGCATTTGGTATTTTTTAGCTGGATATGGTGTACAAATTGTCCTAAGACATACTCCACTTTTGTTATTATTGTATTCATATTTCTTTCTCTTAGCATGTTGCTAACAAATTATCCTCTGCTCTCTACTTTTTCTTGAATAAACTCAAGATAATGCTTAAATCACACAAACACACATTCCAAGAGGAATGTAATCCATTACTTATCTGTAAGTGCATCTAAATATTCTCAGTAAAAATAAATTTGTTATGGAGTAAAAATGTCATAACACATGAAAAAGCCTATAAACATCTTTATCCTATTCCTGTGAGAAAACTGTTCTCATAGTCATTTCAGTTTCCTGTAGACTCAAAGTTCTGTCTAGAGGGTTTTCCATTTATGTAAAATCATAACTATTTCAGTACGGATTCCCACTCAGCTCCAATAATACCTCCATTTCAACTTATGGTGATGTAACATTTTTAAAGGCTAAAGTAGGTAATGCTGGTTCACAGAGTGGATGCGAACTCCAATGTGACTGGCTGTTCCTGTGTCCCGTGTTGAGAACAGCAGCCTCCAACTAGAGTTTTTTCAGAAAAACTCAAAAATTCTCACTGGAAGATGAAATTGAAGCCTTTTGAGCCAAAGATCTATATCTGCTGGCTCCACAATACAAGAAATTTTAATTATTTTTTTACCACTTCTTTTAAATTTTGTATACATATGTACCCACAGAGAAGTAAGCAATACTTAGTCCCTAGGCACTCCTGATAAAAAAACCTCTAAAAATAATAACCACATGGACTACAAAACCCCTTTTAATCTAGTACTCTGACAAATCTTAAATACTGTGCAAGTTTTTAGAAATACTTATTTAAGGAACCTGAAACACATCTGTGTCTGCAGGGATGTATTTTGTTTTCATAGTAACATTCAAGCTTTCAACATTTTTTTGTTGGAAACATTGACAGAAAGGAATTTAGTGTCAAGGTCCAAACTTTCCCATCCAAAAGGCATCTAGTGGCTGGGGGATGAAACTAGAGGCCTGGGAGTCAGAATGCAATTTGTCATCCCAGAATATTCTGAAACAGGTAGAAGACAACCTGAATAGCATCTGTCATCATTCCAGTCCAAGTCCTTAAGTAGCACTCACAAAAGGAAACACTTAGGAAGATAAAGGCATTAACTAGCCATTTTGAGTAAGATCAAAAGTCTGTCTAGCTCTGTCTCTTTTAAGGTTCTGTAGCAGAAAAAAGGAAGTGATTAAGAAAACCAAAGAATGTATAGAACCATATACTTATACATTTACATTACTCTCACCTTTCAGTTAAAAAAAATGCAAAAAACCTTGAACATTTTTAAGTTATTTTTGCAGAAAGGTCTATTGATACATCTTTTGGTCTGCAACAGCTCCAAGGATTAAATTTATTGCTGCTTTCAGGAAAAATATCAAGTTTCAAAGAAAGGGACAACAGCATGGTTCAGACACCCTTAATTAGTATCCAAGCATGAATACTTGGTGAATGCATGAACACGTGAGTTCTTTTCAGCAGAACATGGTACAGATTTTCCAAAGTCTGGATCAGAATTACCACCTAAAAATTTACAAGACTAATTTTTTGTCACAATTACATCAGTGCAACTCTGCTGTAACTACAGTGCAAGCACAGCAAGATGTTATCATTACTGTTTATCCCTAGCTGGTCTCATTTATGCAAAAGAGTGACTATAGCTAATTTTTAAATCCTGTGCTCTTCAGCTCTGCTGTGAACTGCTCAGCTACAGCCAGTATCTGGCTTCATTACTAGTGAATTTCCTGGCTTTGGCTTCCCACAGCTCCAACTCTGCAGATCAGTGTGTGTAATGTTGCTATTTGATCATAATTTCAAAGTAGTGTTTTCACAGCTCAGCCACTCTTAGTTCTTAGTCAAGACCCTCATTAGATCTCCTTTAGCCATATGAAAATGCCAGGGGGAAAAAAAAGCTCTTCTACATTACTCTGTTTTTCTCTAACTATTGTGAGATTTGAGAGATTGAGTAATCTCTCTGTTTGAGACTACTATCATTTTAACTGATTTCATTGTCTTACTTCTGTCTGTAGTTAAATTTGGCCCTTGACCTGAAAAGACCACAAGAAGAATTAAACTTCAAGGCTCCTAGTTTTCATCAGCTCCTTTTTCTTGACAAGCTAAACCTTCAGAGAATCTGAGCTATAATCACATTTTTCAAAGACAGCTCCCTGTTACTAGTCTCTCTGAGGTTCATTGTGCAGCCGTCAACGTCTTCCAACTGCAGTATTCCTCACTTAAATTTCACCTGTGATAATATGCAGCTACTGGAGAAAACTCCACTAATTTCTTAAGGCATGTTAAATATCAGGAAGTTAGCCACCAGCTAAAAAAATTAGAAACTAACTTCAAAGACAGTAAAATAATTATTACCAGATTTCTCTGAATGAGCACAAAAATAGTGTGATTCTTGCAGAGAGCTGATCTTAAGTACCTTCAATCAGCAGAGTGAATACCACAGGCTGGAGACCAGCTGCTTACAGTGAAGACAAAATTACTGGAATTGTGCACCAAAACCAATCTCATTCATGTGTAACATAAATTATTTGATAAGCAGGTGAAGTATAATGGCATCTGTTATGCAGGAGGCTGTAAAGCTTATCTCATTGCAGATATACTTATTTGCAAACATATTTAACTCTGAGAAATGAATATGCAGATGAAGTATATAAAGCCTGCAATTAACATTTGCATTTACAAGCTTTGTTGATTTGTGCTGTTGATTCTTTTATTAATTTAGTTTAATTGCTTGCTGGCAAAGATTTTAGAGGGCCAATTTTGTAGGATCCAGAGGTTGTATGTGCCCTAAAGTCCATTAATATCCAACTACAGACGTTACAAAAATAATCCACTAGACCAGCAGCACTAGTCACTTATGAAGGAGTCTATCAAAGTCAAACCAATAAGATTTCTGTCATGTTTGGTTCCATGACCTCAAAAGACAGGAGAATCCTTGACTTGGGATTCTATTGGATTCTATCAGATGGATGATAAAACCAATAAGATTAAAATCTAAACTTCTCCATAGCTTGTGGAGTATCTTCTCAGAACCCCATCACTTCCATTAGACCTTTATCAGCTGTGAGAGTAACAAGGTCTGAGAGACTCCTCCATGATGGTTCTGCAAAATCTCAGCAGCTTTATATGTTTCCATTCACTAAGGAACAATAAGTGCTGGTTCCACCCTTCCAAATAAAAGCTTCATTGTTTGACTTATTATTGTGTTTTCTTTCCTAGTGTACAAAAACCTGTCATTCTTTGTCTGCCATTCCCAGCCAGCTTCAGTTTGTACATTTTAAAAGATAATGAGTTAATGGAATTTACTGGCCAAAACCCAGTAAATCTTAGTAAAATACAATTGCCCAGTTTTCACAAATATGTTCCAAGGAAATGAGTGATAAACAGAGTGGTAAACATAGCTGAGTCAGTGATCTTTATCTTCAGTGATCTGCCTGAAGAATGCTTATCCTTGCAGCAAAGACAGAATGGTTACTAGTGATGAGAAACATTACTGGAGAAAATTATGAATACAGTTTTTATCAGTTATTCTATAATAGAAATAACTTTCCAGTATTTTTTCTCTCCTTATTTTACTCTTCAATTATCCTTGTGTCTCCAGGTACCCTTTAAATAATACTGCTTGCAAAGCCAGCTGAAATATGGCTCTTGGCTCCAAAGAACTCTGAAGAATTTATAAGCTGTTTTTCTTCCTATCCTTGGAGCTACTCCCAGTAGAAGCCAAATCCAGACATTTGCAACTCAACACCAGGAATGACAAGTTAATCTTATCAATGTTGTCAATGTCTAAGCCAATGACCTCAGGCATAGGACATCTGACAGATGCTGAGCCACAATAGTTAATTCTATTTCAATTTATATGAAAGTCCTTTTAGATTATTATTTTCTTATGTGTTGCTACACTGAGATACAGCTCCAAAGACACAGTGAGTATTTTCAGTCCAGATTAAAATTCCAGTCCCTTCAAAGCCCCTGGTAAGCATCGTAGTTCATACAAAAAGGTGGTAGACAAGTCTTCAGAGATGCAGAGATTTGCTTGAGATAATCAGTATCCAAAAGTTGAGATGCTGATGTAATCTGCTAATGCGATCTCTAAATCTCTCAGTTCTAGACATGTTTTTGGAAGTTTGTTCTATTGAGGCTAAGGGCTACACAGGAGCCATGTTTCATGTAATATATCAGTCCCTTGGTTCTGGGCAGAAACAGGAGATAGCACAGCAAAATTAAATATGAAAGTTAAAGAAAGAACTTCCAAATACTTGCAAACCTTGGTGAACATTCAAGACATTCAATCCAATTGGTCAATTGATTAAAATGTTTCAGATATTTCTACTTAAAACACAGAAGGCAAATAGGTTCTCAGTAGCATTATGAAGATGAATGTTTGGTGTCTGGCACATACGCTCTCAGACATACTGCTTCACATTTCATATCAAGTACAAGGAAAAATTCAGATTAATCCCCGTGGAAGCAAAACAATACTTCCTTCTTGCCATGGTGCTGCCT
Organism: Manacus vitellinus; assembly: GCF_001715985.3. NCBI lineage: Eukaryota > Metazoa > Chordata > Aves > Passeriformes > Pipridae > Manacus > Manacus vitellinus. The sequence continues at coordinate 10,714,149 of NW_021940750.1, forward strand.
GGAAGAGACTATAAAATGAGTTTCAGGTTTATGATGTGAAATCCCGGACCTGCTCAGATTAAAGGTCAATCTCCTCCTGACTTTAACAGAGCCAACATTTTATCTATTGTGAGCTGAGAAAGGGCTGGAGAACCTGCCTGATAGAAGGAACCGGCCAGGCTCTCAGCCTACCTAGTAGGTGTCTATCCCATGTCCTAAATGTGTCTGTGGGTCCTTGCTGCTGTAGTGGGTTAACCCACGGGCTGCAGGTCCCCAGCAGGACCCTGCTCCATGTTGGGCCTCCCACGGGGTCACAGCCTCCTTCATGCATCCACCTGCTCCAGCAGCTTCTAACAGAAGCCACCCCTGTAGCCCTCCCCTGCTACCAAAACCCAGACACAGAAACCCACTACAGCTGTTTATTGAAAGAAATATTGCAGTGGCCATCTTACTTCCCGAGTTAATTAATAGTTTGTTTGGAAAACAGTAGCTCTATCAAGAATCATGGTCCTGATCATAATGAAAAAACATGGCTTGCTTTATCATATAGCAGAGAAGAATACTTCCATAGTAGCTGCAGTACACGAAAGAAAAAATGCATTGTCACGAACAAGTCAACAGTGCCAGTTTCAATGAAAAATATTTGGTGTTGGGTGAGAAGAGATTCTTGCTATGGGACCTCCAAAGGAATTGTGCTAGATGGGCTGGTGTAAGGTGATATAATTTACCAGTGCTACAGCTACTTACAATAGCTGGCTTTCTGTTAAAGATGCTGTTCAATATAACAGTTTCTAAACCAACATGATTAATTGAGTGTCTACTTTATGTAATCCATCCAGCCAAGTCACAAAAACTAATGGAAGTTTTCTTTAGTTTGGATTTTCTTAACCAAAGTGAAACTCACCCACTACTATCTCTTCAGCACAAAATATCAACACCACTCCCCACCCGAAGATACAATAGCAATGTAAGGCAAGGATGCATGCCAGTAAGATCCAAATCAGAGTCCTGAGGGGCTGGAATTCCATCTGTAATCAAAGCATGAGTTGGGATGGTAAAGCAACTGCCAGATGCAGAAATTACCTACATATTCATAGATCACATTTTGCGCAAAGACCTGCCTAGTAAATTCTCTCCCACTAGTCTGGCAATCCCTGCTGTCATTTTCAATAAACCCACTATTTCTCTTAATAAAAACATCAAGTGCAGAACAAAATTCAGGGATAGTCTTGCAAGAAAACCCCTGAAACAATGTTAAGGCACTGTGGAAATTGAATTTGTTAGCAGGTCTCTGAATCAGAGATTAGTACAATTGGCTTCAGAATTTCTAATGCAGATAAATATGTTGCGCATTATACAGGTTTACAGCACATAGATTAGATATATATTTTCTTCATGTGTTTTCCAAAAGCTGCTTTGTTTATTAGAAAAAAAATAAATAAAGTGATTAACAACATCTCAACAGGTAGCTCAGTGATTTGGATTTCTAGAATAATAACTGCATTGCACATAGCCCCAAAAGCATCCTTGCAATCCTGATATTGCTGGAGTAGGATGAGGCAGTAAAAATCAACCTCTTCACAAACTTTTCAAATCACAATTAGTTTGATTCAAAAAGAATACATATGCACATCCACTATTTGGATACTAGTAGAATACCATTCAAATGTACTAAAATGCCATTGATGTTGGTTCCCAATGCAGGCTTTCAGCATACAGTTTGAGGGCCACATATTGATCTAAAGAATTAAAACATATTCAAACGCGTCTGATATTGAAAACTCAGTGTAACTAAGTATTCAGAATGGAGAACAAATTCAGCCCTCTAAGACAGGTGTTGCTTACACTGTGTCCTCAAAGTATGTATCAAATGGAAAAACTGAACCCAACACTTTTCCTAAGAGAGACTTAGAACAAAGTAATTGAAAAACTACTTCTTGCCCAATATATAGCAATGCATTTCATGATCATTTCATGATACCACTAGTCAATTTTATCAAACATAATTTCCTCAGGATGCTTTAAAAGCACCTACAGTGTTTAAAATATGCATTTTATACATGCACATTTGGAGGCCTGTAGTCAGTGGCCTTCTGCAGGGATCAATATTGTCTTATTCAACTTGTTTATCAATGACCTGGACAAAGGGATAGAATATACCCTCAGCAAGTTTGCTGATGATGTGAAACTGGGGGGAGTGGCTGATTCACTTGGAGGCTATGCTGCCACAGGCTGGAAATTTGGGTGGAGAGAAACCTAATGAAGTTTAACAAGGGCAAGTGTAGGGTCCTGCACCTGGGGAGGAATAACCACAAGTACCAGTTGGGGGCTGACCTACTAGAGAGCAGGTCTGCTGAGAAGAAGCTGGCAGTCTTGGTGTATGACAGGTTGACTATGAGCTGGCAGTGTGTGCTTGCAGCCAGGAGGGCCAATGGTATCTTGGTATGCATCGGGAAGAGTGTGACCAACAGGTTGAGGGAGATGATCTTGCCCCTCTACTCAGCCCTGCTGAGGCCACAGCTGGAATACTGTGTCCAATTCTGGGCTCCTCAGTACAAGAAAGACAAAACGCTACTGGAGGGTGTTCAGTGGAGGACCACAAAGATGATTAAGGGTCTGGGGCATCTCTTATGCAGAAGAGACTGCGGGAGCTGGGCCTTTTTAGTCCAGAGAACAGAAGACTGAGGGGATCTCATTAATGCACATAAATATCTTGAAGGCAGGTCCCAGGAGGATGGTGCCAGACTCACCTCAACACGAGGAAGAACTTCTTTACTCTGAGGGTGGCAGAGCACTGGAGCAGGCTACCTAGGAAGGTCATGGAGTCTCCCTGTCTGGAGACATTCAAAACCCACCTGAACGCATTTCTGTGTAACCTGCTCTAGGTGACCCTGCCTTGGCAGCAGTGGTCGGACTAGTTGATGTCCAGAGGTACCTTCCAAACCTTACACTTTTGTGATTCTGTGATACAAAATATAAAAAAGGACTAATCTTTCATTTATATTTAGTTGAAATTTGCTAAATTTTCACACTGTATTTATTTATAAAAGTTTGAATAGATATAAGTAACTTAGATGTATTACAGAAGTTTGATTGACTTGACAGTTAAATTGACTTGATTAGAAAGTTTTGAAGTACCTTTAAATGCCCTGGGGTTCTCAATTCATTGACCTTAACATCGGAACTTGACTATACAGTGGAAAAATCACTGAGGATTGAAGACTATTTCTTCCCACCGGAGAACATTACTGCCTGCGCTAACTTTAAAGTGAAGGAATTTACCTTGGGATTTCCAGCATCATCAAGCAATTGTCATCTAAATAATTGTTTCCTCTCACCACAGCTCCTCATTCCTAACTATATGAGAAATACCCTGGAGTAAAAAACTTAAAGGTAGCATTCGCATTTGTCTTTCCTTTATGGCCATTTCAGTGCAAAATTTTACCTCAGTCACAAGAAAAAAGTCAGGAAAAGAGCAATGATTTATAAAAGCAGGAGGGGAAGAGAAAAGTTGAATAGTGATGGATTAACTTTCTCTGAATTGAGGGATAGGCTACATGTTCAGGAAAATAAGAGCAGTAAATTTAGCAGAAGCAGTGGTATGTAGAGCAGAACTGAAAAAAAAGTGTTTTTAAAAAAGTCTTGCTGCATTCATCACAGTCTTTCCTTCCAGAGAGTTCTTGTGTGATCCAGTGACCAGTGTGTGTTAAAAGTCCCTTTCTGGGCTAGGTTGCTGAGATGTTATGTTTAGCCAGCTTCTGAAGTTATTCTGCAAGCTAGACAAAAAAGCTATCATTGCACTCTATTTTTAGCATATTTTGTTTTCCATACAACGGGGATAAAAATGTCAGTTTTGAATAAACAACTCTTTATTAGGCATCTATATTGGTGAAAAAGCCATGATCTAGGAAGCCAAGATCTTTCAACTTCAAGTTCATGTGCTGCTCTACCTACGTCTTATTCCTTCACACTATCATACTATATGGGGTATGACAGATAGTGCATATCTGTGTCCTGTTTCAATGCTAAGGAATCACCAAAAAATCACTTTTGTTTAATACTAGGCAATAACTTCAGTATCAGACTAAGAAAAATATTCTCATCCCTTAATTTAGCCCACCTCTTTCTCTGCTTCTCTGTAGCACTACAGTTTCTCCAGATGTAGCCCAAAGCTATCTCCAGTTCTGAATGAGCAGATAAGCAGCTGTCACATATCCTTCTGCCATTCATAAGGAACAGGTGCATGCAGAACTGAAGCAGAATACAAGTGTCAAATTTTATCTTCCCTTTGGGTACATATTCATTGTAGTAAAAATGCCACACACCACTACTGACTGAGTTTATTACAGTAACACGTCTTTGCCCATCAAGAGGAGCCCTTCATTGTGCTAAGCCCATCCAACTTTCCATTTGCTACATGTGAGACAGAATTTTATCAACTTTTCTTTTACTGTGATCCCTTGATGCTGTACTATTAACAGGAGTGAACAAGTAATGGAAAACTATTATGACCATTAAAGTATGCAGAGGAATAATAGCCAACTTATGCATGTGCCAGAAACCAGAATACACATTTTTTCCAGTTCACAAACACTGGAGAAAGGAATTTTGGCCCTGGCATTCTTGGGAAAAATCAAATGCCTGAAGGACATTTAGTTCCAGCAGTGGTGAAGTTTTTTCTTGGTTTGGGAAGGTTTGGCAAAGATATTGAAAGATATTATTTAAAAAATAAATAAAATCAACACATTTTATTAATGTTTTGAAAAAGACATATGTTTCAGGTAACTTATTTTCAGCCAAATACTGAAGCCATTTTTCTAAACTTGCTCAGGAAAGCTTATTGAAGTCAACAGGAGTTTTGTTGAGTGAGGACTGCAGGATTTGTTTCTAAGAGTCATTGAAATAGTGTGTTTATTACTGAAGCAGTAGCTAAAAAGGCAGTCACTGTGAATCATCCAAAATAACTATTTCCTTTAAAGACTAGACATTCATCCAGATAATTCTATCAGATCTTTGTGGACTTGGATATAGTGGTCTTCAGTAGACATCTGGATAACCTACAAGAAGCGTATGGGCATCCTAGAGTTAGAGCACAGGTCTTTCCTCAAACTAGAAAAATCATTCTTTTAGTCTTCTTTTTCTAAGTGTAAGAGGATATTAAGGACAGTGGGAAGCTTCTGCCAGGATGAAGGCAGAGTGGATTTCTGGAAGGAAACATGTTTTCACCAAAAGAAAAGGGGAAAATAAACAAGGTGGAAAAAAGAAGTCAACACTTTCCACTGAAAGAAATAAAAACTATTAAAGGGAAAGAAGAGGTAAAAGTAAGAAGAGTTGCTTTGCAGGCTGGTCACTTCCTACTGCTCTTTTTGTTTGATGAAGTTGAAATAATGAACCTACTTTTTACTTCTGTATTTAAAGGTTATTTAATTTGCTCTTCCTTTGTTCATGTGTTTGCTCTTAAATTTTGCTTGCTTTCATGTTTCCATGGCTTTTCCTCCTATGAAAAGAGAATGTATGGATATGGATTTCATACAGAAGAGATTTTAACACTCTTCTTTTACTTTAGCCTTCTCAAGAGACTGGAGATAAGGGGGAGTTTTAGAAGAAAACCATATTCCAGCAAACATTCTACTTTGTCTGATGTTTGGCGTCTGACATCTGGCAGTTTAAAGATGCATTTGAGGAAAGCACTGAATCTCCCATTCCTTGACAACATGCTCAGAGGAAAATAGATTTTCTAATATTTGTTTATTTACCAAAGTTGTTCGTTCCTCTGACTTACTCCTTACACTGGCATGTGTTAACTTTCCCTCTTTATTTGCTGAGTACCCGATTTATGATTGGGGCTGCTAGGTTTCATCACAATACAGTACAGTAGTCTGATAATTATTTGCTGTTTCTTGTGTCTCCTGCATCCCTTGTTTAGAAAAGCACCAAAACTCCAGCTCACATGTGTTCCACTGTAAATGGGCAAAATTAAAAACCATTCCTTTGCAAATGCCATTTAAAAAAATATTTACTTATAAAGATTGTAAAAAAAAACCCAAAAACTTAGAGAAGTCAAAACAGCTACCAAAATTTAAAAAGAAAATAAACAAAGTATGTCTGTTTTCATACACTCACCACTTTACAATCACAGAATCATAGAATGTTCTGAGTTGGAAGGGACTCACAAAGATTATCCAGTCCAACTCTTGAACTTTCAGATTAGTTTTTGAATATTATTAAGAGCACCACATATGTTTCTATATGTTTCTTCCAGAACCTGGCATGTGATCTCTAAGAGCATTCACATTTTGAATTGTAAATTGAGCAAATGAATCTGTTTTCTTATGAAGAAAGATTCATCCAGTTTCATATGCAAAGTCTATCAACCTGTTTTCATCACCAAATAACAGATCTGGCACATTTCCAGGAGATTTAGTTTGGGGAAGTATTTCTAGAGATGAGACAAGCGCACAAGCAAGAACACTGAAGTCAAAGCCCCTCTGCTTGAGAACCCATCTGTTCTTTAAGTAACATATTAAGGTGCATGTTCATTGAAGCAACTCTGAGATAGATGATGTCTCAAAATATGGAACATTAGGCTTAAGACACTCTTGGCACCGTTAAAGTAGTCATCTTAGGTTACAGTCCCTCACTGGCAAATTAGTGTCATTAATTCAGTGTGTTGTTAAGAGGCGCACAGTGCATTTCTTTGGAGTCCGACTCTCAGTAATACATTGTTTTTGAAATTTTTCCTATCTGAACTGCAACATCAGTCAGAGGGAAACACAGAACAAAGTTCTTGTATTTAGACAATGACCAGGCATTTGGCTAAACCCAAAGTATCAATGTAGCTTCTCAAAATTTGTGGCAACTGTGCTTATGACGTGGATTTGGCCTTATTGCACCAGTCTGTGTGCATGTATCAAAATACTACCAAACTATCCTTGTGCATTATCTCATGGACTCTTACAAATCTCAGCTTGATGATCTTGAAACAAAAACGCATGTCCCAGAAAGAATTACTATTACTATTTTCCAGTAGAGTTGAATTTCAGTGATGAATACTGTAGCTGGTTCAGAAAAGGGATATAGGTCATGGAACAGATCCTGACTGTGGTAGCTTTCTAAGAAGAAAGTCTCAGAGCAGTTATATCTCGTCTAGAATTCACTACAGCTCTTTACCCACATTAAGAAAAACAGCATAGTTTCAAGGTGGTGAATGTGATTTGTGTCCATACAACAACTTTCTTTTTAATAACTCTTTTATCATGACCACTGAGAAGCATTTGCAAGCCACATGTGTGCCTATTCCTCAACAAATGGAAATTTTCTGTGGAAATTCAACCTTGCCAGGAAATGTTTCTAAGAGATGTAGGATGTAAATCAGACAGAGTCCTCACACTAGAAACTCCAGTTATTCTGTGGCTGAAACATTCATCAGACACTAAAGTGTTCTGTCCTTGCATCCACTCAGGCAAACAAGGACTCCACTTGTACTTCCCACTTCCTAGTATTGTCTGTTGAGTTACTAACTACTGCAAGTAAGATATGTCACTCCTTGGAGCACTTACTCTCCTTTACTGAATTTCCTTCTCTCAAAATACATAAAAGTCCAAATAAAAGGAAAACTGGAAATACTTGCCCCATAAAGAGTAGAAAAATGCAGAAAAACTCAGTAGTTTCCATTACACAGAACATTTCCCAGGCAACTCTTTTCAGAGGACAATACTAGCCTTCAAAAAGACTTAGTTTAAGGCAGAGTAAGTAAATATTATTGGTCAGTTCAATCAGTTTCTCCACAGTGCCACTATCAGTTCTTCAATATAAAATGAATACAAGTGGATCTTGGATCCAGAAGGAAAGTCAGACCTGCCATAAAACAGAGGATGATGAGTCAAGTAGCATCAATCCCACAACTATACCTTGTGTTTACTGGGAGAGCATGGCAACTGAGGACAAATACACATTTCTTGCCAAAAGTGCCACACCCAAAGAAATGAAACAAAAGAAGTCTCTTTCTGGCCTTCAGTCTCCAGACTCGCTCTGAAGAGCTGAGAAGAGAAAGAGCATTCTCTCCTGATCCTTCTCTGATGGCAGCTTTCTAACATCTTTACTGTAGGCCTAAATTTTGTCATCTGGAAAAATCAGCACTGCACAAATGCTACTGGGCAGAAAAATTTGGGGCGAATGTTTGACAGCTTTATTCCTGCTGTGAATTGTCATAATTACAATTTTAAATTAATCACAAAATTATTTCTTGTATAATACTTATGAAATTGTGGATTGATTTTGAGCCAATTCTGGAGAATCATAACCAATCATTATTAAGTGCAATCTATGTTCCTTGAACACCACTGGATATGTAGATCACAAGATTCTTTGACTGAATGAATGTAAGATTGATATTAAATGTATTAAATATTCATAATTTCAAATTAGTGAAGATTTGCTTTAAATTTACTTTACTTGCAAAATAACTGATGATATTGCAAGTAGCAGAAATTTCAATGCAAAGGGAACACGAAACTTTAATTTGAAATGTAAGTTAGAGAGCTATGATAGCACTCAGTTACCTCTAGATCTAGAGCTGAGCTACCATGTCCAAATTTAGATGAGGATTCATAAGTCCAGCATCTGAGAATTTTGAATTAAGCATTTTGGGAATGGTATGTTTCAAAGATTTGACTCAGTCATTACACGATGATCTGAAAGACGGTTTTTAAACACTTTCACCAAAAAACCACAAACAAAAACCAAACAAACAATACTTGACAGAAAACCCTACAATTTTGGGGTACAGTTATTTTGATTTCATTTGCATTGTAAATGAAAGTAGTACTTGTTTGCATAAAATCTTGTGTTCCGTCCTTTTGGTATCACAATGTAACATCCATTGATAGCATTACACTGATAAAAACCTTCCCTCACACAATCTCAACCCATTTAAATGACAGGCAGTAACTTGGATACCACTTCCCTACGGAATGTGAGCCAATTTCCTGTCATGAATTCCCACGACAGCTTTTCAAATTAGTAAATAAATCCCTATTGACTATCATTTTGATTCTACACCTTTAGCACTTGTTTCACCCATCTGACCTGTAAAGAGAGCAGAAGTTCTGGGAGACGTTAAGAGAGTAACTATGGAACAAATGCACAGAGTATTACTGAGTTTAAGGGCAACTTCTGTCTGCCACTTAGATAGTTCTCTGGGGATGTGACAGCCAACATGAAGAATGTTCAGCATCATCACTGTCTATTTGAGGACATAAAGTCTGTACAATGAGACACCCTCTCCTAACCACTGTTGGGATATATTTGTTTACAGCTGGAATGATAATTACATGGATGGTTCTTTTAAGCTGAAGTATGATTCCTCCTTTTCACTTTAAAGGAAGGGTGATCATACTGAATCTGTTATTACAAGTGGTGTTTTCGTTTTCCTGATACTATATAAGACTGCCAGCCTGCCAGCTCAGCAAAGATATCAACAAGCACTTGTTTTGTTGACCAGATGAATACAAGTGCATTTCAGTTTAAAAAGTCAGCATTTCAAATACACACTTTTGAAGCAAAAAACAATACACTCTGGTAAGGGAAGGAACACTGCTTGAGTGAGTTTTCATCAGTATCTTCATCAGCTCCAGAGAATGCCAGACCTGCCTCAGAGGAAAGATCCACTGTGGCAGTGTCCCGTCCAACTCATGGCCATGTTCTGCAGGGAAGGGGCACATGGATTCCAATAAAGTAGCTTTAAAAAAGTATTCTATAATTTACGACAGACTGTCAATGCTATAGTCCTATAGCTACTCTAGAAAACTATTAGTCTGACTAGAAAAAGGTCTTTCACTAGTTTGAGTTTTATCTCCAGACTTCTATACAAATGTGGAAAAAAAAATCTATTAATTTTACAGAAATTTTTTGCCATAAATAAAAAAAATCACATCTATACAGGGAAAAAAACCATCTAAACAAGAAGAGTTAGGATATCTGATATTTCATAGAGGTCTGGCTGACAGAATTACCTTCACTACCTGACTTTCCAACTATTATAGCATTACATATTTTCATATAATAAAACCAGATCTATTAATATAAACCAGAAATTACTTCCATGTGTTTCCATATAAAATATTCTCTCTTCGCATGTTTAATAAATTTCTTGTTTCAAGAGATGTAAACTGATGACTTCATCCAGCAAAGTACTTAAGTACATGTTTAAACTTGTGCACATTAGTAGTCTTCTTGATTAGGGTCTAAATGAGGATGCCATCATTTCCTCTCTGCTGGAGTCTTTTCCCTATGGTAAGATGAAGTAAAACTATGCCAAAAAGGGACAAAGAAAGTGTATTGCCAAGATTTAATGCAGTCATAGTTGGGAATCACTAGTGGAGCAGCTTGAACAGATCCCCACCGTGCCACAGGAATGGTTCCCCCTCAGGTTCTGGGTGGCCAGAAATAAAACATTAAAATGAAGGTGGCCCAGAAAAGGTCAGCAGTGCTGAATACATCAAAAGAAGCACACAGGTGGTTCAGGATGGGCTGTCATATCACCCTTCCATTCCCAGTTTCCCCAGAGACCACAGACACTGGCGTTTCATGCATGGGTAGATGGTTATGCCTTTTAGAGTAATTAATCTCATCCGTGTCTTGGCTTCCTTGATGAAACATTACTGTGACCAATATTTTGACTGAGATTGATCATTAAGTTCATATTCATAATTGTAATATTTTATTCCTCACCTGAAAGTCACAAGTAATAGAATCAAAATTAATTTCTGCCTTTTCTTTTTATTACTTTTGCCTGTCTGGTCACCTTTTATTTATCTTCTTATCTTCTCCTGGCTTCCTTCACCTAACATATTATTTTTCAATATATACAAAAATATTTTACAATATATTTTATAATATTCTGTTTTATATGTTCTTTTTCAATATTATTCCCTTCCCCTCCCTTCCCTTCCCTTCCCAAACCTTTCCAAACCTTCCCTTCTTTCTTTCTTCCTCCTTCCTTTTTCTTTTCTTTACATCCCTCCCTTTGCCCTTTCCTTTCTTGTTTTCCCGTTCCTTTCCTTTTTTCACTTTCTCCTTTCCCTTCCCACCTTTTACCCCTCTTTTCTTCTTCTCTTTCTCTCCTTTTTGTTAACTTTCCTTTTATCATCCACTTCTCATTTTCTTTCTTCCACTTTCTTCAATGCCATGATCTTTTTTCTCTCTACTATTAAAAAATAGTTCATAAGGGTGTAAGTATATGTATATATTAACATTTTTAAAATTTCATTAACAGATCATTTCTGGAGGGTTAATCCCTTTAGAATTTCTTCTTTTAGAAGACATTATTACTGTTCATAATGATTCAAGAAATCTGAGAATTAAAGCTAGAAAAATATACAGACATGAAGGCTCAAGTTAGCATACAAGCATACATACACATAAATAAGATCCTAGTCTACATAACTGCAATTCCCTATAAGTATTTGTACACTTTTCCTGGAGATAAAATAAAGTTGACATTTGGCAGTGCTGAATCTGTATGCTTCTTTAAATTTGGGCCTTGAAGATATTTGTGTTTTGTAAGAATAAACTTACAGAATTTTTCTTTACCCTATGTCTTGCACATTACAACAGACATCACAGGGAAACTTTGAAGTCAGCTGCTCGAGCATACAAGGCAAAGTCAAAAGCTTGGGTACTGAAAAAACACTTCAGAACTTACTGTTTTTATACCAAAAAAACCCCAAGAGATAAGAAATAAAGTAAAACTTGCAATACATTTTTTGTGGAAGTGCATAAACTAATCCTCATGCAGAATTGACTAGAAATAACCTCAGAAAACCTGATACTAATTCGAGTGAATTAGACAACAAAGTGGGACACTAGATTTTGCAAACCCCCTGTCATACTTGTTTCAGCTTGAGAGGCCATTTGCATACAAGCAGTCCTCTGGGTCCTCAGTCCATCTTAAAGAGAAAACATCATACAACTCTATTTTTAAACAAGGCATTTCCATTTGTTTGTATGACTGAAAATTCTGAAATTTGAGGAGAAAACAAACCAGCAGTTAGTTACGGTGTGACTGTCACTGTTATTTAAATGCTTAAATAGCATCCTGTGGTGGTGCTGGTCAGTGGCAGCTGGCAGGAACCCTGCACTGAACCAAGGTCTCCTCTGAAAAGGGAAGCATTGTAAAGAAGCACCACCTGTAAAGAACAAATGTTAAGTGAAGCCATAAAATTCAGCTTCATTTTCCAGGTAAAAAGGGTTATGTCTGTACAAGAATACAGCTCATTTGTAAGCTCTATAAATGGTATGCTCAGGAGTGAATATAGTCACATTCAGCTCAGTGCCATAAGAAATGCAGGAGCAAGCCGACTTAGCTACTCAATTAAAACAAAAATACTGTAACACTGAATGTGAAATTGAGACACTGCATGAGATGGCTTCCCATTCCAGGACTCTCTAAAATATATTCTACATGTTGCCATTGCTCACTGCAACTCATCTGTCAGTTTTCTCAAGCATTTTCTCCACAAACCTGATATTTAAATTTAACAAAAAAAAAAATCCCATGAAATAGCTAGGTAATAATCCCAAGAACACAAACGTTTTCACCTTAGGGACATGGAGGAGCTAATAACTTAACTGTTCTCTCCTGTCTGCTGGTCAAATTGAAAGTGCAGGATGTGTGTTATCACTACATCTCTCTTTTGGGACTCAACTAATCACTCCAATTTTGTGCTATATAGGCATATTTAGTGACTTTGTACAATACTTGCCAAAAGCAAAATAACAAAATACACAAAGGTATGAGCAAAAAAATAAAAAACATACATCCTTTAATTAATAAATAACAGGAATGCAGCCATGTAAAAGCTGTTGCTATCAAACACCATTTCAGTATAGGATCACTCTATATGTCTTTGGAGAAAATAAAAAATAACTTACCACTAAAATGACGTATGTAGAAATTGTCATGGAAAAAAACCCACTCTAAAAGAAACATCACAAAAAATCTTCTGAACTTTATGACTACATATTGAAAACCAGCTAAGTGATTTTATCCATAAACATAGACATTTTTGCTCATGTTTTTGCAATGTGCAAGTTTACTGAAGTCTGAAGATCAGTCCTGTTATACCAGCCTAAACAAAAGGACTCAGAGGGAGGCATCAAGCCACCTCTCTGCATTATTGTCTGAGGGCAAGCACGTGCCTGGCCAATTCTTCTGTACAAATTTTAACATCCTGAAGGCTGCTCTAGTTTGTACCAGTTGGTGAGGTTCCAAAAGAGCTGTCTTTGTGGCCATAGCTGACAGGGACTCAGGAAAGCATCAGTCATGGCTCCATGCTGACACTGGCACCGAGACAGAATACAGATTTTTCTGGTTCTTTGCTAGAGGCATGCCACCCACAATTTTAGGAAAATATCAGGTATCAGAGTGGTGCGAAGTATTCTTGATGGCAATATTTCTGGAATTTTCTATTTTAGCTTGTTTATAAACCTATATATTCAATTACATTTTGTATTTAACATCTACATTAACATGCAGATAGTTAAAATGTACATCGTTAGAAGGAGAAGGGCTGGATCCTGGGGCAGGAGACCTAAAGGGAGAGAGTTAAAAAATATTTTTTGTATTTTTCTTTCACAATGTGCAACACTGAACTTCCAGTTTGCTATGTATTTTACATTTATTTATTTCTCTTCATATATCTTTGTTCTATGAAAGTGATGTCTATGTACCATTAAATGGATCTTCCTTTTTCCATAGACATGTAAATACAAGACATAATTATAGAACTTCTTCTGTTGAAAACAGTCATATTTTACACCTTTTTTACTCCTGCCCACTAGGTAGTGATTTTCTTTCTTACCCATGGATTACTCTCTTTCAAATCCATCATTCCCAACTACTCATTTGGTGGAGTACAGAAAGCTTTTTCAATCCCTCCTTTTTGCTGACCATGCATGTGAGGTTGCAGAACTCAGTCTTGTCATCACAAGAGAATTGTTTTGGTACAGTTTTATTGTAAATTTGAAATAATGCAATTACAACCTTATATGCAGATGTTTTGCTTACAATACCATATAACTTTTTAAAGTTTGTTTGCATCACATGGAAAGATCTCTAAGCTAAAGTAAGCAAATGCTTCTTCTCCTCTAATAAATGTGTTCATGTAGGAGATTACATCCATCTAACAGTTCAAATGATTTGTCTCCTGTCAAGACAAAGTCCTAGACAATTACGTGCTCCATGCAAACACAGAGGCAGCATCCACATGACAGGTCTCCATGTTGCCTTAGTTGGTTCAGATTACACAATTTTCTTTTTAGTAGCATGTCTCCATTTCTTTGTCAATTTTTAAAAGGAGATATAACTTTTCAGATTAAATCTTAATATGACTATAAGTCATTAAGTGGCTAGAACTCTTCAAAAGCTTGTTATAAAGACCCAGTAAGCCCCAGTCTCCCATAAAAATTATGTAGTAAATAATGTCTCATATTATATTTTCCATATGAATGACATGTTCTTTGTATTTTCAGTCATCTAAGGAAAAAGAACATCATATGGCATGGTACTCAGATGAGGCAACAATCCAAAGAGCCAATTCTGCAAAGACTGCACAGATAGGTACTTGGAGAGGAGATTCACATAATAGAAAATTAAATAAAAGTTTCCTTAGGGAAAATCCAGGTTATAAAAACAAGATTTTTCCAACCCAACAGGGAAAAGAACCCACTTGTCAGAACAGTGCAAATGAACTTTATCATCTGAAAAAAATGCAATACTAAGTCTAGGAAAAGGTGGGTAGCTGCTGTTGACACAAATGACAAGCAAGAAAGTACCCATCATTTTTAAGAGTTTAGGTAAGAGTACAGGCAAATAGGTTTATATAAAAATAAATGACTGGTCAATTAAAAATCTTTTGCTCATCAGGCAACCACAAAATCCTTTCCTTAGAGCTGCTTTTGCTCCGTACTTGAACATTCCATGGTCAAATAGAGGTAGCAAAGTAATTACCAGTATGCCTGCAAATCTTCAGAAAGCTTTATTGCTTTTAAATCATACTGCCTCATATATCTGAATAAGTATTTACTTAAAAGTAAACTTAACCTCTTGTCTTGCTTTTGCTCTTTATCTGCAGAGAAGTGAAATCCTTCAGTTCCTACTACAATTCCTGAATATAAATCTGCTTTCAAGTGTATTAATGGTAATTTTTTCATAATTTCTGTGGTAACTTTTTCCTACACAGGAACACTATGGGCATCTCTCAATTAACAGAAGCAGTTTATAAAAATAAGTAAGAGGAAGACACAAAAATTAGTAGAGGTAAGGAAATCATTTACCAGGTTACCAGAGAACAGCATACTACTGTAACTAATGAGAGCTAACACTGAGAAGACTAATCTTGTGTTCATCAGTCCTAAACTTTTCTCCTGACAGAGCATTTCTACAAGAGGTCATGGATAAAGAGGGTTGTTTTTTTCTGAGAACACAATATGAGGACTTATTCAAGCGACATTTCACTTAAAGGACTAACTGGCTCCCTGTGTCTGTTACCTTGCATTCAGGAGACTCCAGTCTAGCTGATCTACACACTCAGGTATCTCCTTCTGATCAAATGGTTTACCCAGTATTACAATTTTTTTTCTTCAATTGATATCCAGAAGCCTCAAAGCTTAGGTTATATAGAAATTACTACTTCAGTTTACTCTGGCTTTCATTCATGATGAGGAAGCACTTTAGGGTACTAAAAACCTTTTTCTACCCAGTTATCAAATAATTTTGAAAGCAACTGTGATCAGATCAAATATGTGATTTGCATCAGCATAATTTTAATGCCCCATAGACATTCCTCAAAACCCAAAACTTTTAATTCCTCTACATTTTGGGACATCAAAAATGTAAAAAATACAAATAACACAATTTTCATAGAAACAAGTTATTATGCTGATTACTCTGGAAATACGATGGAGCAAATGGAAATTATGTATATCACTGTAATTCTAAGCTATCACTTAGTAGAGCAGACAGTCTTAGAGTTCAAATCCCTTCATTCCACTTAGACAATGTGCTGCATTGCATTCTTCCAATTTATTTATCACCTTCTACAGACCAAATTTGTAACACTTTTCATTCAAGGAAATCTGGAAAACAAACAAGGAGATAGAAACAGTACTGGAGTGCATTGCTCTAACCCCCAAACTATTAAATGTCTAAGGAATCAGAATATCCTGAGCTGGAAGGGATTCACAAGAATCATTGAAGTCCAACTCCTGGCCCAGCACAGGACAATGCCAAGAGTCACACCACATGCCTGACAGCATTGTCCAAACACTTCCTGAACTCTGTCAGGTGCGGTGGCATGATCATTTCCATAGGGAGCCTGTTCTTGTGAACGACTACCCTCTGGGTGAAGAACTTTCTCTTAATATTCAACCTAAAGCCCCCCAACACAGCTTCGGGCCGTTCCCTCATACCATTCTCTGGTCACCAAAGAGAAGAGATCAGTAACTGCCCCTCACCTTCCCACAGGAGGAAGTTGTATAATGCAATGAGGTCTCCCCTCAGTCTTCTGGATGAACAACTTGTGGCACTAAACCTGCATTATCTGGGAAAGCTGTTGTTTAAACATGTCTTAAAATGGCTTTTGGTGGTCTCTTTGCAAACACGTGTTTCTTCTTCCCAACACCCCCCAGGACAAGTGTTATCCCATGCAAGAATGTATCCTGAGGTGTTCTCATTGGTCCCTTGTTAACCCCTTCCTGTGATTGGGTGTTCCTGTAAGCCCCTTGAGACTTCTAATTGGTTACTTTGTGAATCCTCCTAAACCCTATAAATGTAACATCCCCAACAATAAACTCTCTCTTGCCTCCTCTCCACGCCCGGTGTGCTGTCTCTGGGACACCGGGCCTGCAGCCCCGGTGCCTGCCATGGGACCACGTGCGTGGGGGGAGGAGAGGGCACCTCTCCCCTCCAGGCTCGGGGCCTGAGAAACCCCTGGAGTTCCCTTTCCCCATCCCTCAAGATGTCGGAATGGTTCTTCAGATGGAGATGGAACTAGAACTGGGCTCCCCCACGTCGTGGGTGGGGAAAGGGATCCAGAACAACTAAGTGACCTCAGATGCTCCTCATATGGCCTTCCCTCTAGGCCCTTCACCAACTCTGTAGCCCTCCTTTGGATGCTTTCTAACAGCTTTATGTCCTTCTTCTATTGTGGATCTCAGAACTGCACACAGCACCAGCGCAGAGCAGAGTGGGACAATCCCCTCCCTCAACTGGCTGGCAATGCTTTGCCTGATTCCCCCCAGGACAGGGTTGGCCCTCCTGGCTGCCAGGGCACTGCTGACTCATATCCAGCTTGCTGTTGACCAGGACCCCCAGGTCCCTTTCCATGGCACTGCTTTCCAGCATCTCATTCCCCAATCTGTACGAACATCCAGGGCTGCTCCATCCCAAGAGCAGAATCCAGCACCTCCCCTTGTTGAACTTCCTATGGCTGGTGATTGCTCAGCTGTCTGATTTGTCAAGATCTCTCTCCAAGGCCTCTCTGCCTTTGAGGGAGTGAACAGCTCCTCCCAATTTAGTGCTGCCAGTAAACTTACCTAGTACACATTTGAGTTCTCAGTCCAAGTCATTTATGATGTTGAAGAGCACAGGGCCCAAGATGGAGCCCTGTGGAACCCCACTAGTGACAGGTCACCAGTCTGATGTCACCCCATTCACTATTACCCTCTGTGCTTGACCTGGGAGCCAATTGCTCATCCGTCACATGACGTGTTTATCCAGCTGTGTGCTGGACATTTTGTCCAGAAGGATTCTGTGAGAGACAGTATCGAAAGCTTTACTAAAATCCAGAAAGATTACATCAACTGCCTTCCCTTGATCAGCTACATGGGTTACCTTGTCAAAAGGAAATCAGGTTGGATAAGCAGGACTTTCCTCTCATGAAGCTGGGCTGGCTGTGACCAATGACTGCATTGACTTTCAGGTGTTTTTCAATACCTCCCAAAATAGTCTTCTCCATAACTTCACCAGGTACTTAAGTGAGATTGATAGGCCTGTAGTTTCCAGGGTCATTCCTCTCACTGTTTATGAAACTTTGGACAACATTAAGACCTTGTTTAAAAAGATGTTTACAACCTTCATTTTTGTTTAAGAAGAAGGAAGAACAACTGTCCATTTCTCATAACACTACTGTAAGAGAACTTCAAGAATATGTAGGATTGTGTTCCACAGAACTTACAGCACTTCAAAGGGTTTTTTCTTTACACTAACTCTCCACATGCAGCTGGGAATAGGCAGAATCAAGGTCCACAGGCTCAGCTGTGTTCTCTGTCTTCAAGACATGATTCCACAATTTTCCCTGAACAGCATGGTTTGAGGATTATTTGAGTGCTACTTAGCTGTAATATATTCTAAGCTTCTGTAAACATATAGACATGCAGTATTTGCTGTATTGGATTGGTTGGTCAGGGCTACCTCTAGACATATAGAAGATAGGAAAATGTTAACTACACTTAAGGAACGATGGTGCCATCCAAGCTGCCCTTTGAGAACTATAATACTAAGCACTATTTTAAACACAATCACACTCAAAATAAAGCATGTAAATAGTATCTAGGACTTCATTAAAAATAAATATAATTTTTCATCCTTACTTATCACAACAGATCTTTAACACAGACTTCTCTGATTGAATAAAAACTGTCTGTGGGGCATACAGGAAGAGATTGCTCCTCAATTGCTATTCGGATAGCAGCATCCCTTAAATTCTTATTCCCAGGCACCCAGTTTTACTTTGAAAGCTCCTTTGATAAATATCTGATTTAATTTCTGGACAATTCAGGAGAAGCACAAACTATGCCTTTTGCATTCTATTTCTGACTCATAAGTAGTCTTACAAATTGTTTACATTTTCCCTTTAATTTTCCTATCTGTATCCTGGAGTAAAAATATTTAACTGCTGCAAAGAATTAAGTACTGTTGATTGCTATATAAATGCCAACTGTGGTAAGAAGAAAATGGAACCTGGATGAGATCCTGGAAAAACAATATCACATGGGCAAGAAATGAAAGAATTGAAAAATAAGGGATAAAAAAGATTTAAGAATACCAAGAAGAAATTAATAACATGTAAAACAACTGCTTTTAATCTGCTTGATTCCCCTAGTTTGTCAGTTCCTCTACCTCAAGAGAAAGATAAGATAGATATTAGGTGAACTCAAATTTCATTATGAAGCCATACCTACCCGGAGAGGAAACAACGACTCCCTGAAGTGGACATAGAGTCTCTAGCATATTAGACTTCAGACACACAGGACTGAGCCTGTTCTGACTGTAACGCTCTGGGAACAGAATAGTAGTTCTACAAACTGAAGGGTTTTTTTGCTGATAATTTCCACTGATACCTGAAATTTCACTCATGTTTAGGGTAAATATCAGGCCTTTGACACTTAGCAAATGAATACCTTAATCCACAACCAGTATAAACAACATTTCTAAGAAAACATTGTATTTCTGTCTTTTCCCCAGTGAAGGAAAAAGTGTGTGCTCTTGGAAATTGGTCTGTTTTTCAAAATTGCACCTTGTGGTTCTCAAAACAATAAAGAAAAAACCAATCTCCTCTGTTTTCATAAGCAGAATATCTCTTTTAGCAGCTGATCTTTCCTTGTATAGGGTGCCTCTTAGCAAAAATGACCACTAAATAAATAAATTGTGCCTCTTTCCCTTCATCTGCATCTTGCTCCTAAAATGCCTCATTTTTTTACTTAATTGATCAGCGTTATTTGGATGAATGTGTTTGCACAGCTTTGGCAAGCCAATGTGGGCTTTTTCCTTCTCATGCTGGAAGGAGCCATTTATTTCAAGAGTTAAACAGCCACAGGGACCCTTGAGATGTTCCACATCCTCTAGCTCTGGTATGCACTCTGCTGAGCTTTGAACGATACCCTATGCAGCAGCCCCTTTGAGGATATGGTTATGTAAACCATACAGACTCTTTTCCTACCTATACTAAAGGCCTAGTGTCTCCAGGAAAAAACTAACGATTCCTATAATTGGAAAAAATAACTGCTAGAAAGAATCAACAACAGGAAAGGACTGAAATGGATAGGTAATCCAAACACGTGCCTGAAATTCCATTATTCATAACATAATTGGTACAAACGTTCTTAACAAAGCTCCACTGTTAGTCACACATACCATTGTTTACAGTGTTGTAATGCTCAGATTAACACAGATATATCTGTACCTCAAGTCTGGGACGTTTGTGGTATAGCATAAGTCAACGTCCTGCCCCACATCTGTTTATTTTGCTGCCTTCTAAAACAGAAGAGAGAGTCAGCAACAAAGATGAAGATCCCGTACGTCCTGAAGTCCCAGAGCCGCAGGGGTTTCTTTTGGAAACTGGGATCATTAAGTGAAAAACACTGTGAAATAAGCCTTTTAAACACAATAGCCAAAATATTTTCTCAGTCATTAAGTGTAGCTCAGGAATTTTTTCCCTTGAATCACTCCTTTTTCTCAGAAAACAGAAATTAATAACATCCCTTGTGTCACCATGTGTGATGGCTCTGTGTAACTTAATCTTGTGATTTCTCCCATTCAGTATATACATGCAGCCACTTAGACACAGCAAAACGTTTAGTGTGTGCAGGAGAGATCTGATTTGGACAAGGTATATTAAACCCTACATTTCCATTATTAATTTACATAGCCTTTCACTTCTGGAAACAGTGACTTGTCAGGCCAGTTGCTCTCTACTTCTTCACTTAAAGACAAACAATATTTCATGACCACACTTCAACAGTTACAACATCTAAGAACATTTTACTCACTTCTAAAAGGCTCCACAGAAAGTTATCAGATTTATTTTGACAGACAAAGTATATTTTTACACCTGCCAGTCCAGACTCCTTTCTTAACAGCCAGTTGGTCTGCTGTTATTATAAATTCTGATGCCCTTTTTTGTTAAGCATGTATTATGTCACTGTAACGGCAGGGACAGAGAAAAAGTGAGTTAAGGAAGGAAAACCGATCAAGGATGAAGGTAAACAGAAAGGAAAACACACATT
Source organism: Manacus vitellinus (assembly GCF_001715985.3). Lineage (NCBI taxonomy): Eukaryota > Metazoa > Chordata > Aves > Passeriformes > Pipridae > Manacus > Manacus vitellinus. The sequence goes on from NW_021940750.1 coordinate 10,735,194, forward strand.
CCTAAAAGGTTCTTTCCTGGCAAGGAAATGAAGGTGTAGGTTGTATGAAGGGTATTGGGGATCAAGGAATTGAGGGATCCATCTGTATTGACTGAAGAAAAGATTTCTGGATGTAAGACATTTGCTATTACTGGAAGAGGAACAGAAGGGACAGAATACAGAACCTCTGTAAAATGAATAGACCCAAAGGACACTAAAACACAGCATTCCAAATAATTTAGGAAAAACAACATTGAGGGCAAACATTTCCTTTATATAACTTGGCAGGCCAGTGCTAAAAATTGAAATGTGGATCTCTAGCACTTGGCAACACCAGATGGCCAAAAAAGGCCTTGTATGAATACTACGCAAAGCAACTGTGAGTTTTAATTCAATTTATCACAAAACTTATGAAAAGAAAGATCTTCTACTCTGCCAAATTTTAAACAGTTTTTCCCATCTGTTTTCTTCAGTTTTTTGTTACTGCCATCAAGACTTTTTAATTTTAATAAATATTGCATATCAAATACTAACAATTGTTTTCTATTTCAAAATATTATTCAAGCAACATAGAATTAATAGCACAATGATCAGAATGTTCCCAAATGTCTGTTAATAATTCTGTTAGAAGTTAACTTATTGGTAGTGGGTCAGTCCTGGAACAGCAAGACTTGGAGAAAATAGTCTATCCATACATTATTATCAGTAAATGCACATTCTTTGTCACACAGGCAAAGTTCAGCCAAATGATCTTACTAGTTATCAGTCCACTAGCTCAACACCAGTGTTGAAAATATTCCCTATGAAAGAAAAGTATTTTTGATACTTAATTTATGCCACTTTTCTATGAACTAAAGCTATGGTCCATTTTCCTAAAGAATGCATCTTTCTGAGGTCAAAATACTATAGATTTTGAGCAGTCACAAGACCTTGCACATACCTACAGGTTTAGCCTCAACTTGAAACATCCTGACATAGAACAGTAGATTGAAATTGGTCTACCTTAAGGCCACTGCTTATGAAATAAAATATTCTCAGGTTCATAAATAATCATCAAAGTTACAGCTTACTAAAACTGTGAATCAAACAAATAGGAACTGGCCTAATTCACCTAGCAAATCAAACCATGTCTGGAAAGTAGGGGGGAGAGTTCTACATGGAGCAGATCAATTCCATGACACAGATCCCGTTCACAGTTTGACAATAGTCTATCCTGAGGCTTTAGTCCAAGCCTTGACCTTAGCAATGCTTAGCTTCCTAGCTTGTTGTGAGGTATCAACGGTGACCTAGATATAGTCAACTTCAAACAACTTCTTAGTTTGTTTATTTATTCTTTGTGATGATAACACTTTACCAATGGCTTGCAAGAACAAAGGAAGATGCCAAACCAAGTTTTTCAGAAGAAAAGATGCTGTAGGCTCCCCACTGCTGCAGGGGGAATGGCCAGGCCTTCACAGAGAATTTGAAGAGCAGTCAACAGTGGACCTGAGGTAGGAGAAGACCAGTTTTGGGGCATGTGGGTTGCCTCTACCCTGAAACAAAAGTGACTTCTTTTTCCCTTTTCAGGAATTTTCTGATCACTTTAAGTGGTAGAATGTATTTTTTAATTTTAAAATATTGTAGCTATTCTATTATAAACACAATTGCAAGGACAATTTCAAGTTATTTTCTCTTTGAGCTGCATGCAGAACCCAGTATTAGTATAATATCACATATTTTAGCTGCATGTTCTATATTTTGCCATTTCGTCCTCTGTCATATGAATTAGATTTTACAGAAATCAATAACCTTATGGACAGTCATGGCAAGAGTACCTCATTCTATTTTTTTCCTTGAAGTTCATCACTCACTAAATGCACTTAATAAACCACAACTTAGTTAAGGAAAAAGGTTAGTATTAATTTTTAATACAGAAAATTAAAAGCATATTTTTAAGGAAATACCTTGGTGTGCACCAAAGAGCAACTCGAACTTAATAATATGCAATCTTTTCCTCTTTGTTTGGGTTTCTCCCAGTAAAAGAGAAGTTTGTAGAAGATAAAAAAGTGAATTATTTGAGAGATTAAGAGAGCAGAAAATGACATGTCAAACAACCTCCTTCATTTATTGCTGAGTAAACCTCTAGCTTCTTTTTCACCACATTTATTTCTCAAAAATACGCATTTCAATTTTTAGTATAGGCAAAGGAGCTCTAGAAGGTTTCTGATTTTTTTATGATGAGCAGATATGAAAGATGGATGGGTCAAAGATACTATTTCTGCCTCTGTTCTGAATGGTGTTTTATTTAAAAAAGCTTATTTTCAGCCGCAAGAATTATTCAGTTATGAAAGCAAAAGCCCACAGATTTCAACAGAGCAAGAAGCTGGTAGATTTTATGATCTAGGACATGCAGGTTTCTGAAGAAGCATCAATTTTCATTATAAGATCTAGAAATTTGTCACATCCTACTAGGCATAATTGCTTCATCATCCAATGAAAAATCCACTTGTTTAATTTCTTTGTCTTTCCTTTGCCATTTCATTGGACTAGATGATTGCATTGAAGCTCTTAAGGTTTATCAGGCAGCAAATCCTGACAAAAGTTATCCCTACAGAAAGTTTGATAGGAAATTATGCTCTTTGCAACTCAAAGGAAAGAAACTCAAGGAACACAGACTGAAAAGAATTGAAAGTGTGTCAAGTCACCAAAATAAGACCATTTTTAGGACCTATTGATCAGGTAATTATAGATTTATTCCTGCAGCTTTGGATCAGTTGTCAGGAAAGCCTTGGAAAAGAGTAAAAAAACCGGTCAGTATACCACATCTTGAATCAAGGATAGCCAACACGGCCTCAGGAAGGGAAGGGCATGCCTCGCTTACTTGCTGGAATTGTTTAAGCCTGTGGCTGCCAATACAAACACAGGGAATGCTGTGGGTACTGTGCACCTGGATTTTCAGAAAACACTCACCAGAATTCCTAACTGAGATTACTGTTTAATGTGCAAAGCCATAGTCTAATTCAAAAAGGGCAAAGGGGCCCTCACAGAAGTAAAAGACTGCCCCTTAGGCAGGAAACAAGGCAAGCCCCTGTAAATTGCAGAGAGGTTTCTGGTGTTAAGAGTTGGCCTTACTAATAAGCTTATAAATGCTGCATGAGATGGAATTGGTAAGTACTTACACTTGGAGAGAATGACTTATGATACATCCCAAGGCACAAATAGAACATTGTATTATTAAGCACGAAGGCTCTAAATCAAATTGTAATTTTGCTATTGGTATAAAAGCAAAAGTAAATTTCAGCACTAAAGAATATCACAGCAAAGGGCACAGTTGTAAGCTCATGCACAAAGCCACTACAAAGCTTACTAGAAACACAGGCTTGAACGCAGCAACAAAGTTTTAAGCCTGAGCCTCTGAGAAAGAAAAACTCAAGAGTAACTGTGAAGCTGTAAAGAACTAAATTGTCAATTTAGCTACAGAATTGAACAGAAAAATCCAAATTTGGTTCGATCTGAAATGCAAGCGGAGAAAAAAATTAAGGTTAAAAAATATTGAGAACTAGGAAAAACTGATTCAATTCTTCCTGGATGTTGCATTTCCAAATACTAGTAAAAAAGGCAAGGTAACAATGTTATGAAATAAGAAATGGGAAAAAATTCTCTTTTATCAACTGTGCAATTGAAAGCACTCACTCAAAATTAAGAAAACACATATCCCCTGCCATTTTCCTAGTTCCCAAGAGTCTGACTTGAACAAATGCACTATAAAGGGGGGTTTTATACCATTCAATGTATTTGTTCTTCCATTGAAATTATTCTCCCTGAAAAAGGTATTTACATATTTATTTAGTTGCAGAGGGGTAAAAAGAGTATTTTCTGACTAGTGGAGAAACATTCTAGTCCCTGATTTAATTATTATTTTACACTAAGTAAATTTAGTTAATTTAACATTGACATCTTTAAATTGGACTAGTCTTTCTTCCAATTAGAAAAACTAGAGCATTCTGTGCAAACCTCTTCAACAGAGGACACTCTGTGGTCTGGGGAACTCAGTCTTGGATCACCCAGCATTTTAAGTATCATAACCCCTACTGGATTAAGACAGCTGTCCACTTCAATTCCCGGTAAACTTGAGGAATCATTTCACAGATTTCATCTCTCTGGTTATCATAAAAATCTACTCCCATTATCCCAGTGCAGACAATATGAAACTCAAAGTGTATTAGTATTTTTACAAAGCCTAGTCTACAGGTATGCATTTTAAAGATAAATCACAGAAGACATTGCTTGATTTCTGCAAAATCACCAGAAACTTTTGTTTTATCAATCTGTAAAATGAAAAAAAAAAAAAAAGACTAATCATGGTAATAGCTAGAGACACTTGTATGATAAATGAAATAATTTTCAATCTGTAATAGTTTTGGAGATTATCAATTCAATTGTCTTGTACTCATTTTTGTAGGTTAAAACATGTATTTGATTCATTAAACAAAAACACTTTAAGGCTTGATCCTATACAAACAAGTAGAGGTAACACAGGGGAAAACACAGCCCTCACTGGTGTAGGAGCATAATGCTGCCATCCAGCATGATTTCTTTTCAAGGTAGGAACACTTCCACCGTGGCTGTCACTTTTATTAAGAGAAGCAAGTACCCGCATTTCACCAAATCTGCAGCCTGATAATGAAATACTGCAAAATATCAGACAGGGACTGGAGCTCTGTCGCAGATGATTCAGTGTTTTGAGAGTTCCATTCAGTAGCAACTCAGTTCTTTATATTCACACAATGGGATTAAAAGAAACAGGAGTTTATATCAGTAATTAATTTGCATGTTGAAGATTTTATTGAAACCTTTATCCCTTCTGGTTACATCCAGCCCTCTATTTCAATAACCCTAAAAAGAAATAAGGCTATTGCCACAAGACCTTGTGGTTTACCTCTCAATGCATTTTGCATATATTTAATACTGTCTTTATCATGCCAAACCCACAAAACTAGGATGGGGTAAATCAGCAGCAGATATTTTGAAACAAAAAACAAACATTATTGTGTTGCATGTTTATACTACTACTTTTTTTCTCATGCAATCAACTATGTGAGAATGAAACTTCACATTAAAATAATTTTTTGCAACATCAGGGGTTTTTTTTTTAGGTTGGGACTGTGGCCTCAAATTACACTGAAGGGATTAACTGAATGAATGAAGGACAAGTTGATTTTCTGTGTACTACAGAAAATACTGGTAACAATGGAACAGTATTTTGCAAAAGAGCAGAGAAATGTACAGTTACACATACATCACAAAGTGATGCAGTGTTTGTTCACTGAAAGTTTGTCATAAATCATGGATTAATGTAATTTTGCAGCGTAATTACAGTACTGTCCTTCAGGAAGGCATGATACTGATAATTTAGAGACTACATTAAGTAGTAAAAGCCCTGGCAAGTTCTAATTCTAGAGCATCAGGTCAGCAAATGCAAAAATGGCAAAAGACAATTTTAAGAAAGGTTTTTGAAAACCTCAGTGGAAGAGCTGTGAATCCAGATTTCATTTAACACAAACCACTAAAGCCTGGGGAGAGAAGGCGTTCCTCAGGATGGCCCTGGTTTTGGCACTGTGCTTGCTGTTTAAATAACACAGTCGGGGTATGTGTTTTCTTGTACTAAACTAAATCAGCAAATCTTTTTTTCTTCAAAACAAGAGAAAACCAGGCATCACATTCAGGATCTTTATCTTTGTGGTTGGGATAATGGAATCAGACAAGTGATCATTGTTTGAATCAATCTTTACAGTACACGGTAAAGTATAGGATACAGGCAAATGGCAAGTTAGGGGGAAATCATCATGTGACACCCCCAAGAGAGGTGGAGAGAATTTAGCTTAGCATATTGCATGGTTCTTCTCATTGCTACATAGACTACCTACAGAGATAGCCAAGCCTGTATGTTAAGTGTCACAGGTACATTACAGCCATGGGTATTACAAATAAAAGCACAAGGTTGTAATTTCAGCTTGTGAGAATGCTACATTACCTCATGTAACTTTTAAGATAATGCTCAAAAGTAGCAAGCTCTATGGGTTTTTAGTCCTATTAAATTGTCAAATGGAATGATGGCAGCTATCCTCAAAGAAAAGGGTTATTGTTTACTTTTTTCTAATTAACTAAGCACAATTAACAACCTTTCTGACCTTTACTAATTGTGGACAGTTTCTCATATTTTGTGCAGTATCATTACAGGACTTTCAATTGTTAGTCCTGCATTCCTTGTCACCCACAAGAGCTCAGAACTGCTGCATGCAAACCAACACTGGTACGGCTCCAGCAGCATCCCGGCCACGCCTGCATGCACAGCTATGCGTAGGGCCCTACAGAAGGAAGCCATCAGCATGCTCCACATAGTCATTATGTACTCAACCCCTCCTTCCCATCAGAAGTGCCAGTATTACAGCCACATCCATCTTCAGAGGGATGGGCAGAATGCATCCATAAAATTAGTTTGGTCTAGACCTGTTTGTTTCACATATATTGTTAGAACTCGGTGCTCATCTCAACCAGTTCAGCTTCTCTCCTTACAGTAGGTAAAGTAGATTTGAATGCTAATGGAAGTAAAACAAAAACTTTGCAACCCTGTAAAACTGTTTCCAATGCACCCTGCATTTAATGAGTGTCTGCTGTAACGATGACCAGATCACTCCTATTCTCCATTCCTGGATGCTAAGAACTGATGCTACTGCCTCTGGATGGAGATCTGCAGGGCTCCGGGGTCCTCTGAGTCTTGCGACAGGGACAGCAAAGCACTTCCTTGCCAGTCAAGGTGCAAACACTCCCACCTCCCATTTCACACTGGGAAGTCTTCATCTGTTCTGACAGAGTCACTCACAGATTGGTTCTGTGGGATGATTGTTCTCTCCAGTCCCATTTTCACATAAATCACAATGTGGACAACAAAGTGATAATTACGGTCAGATTGCTAGGTAGTTTTGTATATGAGCAGATAAAGCACAGTTAATACAAAAATCTGCTTGCTAAAATCTTGGGATTTTTTTGTTCTTCCTTTTAGATGTCTTTAACACTTAAAAGGTTCCTTTGTGCCATGTACACATCCACAGTGTGGATGTAGATGGAGGAGGAAGGCAAACAATCTTGATTTATTGGGGTAAAAGAACTCCAAGAGTGTGCCTGCTTCAAAAGTTAACGTCACTGTTGGTAAGACTACTAATTATGGTAAGGTGCCTTGGAGTTACATGAGGAATACAGCACTGGAATCAGCGATAATTCCAAAAGTACATACTTATTTTTAGAGATGATCCACACAACTCCAAGAACACTGGGTTACAAAACCTAACTCTTCGCTACTTTTTGGCATTTAAAGGTACTAAGTGCAAGACTCCTGAGAAGACACAGTGCCACACTTGCTCACAGATTTTGTTTCTGAAAGTTTTTAAAAACAAGAAATGAATTAATAATACCACTGCAGAGAATTTCATGTGTATCTTGTAGTTTGACAGGATAGGAAAAGAAAAAAAATTTTTTTTAAATCTTCAACTTAAGTTAGAAGCACAGATCAAATAACTGAATGATAGAAAGACATGTAACAGCTAAAAGTCATAAAGAATAGAAATAAAATAAAAAATAATAAAAGTCATAAAAGCAATAGAACCCAAGGGAATAGCATGAAGCTCTGTCAGGGGAAATTTATGTTGGATATTAGCAAAAGGTTCTTCATGCAAAGGGTGGTTGGGCACTAGAACAGGCTCCCCAGGGAAGTGGTCACAGTACCAAGCCTGACAGAAACATTCTCAGGCATATGGTGTGATTCTTGGAGCTGTCCCGTACAGGACCAGGACTTAGACTTGATTATCCTTGTGGATCCCTTCCAAATTAGGATATATTCTGATTCTATTCTATGATTCTTTCTGTCTGAATTAACACAGGAATCTTATCTTGAAGTTAAATACCCATATATGTATTTTGCAGGATATCAGGATATGACCTGATCTGACCTCATTACTTATCCCTTGTTTCAGAGGTAATTATTACCTCTGAAAGTGTCCTAATCACAAGTACAGACGTTTGGACATGCTTCTTAAAGGCCGGATATAGGGAGCCAGCATCCAGGAACAGAACAGCTCTGAGAGGGCTATAGTCCCAAAATTACTTTTTCAACTCAGCAAATCCACCAGTCTGGATATGCCCCATCCCTGTTTTCCATTTTATGCAGTAAATGAACATGGGTCTTATTGTGATTGAGGTAGGAAGTATACTACATCCTGAAGTACCTTCCGAATACAGTCATCATCTCATCACCTCTTTGTAAAGAGAATTATTCAAGTTATGAAACAACTAAAATGCCCTGAATTACCTTCTGGCTTCTGTGCAAGAATAAGTAGGATTGACAAAAAGAACTTCTGCTGGGCATTAATCCTCTGTTGACAGAACTGTCATACTTCGTCAAGTACATTTGATGTAGATAATGATTTAGGGTCTGTAAAATACCAATGTTGATAGTTACAATTTTTAGCTGTCAGATTATATTCTTCTACCAGCAATCTGTTTTCTACTAAAAACTTTAAATGGTTCTCTGAATTATAAAGGGAAAAAAGTGAAACAGGAAGATACCATGGACAAAGCTGTAATTACAGAATGTCCTGGTGACAACCAGCAAGCTCTGGAGCCTTGTCCTTCTGGTTAGTTACGATGTCATCATCCCCTCAACATTCAATGTTTACAGGGCTTTACGTCAGGGCCTATCATTTATTCTATATATTAACATCTAAAACTATACCCATGATATAACCTAGTCATTGGGAAAGGCCACAAACCCTGCTATGGTACATCTCAATGCCAGTGCTGCAGCTTTACTGCATCTGCAACCAAATCATAGAAAACACATGGTTTTTAAAACTGATCACTGAGGAAAGTCAGAAAAGCACTCCTAATTGAAGGTGCTTTGAAGTAATCAATAGCTCTGTACTTCTGGTGCTGTGCATTTTAAAAAGTGTCTGCAAAGAATGTTAATTAATTAACCCATATCCACTCCACAGCAGGCAAGTCAGTCCTACTGGACATATGTCTCATTTAAAGCATTAAAATGTATGAGCTGAGGTTTGGATGTTAGGTTTTGGTTCCTATTTTTCCCATGTGCCAAACCAGAAACAGATGGGGAATATCTGTTTCTGATTTCTACTGCAGTGTATAGATCAGGAGGAGCTCCACCGAGTAAAGTCAGATTACATATAAATGATTTGCCTTGTAAATATTGCAGAGGATGTGGAATTAGAGCCCTGCAGCTTGTTTCAGACCACAATATCTCCCTCTCTCTTTAATGTCTCAATAACAAACTTCTCATAGCTCTGTTTCTAAAACGGAAGACATTATTCCCAGTCAGAACTAACCCTGCCCAGAAGTAAAAAAAAAATATTTTTCAAGTTTAGGAAAGAAGACTTCTTTTTTTTTCTGCAAAGCCTCCCATGACTGTGTTATCTAGCATATTGCTAGGGAAAAAGTTATTTAAAAAGAAAATTATAGCACTGGAAAGTCAAGATCTAGCATTTGACAGAGTATTTGCTACTGCCCTTGAGATTCTTTCACTTCGGATCCAAGATATTGAAAGTGCCATATTGTGATTTGCTCTACATTATAAACTAGCAAACCTCTAAATAAAACAATATTTTAGCACTAGGAAATACATAGGAAAATCTTGCAACACCCATAGAAATGTTGCTCACATACAGGCTTAACTGGGTACCTTTTTTAAACGTCTAGGTAAACACTTAAAAATAATAAATGCACCAACACAGAACCATTTTTGTGCCCGCATCCTCCTCCGTAGAGACAGAGAATTTTTTTCCCTCCTACCTTTTGAAACCTACACTTGAAATGTTTTAAAACTATTATATCAGGAGTTAAGACCTGAAAAGGCAGTTTTCCCTCAGGCGTTTCCCGTTTGCTAACAGGCCGGGTAGGCAGAGGGGAAGGTGCCTGGGCTGCCTTTCACAGCCCCTCTGCGAGTTACCTGCGCCGAGAGCCACCCCAGAGGCTCTGCGGGGGCGGAATGTCTGAGCAGGGCTCCGGCCGTCCTGCGACCGGAACTCGCCGCCCGAACGGCCTCTCGGCCGCGCTGCTCCCGCACCCAGGGCGGGGGGGCTGTCGGGCATTTGCGGGGCTGTTTGCCCGGGAGTTGCCGGCGCGGGGAGTGCGGCGGCTGCGGGGAGTGGCGGGGCCTGCGGGGAGTTGGCGGGGCCTGCGGGCACTGTGGGCCTGGCGAAACAGTGTTGGGGCTGCGTGGCCACTACGGGGGGACTGCGGAGTTTGCGGGGGCCTGTCGGGGATGGCGGGGCTGGCGGCACAGGCGGGGCGCGTGGAAGTGCGGAGCGCGGGGAGTGGCGGAGCTGCGGGGAGTGCGGGGCCTGCGGGGCCGCGGGGCCCTGCGGGCACTGCGGACCGCGGCAACTTGCGGGGCCTGCGGGAAGTGCCGGGCTGCGGGCCAGTGCGGGGCCGGGGAGTGCGGGGGGCTCCGGGGGGAAGTGCGGGGGCTCGGGGAGTTGCGGGCCTGCGGGCAGTGCGGGGCTGGCGGGGAGGCCGGGGCTGCGGGAGGCCGGCTGCGGGGAGGGCCCGGGCTTGCGGGCAGTGGGCGGGCCTGGCGGAAGTCGCTGGCACGACCCCCTCAAGCGACCCGCCCCGGCGGGCCGGAACCGGCCCCCCTCTTCTGCCGCTCCGTGGCCAACGCCCCCCCGGTGCCCGCGAGCGGGTCGGGGCAAGGCGGTCCAGGGCCACGGGTTGGGAAGTGCACGGCCCCCCGGGCCACGCAGGAGCTGGTAGCTCTCTGGGCCTTCGGGAGATGCGGGAGTTGGCAGACAAAGACTACCAGGAGTTACCAGGGGGTTAAAAGATAAAATATATTTTTTTACTCTTCAAATAAAGGGTAAAGCTGTTGTAAATAAGATCTGAGAATGCCACTGTGGTGTTAAAAAATTTACGGGTACACCAATGCGCACGGGCATCCTTTTTCTCACTCGGTATCACCGAGGCGGCCCCTCAGTCCACGGAGCTGCACTGACCCAGTTCCTGCGGAGAGCACTAAGCGCAGCTCCCACTGGGCACCTCTGATCTCTGGTCTCTTACCTTGCAAGTGAGTGCAGAAGCCTCAAAAAATGAAATTCAAGTAGTAAAAATATTCAAGCAATCAGGTCTTTTAGGTCTTCTGCTTCTTCCATACCAGAAATGAGCCTAAGGGGATACAAGATACAACATTTCACCTTAGCTGAGCCAAACCAAACCCGGGCTGGCAACCATTGGAACTCCTGCACATCCCTGACTGCCAGTGAGATGATGGCTTTCCCTCTGCCCTTCGTTCAGCAAAACATCTGAGGCAACTGCCAGTACTCAAATTCGGGTAGTCCGTTGTTTTGTTATTTTCTTAATCTTGATAAAGGGATGACTGATCAGAACAATTATGGGAAATAAATTTTCATTCAGAACCCTGTCCACCTGAGGGAGGTGGAGATAGAGGGCAGGCAGTATTTTGTGCTAAATGAGTACAGACTGAGAATAAACAGCCAACAACCTTCAATCAAATCTTAAGAACAAATTTGAAAGAACGTTTATGACATTAGCCAAAATTACCTAACAGGTCACTTTAGGAAGGCTATATATGCACAGGGAAAATCCAGGAACTTTTGAAAAAAAGAACCAAATTCTTTCATTAGCATCAGTTGTCTTAAATAAACAGTGTACAAAAATGAGGCTTCATGTTAAATACCATCATTTTAATGGTTTTCAACAAAAGGAAATGGAAAACTTTGGTGAAATTAACCTGACAGATGAGGTAGCAGAATTGCAGTTTTAAAAATAATATCCTTCCACAAGATCCAAAAAAAATGAAACAGTCCTGCATTTTTCTGTAAGCTCCTTATTTTATTTTCTGTTGCTTTGACTGGCAAGCCCAAATATTTTAGGATGAATTTTATTACTGAGGAAAACAACATGATTATTTAATGAAGATTATGTTGGAGATGCATCTCATACCTCTAATAGCATATTACTAACTTCAGCAAAAAAGTTTATTCAGCTGTTCTTCTCATTAAAAACTCAGCAGATCAACAAGAAAGTTAGAGCTATTTTTTTTCCAGTGTTTTTTGAAATTAACATTCACAGAAATTAGAATTTCTGCAAATATTTTACCTTTACTAAATCTACAATTTCTGGTAAAGATTCCAGTGACAAAATGTAGAGTGGATATTAGTCAGAAAGATATTCTCTTGAACTATATCCGTGTGACTATTTTATCATTTTCCCCATTGATGGTTATTGTGACATGAAGTTGATTGGATCCCATGAAGTAAATATTGTGGAGAAAAGGAAATTATGGAAATGTGTATTTCTGCTTTACTTGGGATTTTGAAAATATCTCCCTCATGAATTTACTGTGTGAATTCACACACTTGCTCTTTACACTCCAAGATTTACGTTTCAGTCTACCAGAAGGACTGCATTGCAAATTTAGTCCAAACCTCTCAATGACCCATTTTAAGATACTACTCAGATCTGCTAAACAGTGGCACAGACTTGTCTAGAGGTTGCCATCAAAGATAGCAAATCTCTTGAGCAACCTGAAATGCAGGACTCTTGCTGAAGTAAATAGTATTTCAGATCCTTCTGATTTGTGTAAATGTAATGGTCATTAGAGCAGTTTCAGGAACAGTTATTACAGAGGGAAGAGTGAACATTAAGAGGACCCTACTTGTTCCCTCACAGCATTACCTGGAGTTACCTAAACACCAGTGCATGGTTGGATCAATAACTTGATTGTTATGGATGGGGAGAAAAAGACTTGTTTTTCTTTCCTATGTAGTCATATCATAGAAAGGAACTTGATTATTTCTCTATAGCTGATGCTTTATAGTCCTTTACTACTGCTAAAACTAACAATACAAGTGTTTGCTGTGATAGGAAACATATTATGGGGTTTTACAATAACTGCCCACTTCTAACTGAAGTGAAATAAAATTATTGTAACCCCATATAAACAGTCTTTCAGTAATATTTCATATCCTAGTTAAGGGTGACCAGTACAAAATTTGATCTGTTAACTAGAAGAGTCAAATGTAACTAGCAGAACTGTCCCAAGAATAACCAATAAGGATTTATCCTGAAAAACAAAAGAGGTAGATGCTGTCTGCTGGGAAACCCAACTGAGAGAAAGCAAGAAGAACGAGAAACACCCTGAACTACTGGTCCCTTGTGTCAAAAGAGCAACATTACAGAAGGTTTTTCTTGGCCTTCACTAAACAGATGCTTTTCCCAAAAGACGTTCCTTAATTAAAAGAGAAAAAAAATACCGGTATTCCCTTGATTTAAAAAAAAAAAAAATCACAACTGATACACTGCACACTATTTGTTTTCAGGTTTGAATCATCTACTTCACATATGTAGACAATAGGATCCTTATTAACGAGTATGGTAAAGCTCCTTAGCATGGAAGAGTATGGTGTCAAATAGCCACTTCAATAACCTTAGAGGCTTTTTGTTCCCAGTTTCTGACTGAGGCTGAAGTTGTTTAATGAAGATTGAAATTTTGTGGACTCTGCTCAAAGAGAAGATAACATTTTGCATCTGACATACATGGATTCATGAAAAAATAGATATGGTTACTTCAAACTGCAAGAAGTACAAATACTTCAAGTCTGAGCATTAGAGAACAAAATTAAATACTTGTGCTTACACTTTCAACAGCAAAAGAAGAAATAATCACAGTTTACAGGAGGGTCTCTTTGCACCTGCAGTTAAGTTGCTGCAGTCCATCATCTCCATTAGCTTTGGAAGCAGACTATTTAAAAAATGTTGAATCACACTTATGAAGAACTCTGAGTGGTTCCTGTGCTGTCTCCTTGCCTCAGTCTCAACCAGGGCTGGAATCTAATAACTCGGAACAAGTGATTTCCTGGCAGAATATTATATTTCAGCTTACAATCATTCTTTCTGGGAATTGAGGTAGTGCTGTGGAAAGCACTGAATCCCTAACTGTGCAGGCTGGATTAGATTTACTCTAATCTAATGTTTAAAAACAATATTTACCTTGCTTTAGTGGAATTTTAGCCATTTCCTTTATTACTCTGATAATACTTCAGAGATGGTTCTAAACCTGGACAGGAAGAAAAAAAATTTCCCAGGTAAAATTACAGAAGTCTATATAAACATGATTTTTTCCCACATTCTGATGCATATTTTTATATGTATATAATATACAAGCTATTATGAAGAAATAGTTTACTGCAAATATTTAAAAGAAGCATGTTGACACCAGGGATTACACGCTATTTGGCAAATTCTACTCTCATTATTGAATAAGTACTGGTGGTTTTCTAATGTACTGTTGATAAGAAGGCAGCCACAAGGTTAATCTTCCAGGTTTCTAACACTCAAAATCTCCTTCACATCAGACAACACAAAATGTATTCAAATTTTTATATTCTTGTAATAAATCTATGTATATCTAGCAAGCACCAACTTATTTTCACCAGTTCTGAAACTGTTTGACTGGATGTAGCTCGTAGATTTATAAATACAATGGTAAGGATCAAAGTTCATTGTCATCATGTCTGGCTAAGACAGGCAATTATTAAAAGGAAGAAGAAAACTATTTGTGCCAGAACTTGCACCCTTTAATAATTCAGAGTTCTATGTTTAGAACAGAACAAGGAGTTACAACACACAATATTTTGGGGCTTTATTTCCACTCATTCCATTCAGGATTTGAAATAGAAATCCTAAACCGACACAGGTTTTGTTTTTGTGTGAACAGTTCTTCCACAAACAGGACAAAAATTACTTTCAGATAGAAATCGTTATTTAAATACCACGATTTCATCCATTTATAAATACGCTGGCTGAGCAAGAAAATCAAATTAGGGGGGAGAAGAATTGGCATATTTCACCACTTTAAAGGATTATGAAATAAAGAAAAAGTTCTAGAGGATCTGTAAACCCAAAACACCACAAAGGTCGCTAATCCATAGCTATTTATGCTGCTATGCTTAATGACAAGTTTTGCAAGCAAACCATTTGGTAAGAGTTTCATCCTGAAGAAATGAAAATAACAATAGTAAAACTCAGCAGTTATATAAAATCATGTATATTTGAAGACATGTAAAAAATGAATGATGAGTTTTTTCTTAAAAAAAAAAAAATATTCCAAGTGAAAGTGAGAGGCTGCTCAAAGTACTTGGGATGATTGAGTTCCCACCTTTCTCAGGGGTAACAAAGAGTTCACAGTCATTCCTCAAAATCCAGAGGATCATATAATCAGCCTTAAGTCTCTGTCTAAGCTGGGATTCATTTCTTTGCTCCTTGTCTTCAGAATGCTCACTTCTCTTCTGCAGAAACAGGGAAAATTAGATCCCTGTACTGCTTACTGGCCTGAATCCTCACATTGTCCCTTTGGTCTCACAGTTTAAGCCTCTTTGAGCCTGTCCATGTATTTTTGTGGGCAGTATTCTTTAATAGCACCTACTTTTAGCAATCTCCTTGAGTAAAGCTGGGGACATAATTATTTCCTCCATGGACCCTGATATGCAGATCTACATACCTCCTTACCAAGATGGAAGAGTAATTCTGAAATTAAAATATTCATGCTCTCTGGGATTTTAAAAAATGTGAACTTTCCCTAAATTTTCTATTTGGTCACAACTTTCTCAAAAGATTAAGTAGCAGTGGGTCTATTGAAAGCATATTTATATCTTCTTTATAAAAAAGTGCAGACCTTCAGAAGATCTCTGAAGTGAAAGTAAGAAGACTTAACTCATCAAAATTCTTTCCAGTTAGTTAGGAAATTTATTTCTTATACAGATTCCAGCATTACAAATACTAGAGAGGTCTAGAAGATACAGGATTTAAGGAATACTGTCAAGGAACTAAAGCTGTATTTCTCAGCTCTTGATGATTTGTAATAAATCTTAACAGTATTAAAGCCCAGGGGAAATTATATTTAATTTCCTTTTGTTCGCTATCTTTTTTTTAAGATTTCATAGAAAGTTATGGGAGAGTTATCCTGCCTTTTGGAGAGCCAGTCTATCATAAATCCTTAAAAAGACACATTGGTCTATTTAACAGACTGCTGCTTTCATTTTTCTTGTGCTTCTGTATTTTCTGATATCATCTGGGACCACAGGTGGAGTGTTGAAATAAAGTAAGAAATATTTTTCTACTGATGAGATGGCCAGACAGATATGAATAAAGAGATGTGCCAGCTGCCTATTTCCTCGATCTGAGGTTCCATTGTTATATTATCCATAACGGGGGGGATTCATCCACTTTGTTTAATTAATTTTAGTACTTACATTTCGTGCTACTTATTTTTCCCCACCTCAACATTTTGTGTCCTGGGGATTTGTTTAAAAGAAAAGAATCATTACAGTAGCCTCAAGTACCAGTACAGGTTGAGAGCTGACCTACTAGAGAGCAGTTATGCTGAGAAGAAGCTGGGAGTCTTGGTGGATGACAGGTTGACTACAAGCTGGCAGTGAGGCCTTGTGGCCAGGAGGGCCTTTTTAGTCTAGAGAAGACTCAGAGGGGATCTCATTAATGCACATATATATCTGAAAGCCAGGTGTCAAAAGAATGGTGCCAGACTCTTTTCAGTGGTGTCCAGAGACAGGATAAGAAGCAATGGCCATAAACTAAAACACAAGAAATTCCACCTCAGCATAAGGAAGAACTTGTTTACACTGAGGGTGGCAGAACACTGGAGTGGGCTGCCCAGGGAGGTCGTGAAGTCTCTCTCTCTGGAGACATTCAAAACCCACCTGAACACATTCCTGTGCAACCTGCTCTAGGTGACCCTGTGCTGCCAGGAGGATTGGGCTAGATGATCTCCAGAGGTTCCTTCCAACCCTAACTTCTCTGTGATTATGTAATACATGAAACACAAGCGTATATTTTTTTCTGTCTCACAGATTTTTCTCTCTTAATTCCAGTACTAATACGTCTTCCAAATTATCTGTAAGGCTGAGGAACAGCTGACCATTTTCTTTTATGCATATATAAAATATTTAAGAAAAACTGGTTTAGTTTCCATTTGCTTTCCTCATGCAAAGCAAAGATAGATAACCAGACTTCAGATATAATTTGTATCAGAAAAATTCCAGCTGGGTTAGTTTGAAGGTCGTCTTTTGAAAACTATGTGTAGTATGTATCTTGTATGCTTCTATACACAATTATTACTTTCCTTGGTTTTGTTAGGATGTCCTAACTACAACTGCAACTCCTGTTTTGCTTGGCAAGCCTCCCAACAGTCAACATATGGTTTCTCCCTCCTATCTCTTCCGTGAGCAAATGACTTCCAAATGATATCATCTCTCCTTGAACAGAATGACTCCTTTTGTTCTGGGGTTCTCTTCTGAGCCCTAGTGTTTAGAATCGGTAAACAAAAAGAATCTCTTTTCAGAGACCGCGCACCCTCTACCTTTGTGTTTACAAAATTATACTATGGATCACCAAGGCTAACAGACATTATGGCCAACCAGGCTTACCTCTAAAGTGTTGGAAGACAAGTGTCTTGGTTATGAAAATCTGCAATTCAAAATAGGTTTGCATGGCATGCTTCTCTGCCCAATAGAACTGATTCAATTTATCTGCTTGAGAGCTTTATTTAATAAGTGA
This sequence comes from Manacus vitellinus, assembly GCF_001715985.3. Lineage (NCBI taxonomy): Eukaryota > Metazoa > Chordata > Aves > Passeriformes > Pipridae > Manacus > Manacus vitellinus. The sequence goes on from NW_021940750.1 coordinate 10,752,813, forward strand.
TTTGGTGCTTACTGTTTGACAAACTACCAGGATTCAAAGAGCATGCACAGAACATCTGATGTTAGTTCCTTTAGTACTTTCATAACTGGAAGTAACATAAGAGATGGAAGGAAAATCAAGACTTCTCAGGCTTGGGCTGAGTTGAAACATCACAGTTAAATTAAGTCATCTAGCTTTCTCATGCTAAAGGTCTAAAAATAAACCAGATATTTTTCAGAGTTAACATTCTAGACCAGACACAAAATTCCCCAGAAGTATAATCAAGAGTATTTTTCAATTAAAATGTATTACTGTTAAAAATCCTGGATATCTTTTAAGGCTCAGCTGAGATCTCTATTCAACTGGAAATCTCAGTTAGTTAAAAATATAATTTTGCAATCTCTGTTTTTGAAATATCTGTTAAATAGAGTACAGTAGATATGCTTTCAGGAAAGGATATTTGTTAGCACTTGAAAAACACATATTTCAATGCACATTTGAATGATAGACTTCTACCAAGTACTTATCTTTCTCCAAGCAATTTGCAATTCTGAAAATGTGATCTGCAAAACGAGCACAGAGGAGGGAGGACTTTGTGAAGAAAGAGGGATCATGTATACACTACTCTCCTAGTTTTCAGCACAGAGAGTTATGGCTATTCAAACTAGAATACTCCATTCTCCTACATAGCCTGTTACTCTTCCAAGACTTCTGGTGCTAGCAGGAGATTTCTTATAGCTCTTGTCAGAATTGGTCTCTCCCTGTACAACATGGATCCTCTGGCCTGGAGGTCCAAGTGTTCAATACAAATCTTAGCCAAGATGAGGAGAAATCCTTCTTCAAAGATTTTCCATTGCCTGATAGTCTCTGCAGTGGCTGCAATGCTACCATTTCAACTGAGCTGGTGGGCTCTTTCTGTCTCAGGACAGTTGCTGTTGAGTGAATACAAAACCAGACTCTAACAGCTACTCTCCTTATACTGATTTCTAACAGCTACACTCCACATTATATTAGACTTTATTTTTAAAACCCTTTACTGACACTGGCAAATCCTAGCCATAGTCTTGTGAATGATTGACATATTCTGAAACTAGAAAAAGGTGCAGAAAAATTAAAACTTACTTATCCCGGCCACTGAGACAGACAGCATTTCAAGCTTAAAATAAGAAGTAGAAATTCCTGGATCTCAGCTGCATAATCAACTACAGATTCTCTTCAAATACATACATACAGAATCCACAGGTGAAAGTCAACTTTAAAAAATGTGTGTTATTATAATATCTTCAATGCATTGGGCATCCATATGTTTCAATTTTCACAAGGGAATTTTTGATGTTGGTAAAAATTCAGTCCACTGTCCATCCAGATGAAATTTGGTATCTGTAGGAGCCAATATAAAAATATATGTCACCTGTCAGAGTCATCTGTTCATTGATAATTTCCAGCCTTCAAGAATGTAGTCATTTCTGAAAGCAGGTGAAGTTCTGACACATAGGTATGTCCAAGGAGAATCTGATAGGGAAGTAAGCTTACTATGAGAATGTAATCAGCAAGCAAGTGGAGAGCTGACAAGCTATTAAATAATTCAGATTTTATCTGCTTGATAACTGAATGCATAGGTCAATAGGGACTTACTGTAGGCTCAGGAACAGCAGTTAGTTTTCTAAGGCAGCAAACTCTGGGTTGTTAGCAATAACCTTGGCCTGGTGGCTTCCTTTACCCACACCTAAGCTACGGAAAACCAGTCTGGCAGCTCCCGAACCAGTGTGGGTTTGGCATAAGCTTATTCTGCCATGTGGAGAGGTCCCCACAAGCAGCAGCTGTCTGACCATCCTTCCCATGGCAGTGGGAGCAGCAATCTCTATTCTCCAAGGTCCTTCCCTATAACTGGCTTCCTGGACATCTGTCCCCACTCTTCCCTGTGGCAGGATCCTTCCTGAGACTGCAAAATTCATGGTTTTCTACAGTGCTGAGAAGCATTGGGCCAGTTCTGGTTCAGTATCACAATTTTTAATGACCAGTAAATGGTTACTTAAAAAATCATTACTCTTACAAAAGGCCTGTGTTTTTAATCCCAAAGAAGGACTGGCACCAATGTAAGGAAAACCACTAGGTGATAAGGTTCAGTAGCTAATAAGCTACTCAGTTTCACTGATTGCCTCCACCTTTCACTATGCGAGCTGCAATCTTAGATTCCAGGTTTATTACTCTTATGGATGTCTGACACAATTTTGAGACCTATGTCAAAATTAAAACAGATAATTTATGAGAATGGACCATCTACACAGAGTTAAATGATTTGAAATTATGTACTTCTCTGATGATGCAGTGTTAAAATCCTTACTGTTAATTCAGATTAGCTTCTTCCAGATTGCAGATTCTCATTTTTACTTTGCACATAAAGCCTGAAATCAGGCAAGCCATTTTTCTCTATAAGCAATATTTTATCCATTTGATATACACTAGGAATCATCCCTGGGCAAGCTTTTTCCCCATCATTAGTTTTTTTCTCATAACAGAGCTCTTGGATTTGAAACAAAAATGTGGTTCTCTAACCACAAAAATCTAACAAGGAGCACAAAGTAAAAGAATCCTTAAAAGGCTCCTGTTTTTTGTTTTGATTTTAAATATAGTATTAGTAAAGTGCTAGATATGTCAGAAATCTACAAACAGAGCACCTAATATAAATGGAATGCAGCTTAAAATCACAAGTCTTCATATGCCAGCTTCATATGCAGCTACTTCAAAAGTATCATTTTGAACATCAAATACAGGGATGAGGAGAAAAGTTGTTATATGTTCCTATTCCATCTCATCTCCTCTCTGTAGAAAGTATTTGCATAACCCTTCAAAACTCTGGTGTATTCTGAAGAATTTATTACCTTCTTATCCATTAAATGAACTGTAAATTTTACTATACTTTTGAGCTAGTGCCTTTATGGATTTCAATAAAATTAAATCACTATCCTTCTAAGTACATATTATATATTTTATTGTAATTGATCCAGAATTTAAGTATAAAAACTCTTGCACATTAGTTTTTAAATATGAGTTTAGAGCTCCTGTGGTGCTTTTTCAACTGTTTGTTATGGACAGGAAATGCCATCTTTTTGTCAGTCATTACTTCATATTTAAATTGCTGTTGTGCTTGATAATATATTGGCATTTGTTTCATTATGTTATACTCCAGAAGAGAGTACATTACTGAGAAAGAAACAATGTTTTCGACAAATGTATATTTGTGGAATTTTTTTTGACAAATCAAATTAAAATTGTAGGAATTTTGATAGCTCTTTTTCATTCCTTGACCTTCAAAGATTGTTCTCTAATCAGCTGGCACATTTCCAAAAAGTGCAGTCACACAAGTCCATATTTCTGAGTTCACTGACTTTAACAGAGCTACACAAAAGAAAATTTGGCCTCTTTTCACTAATAAAATTCTAGCAGATAAAAGAAGGGTGATATGAAGACAAGAAATCACTCATTCAAACTGTACCCCACATTCTGAATCTGTCTTCTGTATTTGTGGTGATTTCCTGATCTACTTGGCCAATGAGTATGAAATAGTGAAAGACTTGTGGGACAATCGTAACTAACGTTCATTCCACTCAGAAAATGCATCTCATTCATATAAGAAAAACATGAAGATATCTAGGTTTGGAATTTGCTATGTATAGCAATCAGAAATGTCCCTGAAAAGAAGTCATGATAACTGTGTCATTGCTGTTGTGCCAGATACATGTCCCATTTAGTTTTGTCTTAGACAGATGTTTTCTTAGTTGCAAGATTTCATTGCCCAGAAAACTGCTTTATTTCTTCTGATTTCTGCCTCTCATAGGCTAACTAAAATGCAGAGCAATGGCACCCTGCCATATATCTCAGGATATCACTTCCCCATCTGTCCAAATCAGGTATCTGTCCAGAGTGAAATGAAGCTTTTCTCTGTTGCACATCTAGATTTAATTCTGAAGGAAATCCAGGGTTGTGAATGATGGGATGTGCACCTGCATCTGACTGGCACACAGAATCACAATGCTGCTTGGGCATGTGTCCATCATCAGCCTAATGTGTGGCAGGAAGTCCTGAACAACTTTCATAGTGCCTCTGTAGCTGCTGTCTCTTACGGATGTGTCTTACAGAAGTCAGCCAGACCCTGTTAGATCCTGTGCTGGAGATCATTTCTCACAATCCTCTAAAATCTCATCAGCAATAAAATTCAATTACCACTCATGGTGCCATCAATTGCTCTGTTTCTTATCAAAACCAAACATTGAGCTTTCTTTCTAAAAGGTAGTCTTGGCCATTGAATCAATTCACCACAAGTGAACTGGTTCTGAATAATCTTCCACCATGTTCTCATGCAGACAAATGCTATTCCATGTCTGATGAAGATGCCTAAATTAGACCACCTTTGCTGACACGGCTAGAATTTTTGCAGTTTAATATCTGCTATCAGAAATTAATATGTCTTTCCTTTTTTCTGGATCTAGAATAGTTCTGCTTACAGATTATTTATAGGTTACATAATTTAATTATTCATTCTCTGAAAAAACATTTTTGCTTGTTCACAAATGTACTGACAGTTCCATTGTGTGCCTCATAGTTCTTGAATTGTGAGATATATAGTAAAAACATAATTCTGCAGTTAAGAATATAGTACAACCAAATAGCAGCACTCCTGGACTGCCCTAGTTTTTTTGATCAGAAATTCATTTTGATTTTGTCAATGACCTTTGGAACTCACTTTTCTCTCCGGTCTGTTCTTGACCATGTATTGCTCACATATAGGCTTTGAAATCTCACAAAATGCATCCGTTTGTTTCTGATGCAATGTCTGATCTTTTTCATAATAATTTCTCATCTCATGTCACCATCACCACTTTTGCTGGAGGAACAACTAAGGAAAGTTAGAAGACATTTAAGAAAACAGTCCAATGTAAACTTTAACTAGACATACTGCCCCAGATAAGGAAACAAAATTAGAGAGTTATACCTATACACCTAACACCAAGAACACCAAAAGATGTCAGTCACAGAGGCAGACTTATGCATAGTTTTCTATGTCTACTCCCATACTCAGTCTACTTCCATGTGCACTTCCAGGACAGAACTTCAGTGTCTACAGAAACTGCAGATTTGAAAATACCCACTGATCGTCTCCACCACAAAATCATGTGGGTAATGTTCAGGGCCAAACAGCTCAGCATATGAGTATCAGTCCAAAATTAAATCTTTGACCCCTTTCAACAAATATACACATATATAGCTGTTAAGATTATTATCTATCTCTTTACCTTTCTACATTTTATAGTTCTAGGTAACATTTTTTCTTTTGGAAAGTATCTCAATCTGTACATCATAAAGAAACTTGAAGAAAATGTAAGGCTTAATTTTATTTTTAGGAACAACCAATAGAAAGCATACAAATATGCTTTCTTCAATATTTAGACTGGTGCCTGAAGTCATAGGATAAAAACCGTAAGAATTTTTCCAGATGGACCAAAACACCCTGCTACTTGTTTAGCGTCCACAACGCAAACACTTCAAGTCTGACAACTGCCAGGATGGGTGTGTTTGTGTGTGTGGTGCACATATATGTGTGTTTATCTCCCTCTTTCTCTTTCTCTTGCTCTCTCTTTTCCTATTTTCATAGAGTCTGCTCTCTGGCTTTATTTTTTTTAGCAGTTTTTGCCAATCCAAAATATGTAGACACTAAGTTAAATCACTCATGTTGTTTATGTGGCAACAAGTTCAGACTTCTTGCCGAAAAATGTTCTTGGCTTTGGACAAAGCAGGCTTTGAGATGCTTTCATCTGTTTTGAATACACCACAAATCGTAGTATGGAAACCATTGCTCTCAACTGGTAGCCAATTTGCTGAATAAACCTATATTAAAAAAAATAAGAATTATTCAAACACAGACTGTTTTCATATTTTTATATCATTTAACTCCACAGGAATCCAATCCTTATATGGAAGAATTTTAAATACTTGTGAATTTGTTTTACTGGGTAGAGGGTGGAGCAAGTAACAAAAATCGGTTCTTTTAAATTTGTTAATTGCTATCATCAGTGAGGGAAAATTGTTTAGGCCCTTTATTTTCTTATAGTACTTTTCATAATAGGGTCTCAGCAATGTTGTAAAGGTAATCTTTCGATCTCTCAGCAGTTTTAGTTCTTTTTAGGATCTACTACTGCTTGAAAGGAAGTATTTGAGAGAATTTGTGAGTCAATTGTATAGAGAGTCTTGGGAAAAGCAAGATTTTCTCTGTTTTGTCTTTTGTCTGTTGTGGGAATTTTGGTTCATCATTTTACTCTTCTCTTACTTCCTTTTTAATTTCCACTGCTAGTTTTGGAAAGGGAGAAGGTTTCTTCAACAACATGTATAGACAGCACCATCAATAAGGACTCCCAAACAGAATTGTTTTCAAGCACAGCTCCTTTGGACTCCAGAAAATTATAATAATAGAATCATAGAATATCTCACATTGGAAGGGATCATGAAGCCCAATTCCCTGATCCTCACAGGGATTTCTATCTTTCAAAATAGTGAGCAAAATGTGATTTGTTTATACTTGTGTATGATTTTACATGAAAACTAATTACAGGATTTACTCAAAAGATCAGAGTAGATACTGAAGTAAAACCTTGAACAACCTTTTGAAATATATCTTTCAACCCATAGCACTGGTGCCCACATTCTGCATCCAAAATCAAGCATAGCATGGGAATGTACTCTAATTTATCCTCTAAGCAAAGGCTAACAGGGATGTTAATAATTACAAAACATTGGTTTGTGTCTGCAGTATTCCAAAATATACCCAGAAAAAATCACTGGAACAAGGAACTTCACTGTAGGCTGGCGGTCATTATCTCAGCTCTGTCAGACTTACTGTTATCCTCTATTCTTTTACATGTAAACAAAATTTAGAGTAATATCAGGACTGCATGCCTTCAGTAAAGAGAAAAACAATCCTGTTCCCTCATTTGAAAACAATTTTTACATGTTCTAACTCAAGGATTCCCTATTATTCTGGTTATACCTATCTGAGATTATACCCTACAACATCTGCAATCACAAAAAGCATGTATATCTACATGTTTTTTGTGGATGCAGATATTGTAGGGTATAACCTGAGATAATGCGGAAGTAGTATCTAAAGGTATGCAAAATTAAATCCAAACTTTCACATGTTAGTGCTAACAATTGACCTATGATGCTAGTTTTCCACTCTTTTCTATATTATTTTTCTACTTCATCGTGTCTCCTAGCGTTTCTTGAACAAAAAGGATGAGAAGCAAGAGGCAGCTCTTCTCTGCACCTCAGCTAGGGATGCTCCTCCCCTCAGCAGAGCTCATGGCAGGATGATGCTACTGCATGCATAGAAATAGTGGTAATCTGTGGATGCTGTGAAGAGCCCCAGGTAGGTGGGGGTTGCATACTCTAAATATATAAAGAGAATAAAATCCCATTTCCTCTACCATGTGGGTGCCAAGATCCCCCTGAAAGAACAGACCCATGGAAAGTTAGGATAAGAATGCAATTCCCTTCACAAGCCCCTATTATATCTCTAACTCTTTGGCCAGAACATTTATTAGTATTGCAATACTTGTTGATCCTTTCTGCTATCAATATTATTACAAATTTAACTAATGAGATCTTTCATTGTTTATCTGCCAGTGCTATTACTGTTTGCTTCCTGGATTGAGACTTGGCCCTCTTTCGCTTTCCAATAAATTATACTTTTTTTTCAGCTGTTCCTAGTGAATATTTTTTTAAATTCTTCCAAGGACAATAGCTCATACCTTAATAGCACCAAAACCATGAAGGAAGACATTAGTAATTAAGTCATTAAACCCTCTCGCTTCTATAAATTTGCATAGCATGATTTAGAGAGACAAGAAAGTATTCCCACACAATAATGAACTACTTCATTTGCTCACTTATTTTAGACCCTGAACATCACATATATAAACTTTATCCATTTTTAAGCATAGGTCAAAACCTTTTGCCTCACATAGGATTACTATAAAATGACCTTACATCAGTAACTTCTCAGTATAGTAAAATCTCTCATGCCATAAAGAGACCTTCAAATGACTTCTAAATATGTTGCAATTTACATTTCATCATCTCTGACTATTCCTCAGCAGATATCACTGCTTAAATCTCCAGTTAGATATATCAAAGAAGGCATCTTTCTGGTATATTCCTAAGTTTTTATTAACTTGATGACATCTTTGGAATCTGTAGCTTTACTGAGTTGTTTCTCCAGTTCGACAGTCAGATGGATCTAGCAGTCTTATTTAGGAGTAGGCTGAGGGTCTGGTGCTTACAATTATATCCTTATAAGGCATCTTGGTTCACTCCAAATAATTTCTTTTTCTATAGCTTTCATATTGTGGTGAATTATTTTTGCCAGCAAACCAAGAACTCTCATTGCTGATAGTATCACAACGTTGTTAGGTAAGAAATAACATCTGAGACTCCAGCTTCTATATACCTCCATAGAATGAGAAATGAAGAAGCCCTCTGTTCTTCTTCATAAGCAAATAGCTGGTATACTAATGACACTATATGCTGAGCACAATGCACAAGGAAAGCCTAGCCCCTGGGCTTTCAGCAGGTTGTCAGCTTGTCCTCACTCACGCAGTGCTTCTCCATAGACCTGTTTTACAACACATATCCTTCGCCCAAACCCACCAAACATGAGATGGCAACAATTTTTCTCTTCTGAAATTCTGAACGGTAATATAAGTAAGGGAGGGGGAAACTTGAAAGAAAAAGCACAGATTAAAAGAGGGCCTGTCCTCTGTTAGCACTGGCTGGAGCAGACCATGCTCTCACGCCAGGTGACACTGCACAAGCACAGCTGTGACTTCTCTCCCCTCCTTGTTCAGTGAACCATGCTTCCACCAGTCTCTTAGCAGTCCCTCTAGTCACTCCTAGATCTCAAATTCAATAAATGTGCTAATTTTTCTCCTGTGCTCTGCTGCTCCTCAGGCACTGCAGTGTTTATCTCAGTACCTCAAAATCAGGTCAGAGGCTTACAGGACAAATACAGCTTTTTGCTCTGCATACACTATATGCACATTGAGTTCTCTCTGGTCAGGGTCTGGAACCACTGCAGCACAAATGAGTAAATTATATCCACATATTGGAAAGGGATAGCATTACCCAAGTCATATCTAGCTGCTAACTCAACATGCCAAATGAGTACCTAAAGGGACTTTCTGAGCGTTTCTAGTTTCTAGTAGTATCTGCTAACTAGACGCAAGGGTAAGCAGTGCACCATAAATATTTAATATAAATCCTACCTTTTGTTCTGATCTGCCTATACCACCAGGTTGAAATACCAGCTAGTTCAGTGGTATTCAGAAGTGTATCTATGTGTAACAGTTTTCATGCAGAGAGAGTATCAATATAAATATCAGTGAGAGGAGAGTTTCATTCTCAGTGGTAACTTTATAAACAGACAAAATATTCAAAATGCTAAATTTTTTTATTGTTTTTAACAAGCAATTAATCAGAACTGACTGAGAAAAGGCCATAATGTTAAATCTTAAATCACAAAAAGTGCAAACAGTCCTTTTTTAAGTAATTCTAAGTAAAGCATTCTGGCTGCCCTTTCGCTTCAATAATGTGCTATTCCTGTGAATTCAGTTTGCTTTGCATGCTTTGTTCTCTTTTCCTACAGCAACACCTACTGTTAAAAATACAACTGGAATTTTTAATTACAAGCCCACTGGGTTATTTTTAAGTAATCACTCACAGTTCAAACTTTCAAAGTGATCCTAATCCTGTTATACAACGTGTATTGTTTCCCCAACAACCTTTTTAGGATACGATCTCCTATCTAAACTGGTCTCTGAGTGCAAAAGACATGAATTCAGATTTTTAAGACAACTCTGCACATGACTGAAATATCTGAACTGACATTCCATCTTGTGCTAGGTCAGTGACAAAACTCAGATGTGGACTAAGATTTTTTAAAATCCAATGCCCAACCTGACTTCTGACTTAAAATAAAAATACTGAAATAATTCTAACAAGCCCAATTTAAGGAAAAAGAAAGCCATCCTATAAAATTGGATCTGGTTTTACTTTAAGATTTCAGTTTCAGGGGAGTATGATCCCAGTTTTTGGATCCAGTTCTAGCCTTAATTTTACTTATGCTGTGAGGTAGAAATTTAGATTTATAATTTAGTGTTCATGCTTTGAAGAAAAATTATATGGAACATAAAATGGAGGCCTACAGAAAGTCCAAGTTTTGTGTCCATTTTTGTAAAAATTTAAGTGAATATTTAAAATGGAATAACAAAACCCGTGCTCTGGTGGCTTATTATGAGATTGTTTTGACAGAAGGCTGGTTCACAGCTTCTGTTCCCACATTTATAGAAACTGACAGCAGAGCTACCACTATTTCTTGTTTTGAAAAAATGTATTCTATGTTTCTCTGTGACTAAGGTCACTGTGTGTCATCATGTTCCCTAGAGCATGCTGCGAGCAAAGTTCAGCCTCAAGAAGCCCATTAGCAGACTGTTTTTCTGAAGTCATGTTCTATGTCTGTCTTTTATACCTAGAAGAATTTAGAACAACCTTATATACAGAAACACTCTGTGACTATGTCATACTTTGTCTGAATTTGAATCACTCATAGATTCAAAAGATAAGCTGTTTAAATGAAACACATCATTTGACTTGAGCCAGCTGCAAAAAACATACAATATTTTATTTTCCAAAGTTCCTACAGTGAATTTTTACTAAGCTTTAAAGATGAAAAAAATCTTTTAAAATCTCACAAATTCTTCAGAAAATAAAAGCATTTTCCATTGCCTTCCTCAGTTTGGATATGAATCTACATTTCTTTCTGCATTGCCTGACAGGTCATGAAGGTGAGAATTTCCTATGGAGAGACACAGTGAGAAAGTTTGAATAACAGGATCAGTGAATAGATGGTAGCCCAGTAACACTACAAGCTGTTTGGGTCAGCCAACAACTCTCAACACTTTCTGTTAAATTCCCCTGAAATCTGAACTGCCATAGATACATTGATCTTAGTTTCCAAGCAATCTCTGTTTACCCATTCAGTCATCAGAGAAAAGGATATGTATTACATATCTCGACGAGGTTGCCCAGAGAAGCTGTGGATGCCCCATCCCTGGAAATGTTGAAGGCCAGATTGTATGGGGCTTTGAGCAACCTGGTCTAGTAGAAGATATCCCTGCCCATGGCAGGTGGGGTGGAAATAGATGATATTTAAGGGTCTTTTCCAACCCAAACCATTCTATGATTCTACTATTTGTTGACTTCTGATGTCAGTCTTCAGCAATCCCATCTAATAATAATATACTCACTACTTGAAACTTGGCATTTGTCACCTTCATGTAGCAAAATACCCATGGCTTAAACTAGAAAAACACCCAACCTCTCAGGTTCCTGACAGAGAGATGCAAGAAATACACATCACACAAACTCAGCACAGGACTGTACAGAGGCTGCTTTTCACTATCAGTTGAACTAATTTCCTTGTTCAAATTGCCATACCAGACCAGCCTCCAGAAACCATAGGAGTGGAATTGCAGTCCATACCCTACCATAACCATTTACATTGTTTTCCCCTTGTATAGTAGATCTTGAAAAAAAAATCTTTATGAAAGAAATTGCCACAGGTCTGGTTAATAATCCATATGTCCTTTGAAGCCAAATCAAACCATCCTTTCTAAGCAGGACAATTGGTGAATATTAAGAGAAACTTTCACCTCTATTGAGTACTTTAGGTATGCATAGGTTTATTCTACAGGGAATGCAAATTTCACAAGATTTTATCTACAGAAAGTGTGCAATATTCACCACCGTTTTATTGCAGCATGATAATAAATAATCATGTCACGAGGCTGAGTCTGGCACAGATCTCAATCTGCTGTGAGCTTATAACTTATGGAGTTACTTCTTTAGCTTAACTGCTAAAGGTGGAGCTATAACCTTGATTGAAAGAAAGCCTGCTGCAGTCCATGTGAAAATTTCCACTGACTTCAATATGCTTTAGTACAAGCCGGAGTTCAACTGATGAAAGCAGCATTTGTATGCGGATGTGATTTGCTATGTAAACATATGATGGAATATGCTTTCCATGGATTCTTTGGCCGGCAACAAAGAATCTGGTAAACATTCGCCCCCTTCAGACTGCAGTTTCAGCAACTGAAAGTTTTGTTTTTTCTGAGAACTGTGTGAACAGAAGCTAAATTTCATAACAACTCCCTAAACACCGCTGTCTGGTTTCTGTTAACATTTCCATTACCACAGCTTTGCAGATAGATTCACTACAATGCTAAATTCTCAAGGAGGCATTAGGAAAAAATATCATTTCCCAGTGGGTGTTTTTTACTACACAGCTCAAGTGCCACAGTGCAGATTGATTTTTACATAGAGACTCACCTAGGGAGAGCAGAATCACCTAGGGAGCCAAGTCTGGCCAATAATAAGTATGCAATAAACTTGCAAGGAAAATGAAAACTAAATGCCTGTTTATCATTGGCAAGAAACAGTCTCGAGAGAGTGGTGCATGGCTTATCAGGAAGGAGTGCTATGAGAACTGGTTGTGGATTTGTGTATTTGAGTTTGCAAAGATCCACACAGATAAGTCTATTTACTTGGTATGATTGAACATCAGAAGACATAAGTAAATTGTCTAGTGTGACAAAGAATCTTAATTTTTAAATTTTATACATATAAAACATTTTTAAATGCTTCTAATTAAAAAAAACCCCTTAATTATTTTCAGCCAGTCACTTCAACAAAGATATTACAGCTAGTATAAAAAAAATCTCTGGCATTTTGACCAAAATCACCTAGTAAAGCTTATTTGCACTCAGTGAAGATATAACACAAGAGACTTGGGTAGCATTAACCTTCATCTCAAGGAAAACTTGGAACTGACCTATCTTTTCTCTATTTCAGGTAGATGTAGCAGAGAGGTATTTCTAATGATAAAAATTCCACCGATTTTGTGGATGTATTGCCTTCGTACAAATGAATTTACTTGAAGAAAAACTATTTCATTTATAAATCAAGCTGAAGATGCAACATGGAAAAGGCTAAAGAATATCTCTTTCATACACACTTGGAAAAGGTCAACAAAACAGAGAAAGCTGCCTACGAGGAATGAATCTCTCACTGGCTGCTGGATGCAGAGAAAAGCTTCTGAGAATTTTGATGATCACTTTCAGCTTAAATTACATTCTAATTCTGAAAGAATAGCTACAGGTACGAGTGGTATTATTTCACAATACCCGTTCTTCACTGGCACTAACAAGTTCTTCAGTTGAGATAAAATTCTCCTTTCAGGGACAATAGCAGATTGCAGTTCCAATATCTTGCTTCCCCAGCAGGCACAGAATTGATCTCAACATCCGACAGAAGCGCTAAAAATTATCTCTGAAGGAACTAAAAAGTAGAATCTAGGAAGTAAATGTACACGAACCACAGATCATAAATAATGTTGTCCCAAAGGAAAGAAGAATCTTCAAAAAATTTCCAAGGACATATCTGCCCCACAGATGTAGTACTGCCCAATGTTTTGCATTCCAGCAAGAAGCAAAGTGCACGTGCATTCACATGCTTGTATGAAAGATATGTGTTACGTGACTGTTCTCAGTATAATTAACCTTGTTCTCTCAGAACTAACTGCTCTGCCTCATTCTACTTCTATAGATATTGTTAAACGATCAGTGAGGCTGTAATTTCAGCAGAAAAGGAGAGGACCTATGCCTTGTAATGTACTTTCAGATTTACTATGAGGAGAGATGGTAAATATGTTTCTATTACTTACACAGATATAAAGATAAAAATACACATTTGTGCACACACACATACACAAGCACACACATATATGAAAAATTCACTATATATAAAGCTAACAAAAAGACAAGAATAAATTATCAATTTTAATAATGATTGAATAATTTGAATATGAGACTAACATACTATTTTAAAAAGCACTATAAATGCTATACAGTGATTTTTTTTTTCAGCAACAACTATGATATGTTAGACACTTTCCAAAAATTCACAAATGTTCAGTCTCTGTCCTTAGGTGACCACATGGCAAACTGACAAGTACATTAGGGTTAGGAAAAGGATATAAATACTTTTTCATATAGTCTGTCAGAGAGAAATATTTTCACTTATTTGAAATATTTTCTATAAAGTTGATTATTTAATATCAGTCAAAAAATTATAAGTTAATCCTTATGCTTTCACTGTGAGGGACACTTAAAGGAAGCTTTCAGGGAAGTTCAGACTCTAGGAAGTGAAAAATTCTGCTGCCCAAAAGAGGCATAAAAGTGCCAGTTTCAGAAAATAAACTCTGCTAAAGTGATCAGACTGCAGACTGAAAAATCTAGTTCAGAAGTCAAAAATGTAATAGTAAACCAGGGCAGTACAGACTAGATAGAACAACATTTTCAGCAGCAGACAAAGAGGACAAATTGGCTCAATGACTGTCTTGAAGGAAATACTTGACTGCTCTGTAGTATCTCTGAGCTAAAGAACAAGTGTTGGAAAGTGACAGGAACTTCAGCTGCCTTCCAAAAGGTGTGTTCAGAAGGCCTGATGCCCCACAAAATCTGCACGTGGAGTGCTGCCAGGGTTATTCTTAGTTTTACTTCTTTTGTGTCTTTCTACTTTAGCAGTTCAAACCTCTTTGCCTTTTTTTCTTCCAAACTATGGTTAAGTTCCAGTCCAGGATATTCCTAAAGTCTGTTTTTTTCAAAGATTATGTTTTTGAAATGTCAGTATTTAAGTTATACATTTCCTGTAGTTTCTTTTAGAATAACCATAATTTCTTACATATTTCCTTCAAAACACTCTTCCCCAAAACAGTGACCCTGAGGGTATGATCCTCCCTGATTCATGGAAATGTTTTCTTAACAGAAAACAAGGGTTCTGTGTTTCATCCTGTATTGCAACCTTCCAGCCTAAGACCATGTAAGACAAAATAGAAGGAATAGAAAGCCTCATTTTTCTAAGGCAGAACTGCTTGCAGGTTGAAAACAAAGGAGACATCTCCACTTCATTACAATGGCAATGAACAATTACTTTTGTGCCTTCCCACGCTTTTGTTTGCAGAGACAAGCAAAACCAATCAAAAACGTAGTATCCTCAGTTGACATTTCTTGTAGACTGGCTGGCAGCCTCTGCAGAGAGAAGAAAAACTAAAATACATTTGAGGGTGCTATTTCCAAGTCACTTTACAGATGTGCTGGCCAGACAATGTGGGAAACGGGCCTTCCACATGTCTGTGACACCCCTACCAGATTTAGAAGGTTAAGTAAGGGGACTAGTAGAGCTTCATCTAAAGTGTTCATTGTCGTAGATGCACAATTTTTCTTTGACAATCAAAACGTGTGGACTCATTCCCAAAGCTCAAAATGAAGCCTTGCACCATATTTGATTGTTCTGCAGTGCTAAGCTACATGTTTCTGCTCTGTCAGGCAAGGGTAACAGCAGAAAATAAATAAAAGGCATCTTCTGCAGGGGTTAAAGGAAAGGTTATGCTGTGGTAAAGCTAAGGCATATTAACTTGTCTAATTCTATACCACAATTCCAATCCAGTTTCTGGCATTAGTAGTCCCAGTAGAACTGCAGTGCAGACATGAAAGACTCTGAATTTTGTCAGTCTTGAGATATCATAGAAGCTACGGTCTTGTAATTCATCTTTAACGAGTTGTTTACATGGAAATCAAACAGCCATGGAATTTCTTGAAACTAGCCGAGGATCATTCCTAGCTCCTGTCCAGCACTCTGTCTCTTAAAAACAACTTCTGTGGCCATACATCAACTATCACTGAGTGAAATTCATAGCTGTAATAAAGCTGTTTACTCTTTAATTCAGAACAGTTTTCATATTTATGTGTCCTAGCCCATAACTGCTAAAATATATACCATCTCTTATTGCTGTGACCTGGAATTTACTAAAAGTATCATTAATAAATCACAAGAAACT
Organism: Manacus vitellinus; assembly: GCF_001715985.3. NCBI lineage: Eukaryota > Metazoa > Chordata > Aves > Passeriformes > Pipridae > Manacus > Manacus vitellinus. The sequence goes on from NW_021940750.1 coordinate 10,768,798, forward strand.
ACTCTCACTTTTATTTCTCTCTCAGAAGTGGGTTGGAAACCTTTACACACAGCTGTCTGAACTTGGATCATTTTCAGATAAATGTATTATTTATGCTCTTAAGTGTCCTAGGAGCCTCCTAGGCAGAATTGCACATAGCTGGGATCTGCCTATTTTCACATATGGGGAAACTAGGCAAGATTCATAATGGAAAATTTCATCCCAGTTGAGTCTGGACCATACATGTGCATACACAAAGTTCAACCAGCTGCTTAGGAGGTCATTGGACATTCAGCATGATCACTTCAGAAAAATACTGAAATTTGCATTGGTTTTGTTAAATCTGTTTATTCCTGTGTTCCAGTTTGTTCCTTTTTCAAACATCCCTTCTTAGTCTGACTATGTTTTTTCTAAAATTGTACGTTGTTGGTTTGGATTTTGGATACTAAGAGGTTTAGCTCAGTCATGAGATACACTGCTCTATGTAAGTGCACTTTGACACTGGATACAATCCAGGATGAAATATATAAAACCTGAGCTGTCACATCAAAGGATACTCAGTAAATTCAGTCCTTTAACCTTATGGCTTTCAGCATTTTTAATTATACTTTATGTGTTAGGATCTTTGTGTATTCAGTCTGTAAAGGGATGCTGTATTTGGTGCAAGAGCTAATCCTTGCTCTTTAATAGCACTACACCCTGCTATCAAAGCTCTCAGTAGCAGCTGTTAAATTCAAGAGCTTGCTGTGTGTATTAATCCAGTTTTGTTAAGGTCTCTGGGACGAAAGACACTACAGAAATGCAACCCCCTATCACTATTTATTTAATAACAAGCCAAAAAGGCTAGCAGGACTTGCACAATGTTTAAATTTGACAATGACATTGTTTTGTCCCCTTTACTTTTGAACTAACGTGACCACAGAACTTAAGAAATTATCTTTAACGTGCCAATCCCTGTAAAAAGACCCAAAAACATTAAAAAAAAATTTGGTTTAGTTTTTCTCTAGCCCTTTAAAACAGAAATACCAGAAAACCTAAAATTTAAATTAAGACTTTCTCTGTGCTCAGAGGAGAAAGTAGAGATCAGTAACTAAAACAAAATATAATGTTATTAAATTACAGTCATACTATATAGTAACATAGTTACAATTATCTAAAAATGGCCTATGAGACAAAAATACGTGTTCACTGTTTTTAACTGAAAGCTTATTTAGAATACCTATGGGCTTATCACGAAGGTGAATAAACCTGAAGCCTGTATCCTCAAAGACTGGCATTTTACTGGGATTTAAATGTAAGGCTTCCATGACAATAAAAAAGAGATATTTTGAAATGTAGCTTGTAAGCAGCTGAGTAACAGCAAGAGTGCAACATACAAATAAGTGGAATATTTGTTAGGGCAGAAAGGTAGCTCTGGAAGCTTAGCTTCATGTGTGTGTGTGTGTAATTCTTGTCCTATACTCCTGTTATGTTTTTTTAATATCTCATTTGGAAAAACTCTAAAGCTTAGGTGACATGAACTGATCATTCACCAGTGAAACACAACTATCATGGAAGCAAACAGGCCATTCAATGTCCCTGGGCATAAGAAATTTTAATGGAAGTGAGCAGTGAGGGTAACATTTTCAAATATAAAGTTCCTAAATTAAAATGAAAGATTTTCTAGGTGTGGTGGGGGGAAACAGTTTTCCCCTGAAGTTATAAAATGGTAAATCCCCAGGGGGTGGTAACCCTTGAAGTTTGAACCATTGAGCGCTTTTGTAAAATATAAACATATCACAAGCAGAACGGAAGAAATTACTTTTTTTGAGGTTGCAATGAAGAGGTCAAATATTGAATTCTTTCTCTACAGTGTGAAAAATTCTCATAATCCCATATGAATCTATCCTTGGTCATTTAATTCCAAAATTTTAATTAGTCTATGTTGTTAGCAGATTATAGGAAATTGTAGATGAAGTACTGTTGATTTCCTTAAGAATCATATGGCTTCCTATAATCTATTGTTAAGAAGAAAATATTATTTTGTCTTCTGGCCCAGAAGGTTCATGTTCATTCAGCTTCTCATGGAATAAGACCCATCTTAGATAGGATAAAAAGACTTTTTTTTTTTTTTAATTAAACCAGACACTTGGTTCTGGCTATCCAGGTAAGTTAGAATTCAAAAATTTTATCCATTCCTTTTGCTGAAGTGTAAATTGCCATTACACTCAGTTTCATATTATCTATGCAGGTTTTTATAGCCATACAAACTAAACATAGAAAAAAAAATTCCTCATCAGCACTTCACTCAGGAATGACATTTTGGACTTTATCACTGCTCCATTGAAGAACTTCTACAGGGAACCATACAATCATAGAATAGTTTGGGCTGGAAGGGACCTTTAAAGGCCATGTAGTTTAACCCCCCTGCAGTGAATAGGGATATATTCAACTACATCAGGTTGCTCAGAGTCCTGTCCAATCTGACCATTAATGTTTTCAGGGATGGGGCATCTACCACCTCTCAGGGCAACCTGTTCCAGTGTTTTACTTTCTTAACAGGAAATGTTTTAACAGCTGACCCTGGAACTTTGCACTTCCCTAACATAAACTTCAGAATTTGCCAAAAAACAATAGCTATTATTTTTACTTTTTCAGTTCAGAAAGATAATTGTCAGTCTGAAATAGACTTTACTTGCACATGCCAGGATGAATACCAGTGATTCCAGTGCTGTTTAAGGTTCACTGACAATATCTAATAATTTTAGTTTGAGCTACTCAGAGTATACAAAATAAGATAAAACTAGCCATGTTCAACCTATTTTGCTTTGTTTACATGTATGTGACCAAGTGCAAATATTTAGGAATGCACACTTAGTCTTATTAAACAGTGACAAGTAAAACTGAGATACAGTCTCACAATACACAATTTCTTAACCAGTGCATTGACTGGAAGCAATGGAAGTTGTAGGTTCAATCTACCCTTTATCTATTTCACAACCTGAAATGTAAGGGAATGTTTCTAGAATAGAATGCTCCAGAAGACACCTTGGTTTCCTTGTGGTCAATTAAATGGAAAAGCTATCTGTAAAAGGAAAGTACCAAATTGTCTTATTACTTCACAAATATCTATTTCAAATAAAGCTGCCTAGCCCTGAACACTTAGAACATTAAATGTACATTACATTAAATGTACATTACAGTCATAACTATTGATTGGACTCATGTTTGCTTAAAACGATGTCACAGCAACTCACTGTTATGGACCTAAATCAAATAGTTTGAGCAATAATTCAAGTAGGAGTTAAATCTGATTGTTTGCTTGGATTTGATTCATATTCTTGTAGCCATTATGATATTCACTGTAAGCTACCAGTTATCTGCATAAGTAAAAATCTGTGCTCTGAAAATGTTTGGTTCCTTTTCACTACCTGTGTTCTCACAGAACTCTACTTGCATCCAGTGAAAAGCTTAAAGTGCACTTGGAGCCACCTCATATTTCTGTATACTTGTGCACTAGCAAGTTGAATGAGGCATCTGATTCGTATAGAGGTGTGATGAGGAAGCACAAAGGGAGCCATACACTGAGCTACAACGAGGTGTATAAAATCATGAATGTTTTAGACAAGGTGCAAGTCTATTTGATTTGCTCAAAATTCCAAGATCCTTCATTTGGTCTAATGTTAAATTCTATTTAGTTTTAATCCATCACAGCTATGTTAATTGACACAAACAGATCATTACTCCACTTTTAGGGAAACCAAGTCATGAAGTCAAAAATCAGAAGAAAAGAATTGTTGTAAGATGTAATCAAGGAGGAAAGAAAACCTACTGTGTTCAACTCATGTCTGTGATTAAAATTCATTTATTCCTACATAGCTGGTACTTGGGTACATGCAAATAAATCTGCAGATGATAAATAAGAAATTATTGCTTTTTCTCAGTCACAGATGGTAAGGTAGAAGACAAGGAGATCAGGACTTGTTTCACTTTGGAGATCAGGACTTGTTTCACTTCGGAAGACTTTCCTGCCTGGAAGAAGCATCTTTCCCAGAGACAGTTTTGGATGTTTTCTCCACCTGCATTCCAGAGAATCCGGTATGAGAAAAAGATAAGTCCTTGCAGACATGTTCAAAGGTCCCCACAGAGAGGGGGGCTAGGGTAAAGCCCTGAGAAGAACAAGGGCCATGTCTTTGCCCAGGCCCAGTGTCTGAAACATCTTTAAGTTTAATGTTCTTTAAGTCTAGTGTTCTCGACTTTGGAAATAAATTTTCCTACAATTCTTCCACTGCCTAGCATTTTGGTGCACCTGCACGTTATCTTACTTCACACTGTTGCTACATTCAAGAGAGAAACAAAAGTTGGTGAAGTTGCTCATACGCAAATTTTTTAATAAATTTCAATTAAATTGCTGTAGTGGAAAACTGTCTTTCTGTAAATTCCTAGAGTAATATACAGAGCAAAATATGTCATTCTTAGTGCATCCAAATTATTTTTTGCTCATGTTCCTGACATTTTCCACTGTCTGAGATTTGTACACAGAAAAAGGTAAAAAGTTTTCTTAAGTATAGTTACCATCAGGAGGATCAGAATTTGGCAAATATCACAGTGGGAAGAAAACACAACAGTAAGACAACTCACACACCTTTCTTTTGAATGCTAGTCCTTTCCCCTGATAAATAACATTTAACTAACCAGATATCCAGGAGCACCAGCTGTGGTATTGATCAGGATGCCCCTGTGAAAGGCTGTCTGACAAAATAAGAAAGAAATACACAAGAGTCCAAGTTAAAAAGCCCTTCCTTGGGTTATGGCCTAAAGAAAATAATTTATCATGCTCTAATAGATACGTCCCTTCTAAGAAAGCAGCAAAACCCCAAGATATGATCAGCAGAAAATATTTTGCAGGAGCTGAAGTGTTAGAAGCAGTAACTTTGTTACAAGTTTTCTGCAAAACCAAGCAGAATTTATGTAAATAATTCACCAGCAGTTAAAGTGAACAGATCAAATGTGGGGAGAAATCTATGTTCTTATGGTCTCGGCATTCATTGGTTGTTTCTTGAGAGGGATTTCAATTAATGTTTACAGCTTTTATGCAAGGGATAATGTCTTCTCCTACCTGCCCTGACTGGATGTAGTAAATGGTTTGTGACTGATTCTGAAAGTGTTCATGCAAGTGACATCTGCCATTAGTTCCTTTCTAGTTCCACAAATCAATTAATATACACAGTCCATACTTGCCTCCCAGAGATGCAATACAAGTGATTTACCCACTGCAAATCTGTCTAAAAACGCCGCGTAGCAAGTCGGACATTGCTTCTGGAAATGAAGCTTCATGTGTCTGATTTAAAGGCTAAAAATCTGTAGGTTGGATTCCTACATGAACTGTTTCACCTCACATTAATGAAGGTAAACAGTTACTGAAAAGTTCATTATCCAGATGTATATGGATCTGATTTCAGGAAAAGTCAAATTTTCAATGTGAGTAGTTTCACACCACCAGCCCCTTCCTCCTCACACACAAATCTAAGGGCAAACAGCCTATTCAGAGACTGAACTTTAGCTGACTCTTTTTTTCTGTTCCTGTCATCATACTCCATCTGCTTTGATGTTACTAGAGATTACACTGAGGTATGATTAGAAGGGAGTTGGAATTATGCCCACCTCTCCTCCCAGGATTTTTAAGAGAGATGTGAGTAGAACTTTCAGACTTTGGCTGAAGATGAAAGACTCTAAAAATATGAAGTTGTGAAAACATGAAGGGCTCACATGCTCTCTGTAATCAAGTAGAGCCCTCACAATTGTCTTCAATGCAATACCTCACACGAGAATATCCTCAAAGGAAACAGGATAGTTTAAAAATACACATTTAGTATCGGATGTCTAGATCTATTTTGCAAAGAATCCAGATAGTGAATGTTTTTGTTCAGTTCTTCAACTGAGGTTAAAAATAAAAAAAAAAAATTAAAAGAAAATAAAAATTAAAAATAGCCATATATTCAAAAAAATGGGATTTGTACATTAGAATCTTAGCTTTGCTTTTGCTAATAAGTATCCTCTCACAAAACAGTATCTCTCACCAAGCAGTCAGTAGGGACAGCACTTGAAATAGAGAGTACCCTGCAGCGTAATGGTATGCATTATTCCTGAGGACTAAATAACTCACACTGGATGACAGCTCTTCAAGTACCATGCAGGAGATGGAACAGAACCCTGTAAGCTGCAGGTTCCACAACCCCATCAAAAGTCTTTGCAGACAGCAGCTGCTCCTGCTCCTTTAATCCTCACCCACACCTCATCGCTCAGATATGGCAAAGTCAACAGAAAAAAAACCAAACGAACATCCTTTTTTAGGAGGTACTGTTTGACCAAACATTGCAACGAGCAAAAAAATTGCTGAAATAACCATTAACTAACAAAAGTGCATAGGAAATTATTTTTTTATATATAATAAAAGTGCTAAAATTAAACTCTCCTCAGTCTATCCAAAAATTATGTTTTATCCATTTACTACATGATAAAACTAATTCTCATCAAGACCTGTTGAGCAAGCAGTGTTAATCCTGCATTTTGACCATAAGCTAATGTAAAACTTTGATCAGATTAATATTTTTGCTCAGGTTTAATATTTTATACTATAGGGCCTATGTTGGGAACAAAGTCAAAAAAGAGTACCTAAATGTGATCTTCTATTTTTTCTTTTACATTATTTTCTCCAGATTACCAACAATGGTAGGATGACAATAAAAAATATCTCTTCTTCATGTTTTATGAATGTTATGGATAAGTACAGAGTTGAACACATTGCTGCTTAGGGTGCAGAGCCATCATGCAGCAATTATTTTCATGAGAGAGAGATTTTCCTGTTTGATGCCTCAGGACAAGTCTCAGACAAAATTCCATAGGGATCTTTTCAAAGAATTTCAAAGCAGTCCCGAAAGCATACATCTTGAACAGAGAGTCAGCTTTCTGAATTTTATATACAGCTCAACTGTTTATTTCCTGCATGATTTGGTCAAGATCACAGGTATGCACCAGTTTCAAAGAAACAGTTACAAAGGACCATGGAAACTAAGGAAGCAAAGACATTAAAGAACCAATGTGCTGCTCTTACTACCAAGCCAGTGGTGTCTTAACTGTGGCTCAACAGAACATCCAGCACTTCTCATGCCACAAGCAGAGAAAGAGGTAAAGCTGAGGACCCTAGACAGGTTTTGAGCAGGAGACGGGACTAGATGACCTCTTGAAGTCTTTTCCAACTCACATGATACCATAAAAATGTCATGTTCCAACAGATAAGTACTTGTTTACTATTGCTGCTTAAAGACCAGAAATAATCAAAAGAATAATTTAAAAAAATAAAATGAAACTACTTAGACTTTCACATTTAGTAAGATTTGGTTTATTAATGGTTTTCTTCTGTATTGAGATAAGCAATGTTTTCTAAATTTATGACTATTCCTAGTGGTGAGATTTAGTCTGTATTTCCTAGAGGAAAAAAAACCAGCCTATCAAATATCTAATACACTAGTAGTGCTTATCAAACTCGCAGATGTTTTCTCTGAGTTGTACACAACTCACAGCAAAATACTTGAAAATATTTAAGTTTGTGCATTTCATTATCACAGAGAAAAATGCCAAAACAAAAGCATTTTTAAGAAAGAACTAAAACAGTTTCCTCTCACTGCTTGACAGGGTCATTTGAATATGAATTTGGGTCCTTTCAGCTGTAAATTAAATAATCTAAGATTTATTCCAGAAGCAGATAGGAAGCTATGAAAAATCAAGCAGTTACATAAGCTGTCCTCTGTTCTTAAACAAAAGAGAAGGAAACAAATCTGCCAAGAGTAAGAATATGTCATGAAAAATATGTATACTGAAAAACAGCTGCTCCTGAAATGACTGATCACTTGGGTGGGCAGATACTGGAATACATGTTAGTGTGATCAGTGCTGACTGAAACAGCTGCAGTGAAAACTAGGCTTGCAGTAAGAAAGGTATATATATTAAATTATTTACTATTTGCCAGCCACTACCCTCAGTTCCTTATATATTATTCTAGAATTCCCTGAGCCAAGTATTACTTCTCCCACGGCTTGACTCTGTATGTATGAAGGCAATGGGTATTTTGCTCTTGACTTAAGTGGAGAATGACTAAGTTCTGAACTTGATTTACCTAAGTATGGAAAAAACCTCAGTTGTTTATCACAAACCAAAGTCTTGGCTAACATTGTATTGTTATTCTCACTAAAATCCTTGACCTTACTCACTAAGTAACTGTAGCTACAGTCACAAACCTAAAATTTGTTTTTAATAACAGCAGTGAAAATCTAGCCTTCCCTGAAGTCAGGAAAGAGGAGTAGATCCGCACCTATGAAATTTCCAGGAGGAGGCTTCAGCAAAAAACTTTCACAGATCACTTAAGGAAGACTGTCCCCTCCATCACACTGCATCTGAGCAGAGACTGAATCATGACAATAGCTGTGGCTCCTGACAGCAAGCACTGACTTGGTAGCAGGACTTTTTCTTGGATAATGTATCTCTCAAAATTCTCAGAATGAGGTTTTCCGAGAAAGACAGTGTCAATTGGAATCAATATATTTTTAGAAGATTTTTTAGAGGGGAGAAAAAAAATATTCCTTCACACTCCATATGCAGTGGGCTTATTATGGCTCTGCCTCTTCTGCCAGAATGGTATCTGCACCACAAAAAAAATCTTAAAACCCAATGCGCTGAATCCAGTCAAGCACAAGCAAAGGTTGCTGTTGCCCTAAATATCTGGAGGAAATCTGTCTCATAATTTTATTCTACATTTTTTGTGTTTCTTCAAAGTGTTGTGAGCCCAATGCTGAGTATCCAAATAGGAATAAATTGCAGTAAGTACATTTGTGATACTCTTAGTCTTGTCTGCTTCTTTGTTCTCTTTCAAGCTACAACTGAAAGCATAATTTGAATCAGGAATTCAGCAAACACCCATCTCTCAGTTGGGGGGCCCTGACTAATCTCTCATAACTTTTTGCACAGCTTTTTCAGGAAAACTAGCAAGTTATGAGCAGAAATCTCTCACGTACTGATCAGGAAATCCTGTTGGATGTTGGTGTGAGTACCTTCAAGAATATCTGAGAATTTAATTCAGAATATGCTCCAACTACCACTTTCTATTCACAAAGCAAAGAATAAGCATAACTTGTGTTTTGAGGAAAAAAAAGACATCAGCAACTAACTTCAGGAGGCAATTTAGTGCTGCAGATCCTGTGTAAGTGGATGTATCCCTGTAGACTGGAGGAAATAGTCTGAGGAAGGGGATTTGAGATTTCCCCTCACCTCAGTTTAGATATTGGGTTAGATTCCTTCTCAGCAGTCAAGCTTCACAAATCTTTCACTTCAAACCCACTGTTGGGGTTATGTAGTAATAAAAACCGGGTTCTGAAGTGTAATCCGGGATAAAGTGCCTAACAAACTAAGTTTTATGGTGTCAAATTTTACTGAATCTAGCCTCTAATTTCATTTTATTACCAAATAAAACCATCAAAGGCAAATTACGAAGATATTTCCAGCATAGAAATAAAGCTGCATTTATTATTACTTAAATCAGCTAGAGCAGACTCACACATGCTTTCCTTCCTAAGGTCAGTCTTGATTTCTTTAAATAAAAGGAAGACACAAGATGAACAAAATATTTGGAACAAAAAATATTTGGATAATAGTTCTGTAAAAGTTAATCTCAAAGGTGTAAATTTTTTATAAAAGACATGTAAAATAAGATAGAAGTTCAGCAATTGAAAAGATTTGACAGTTAAAATTCTGTGGCTGCTCCACCCTGTCTTAAATGTTAAAATGAACACTAGCATGAAGGGATGTGTGCCCTTAGAACAATTTCTTCTTGTTTACAATTGCAGTAGGCTACAATGAGTCATCGTTCTGTACAAAAAGAGAACTATGTGCTCCCAAAAAATGTTTTCGTATTATCTGAAAAGTTTCAGCAAATTAGAATGTCAGAGTGATATATACAATTTCTTTGAATATAAATTTGTAAATCATGGTGCCTATAAGAATGAAAAGATATCCAATTATTTGAAATTCTGTTTCATGATGATAACCTAGAGGACAATTTCTATTTTTCTTAGCAACTGTTCAAAGGACAGGTGTTCTAAAACTAAATTAAGTTCACCACAATATTTGTCCTTCAGGAATTTCTAAAATAGAACATTTTCTAGGGTTATAAAAATTTTGGAAAATTTTAAGAACTCTTTTTGTCATGAGTTTCTCCTAATATACATACTAAATATAGAGAGTTTTTATAAAAGGCTCCTGTATTAAAACATAAGCTGTAAAGATGTCATCTTCATAAGTTTCCTGTACTAACCATGAGTGTGGCAGTTTTAGTGATAATTTCAAAGGTAGTAGAATAAGACAAGCACTTTGTGCTTGAAAAGAACTCAAATAATTAATTGTAAAGTGTAATTCTGCTCAAATTATGCTTAGGTAGCTATTATGATGTCTATATAAAGACTACATCTTTTCTTAGTTTAATAATATAATATATATTTCAGTAAGTTATCAAATCAGTTGGAGAATAATTCATACAATACATAAACATAAATTTCAATACATATTGGAAAATATATACATACGCCATGAAGGATTTAATCTATTCTTCAGCCTCAGTGTTGAAACACAAACTAACTTCACTTGAAAACCACACTACTTGTCTGAAAATTCAATTAAGTAGATGAAGAGGTTAAAGTCTTCACTTCAAGAATGGAAAATCAAACAGAAAGAAGACTACCTTCCTGTAAGTACTCTCCACAAAACAAGCTATTAGAAAGGTAAATCCCATGTACTTTAGCAAATATTCCAGGAAAGAGTATTTGTGTTCTGTTTTAGAGGAGAGCACCATCATAGAAGAAGCTTTTGATTTTCTTTAAAGGTCACAAAAGAGGCAGAGCAACAAGAACTTTTAAAGAACAATATACTGTCACATCAACTACCAAAACACACTAGAAAATATACAGAAAAAAGCATTCACAGTAACTTTACCAGTGGTTACTGTATTGACCCAAACATTTCCATACAAATGAAGACTTAACTAAATGACGATATCAGGCCCATCATGAAATCCATTTAGTATGAATGAAAATACTAACCTAGTCTGTGTTCAAACCCTCTGATGATGTTAAAGATGCTCTTGTTTTGCTATGTTTTAGACAATAAGAGGAGAACCCACAAAGAAAGAAAATAATCCTTACCTTTCTGAAAATCAAAATTCAACACACTCAGGAGCTGTAAAATTGTACCTTTATTTCTCACTGTATCTGGACCTACATGCAGGTACAAATTAGGGAAATTAAAACTGTAGTGGAAAGTATGAATGGACAGTTATCACAGCCTCCTATTTTCACTAAGATTTGTTTAATGAGTAGAAATACAAATATTCCTGTAAAACTTGCGGGGAATATCAATTTTAAGAAATTGAATGGGGTCAGAACTGTTGGCTCTTCCCTTGTGTTTGCTGTCTTTTCTCCATGGGTTTGGCAGTGAAGTTAATTAAGTTCACAATAGAAATTTCTGCTTCTTCACAACACACCTCATTATAAAAGGGATTTATAAAACTCATGCTGATTGTAGCCATGGGGGCTGTCTTACAGAAAAGGCAACAGCTGGACAGGTAAGTTTCCTAGAATTTCAGGCAGAATGTAAATGAGAGCAGAATGGGAAAAGACTCATTAACTTCTCCAAAGAAAGTCCCCTTTTGTCACTTTGACCTGTAACTGCCTGAAAAATCACATCAAAGACTATTTCAGAGGGCTTTCTACAATTTTAGCCTTAAAAGAGGTGTTCAAACTTTCTGAGGCAAGTCACTAGATTTAATTTGAACTACAAAACATGAACAAAAATAGCCAGCTACTTGATAGACAAAACAAATCTATAATCAACTTTCATTGTTATTAAAACACAACTGTTTTGGCCACATGAAATCCAAACAAAATCCCAAGTGGATTAATGTGTTAAAACAGCCAAGTTTAACAACAACATTTATGACTTAATTTCCAAAGTAAATGTCATCAAAAAAGACTTTATCATTGCTTTGATTTCCGTTTTGCACAGAAAAATTCCTTAGGATTTTGCAGACTTAAAAATGGGAAAAGATACAGAATTAAAAAAAAATAAATGTTGTGTGCATCTCATTCTATCATAGATATGCATTCAGCTGTGCAGAAACATCTTATCATGTTATAAGGGAGAGTGGGGATAAAGTGCAATCACTTGGCCAAACATCCCAATGACCCACCTTCGAAACAGCTGTTAATTTCAAAGAAAAGCAGAACAAGTCAGCACAAACGGAACAAGGAACAACAGAGAAGCAATGCAGACAGAAGAGAGAAAGGGAAGAGCTAGAAATCCTTAAATTAAATATTAAATTTTTCTCTCAGAAAGTTAATTGTTGATTTTACAACATCAAAAATATAAAAAACTTACATAACAAAACTTCATCTCTCTATTCTGTAAACAATACTGTTTCTTGAGAATATGTGTATATGCATTGGGATTTGGGGAAGAAAAGGCATAGACTTTTTAAGTAAGAAGCAGGAAGACTGTATAAATATTAGTTCCTTGACTGCTATCCAAAAAGCTCCATGTTGATCCTTACATTTTTCCAGAGTATATCAGGTTAGGTCCACTTAAAACAGTTTTGTGTTAAGCTGAATATAAAACTATTTGGAACAAAAGATGAGTTTACTTGCACAGCATTATAAATCAATATAATATCCTTTATATTTTTTGAAATCCCAGTCGACTTCCCACAATGCAGTGTTACACAGTCTACTGTCTGTCAAAGAGGTACCTGCTATATAGGTTGGACAGGTAATCTATAAAACACAATTTATAAGGAAATGACCACAAGCATTTCAGGAGTCCAGGGAATTTTCCAACCAACAAATCAAAAAGAAAGGAAAAAGCAGTTGACCTAAGAGGCTGTTGCCTCATGGTGTTTTATATTGTATTATCTCTAATAGTTGTTAGGGATGAAAGTGCTTATTCCTCCTATCCCTCAAAAGAGAGATCTTCCCCAGGATGTTCTGCTTACTTAAAGCTAGAAGAAAGCTAGCTAATGGGAGACTAACGGGCTGCATCAAAAGAAACACGGCCAGCATGACAAGGGAGATGACTCTTTCCCCTCTCTCCATCCTAATGAGATCCCACCTGGCATACTGCCTCCAGCTCTGGGGCCCTCAGCACAGGAAAGAAGCAGACTTGCTGGAGCAAGTTCAGAGTAGGGCCATGAAGAATAACAGAGGGCTGAAGCACCTCTCCTGTGAACAGAGATAGAGAGATTTTGGGTTGTTCAGCCTGGAGAAGGCTGTGGGGAGACCTTATTGCAGCCTTTCAGTATGTAAAGGATGCCTGCAAGAAAGATGGGTACAGACCTTTTAGCAGGGCCTGTTAAGATAGGACAAGGGGTAACGGTTTTAAACCAAAAGAGGGTAAATTTAGACTGGGTATAAGGAAGAAGATTTTTACAATGAGGGTGGTGAGACACTGGAAGAGATTTCCCAGAGAGGTAGTAAATGCCTCATCCCTGGAACCATTCAAGGTCAAGTTGGAGGGGGCTCTGAGCAACCCAATCTATTTGAAGATGACCCTGCTCATTACAGGAGTTTATCCCACAAGTACCTGGAAAGAAGGAAGTATGGGGAAGAATCTTGCTTGACTGTAGGTTTCTTTCCCTAAAGAAACTGGAACATTTTCATTGTAAGCAGCGGGAGTTAGTTTTGCATTCCAACAAAGACCTGGAGAGAAAACACTCTCTACCTCCTTAAAAGTTGATGTCTCTCATGTAAGTTAATTTATGCTTTATTACAAGAAAACTATTTACAACCTTAATAACAGCATTTACAAGCTTTGACTCAGTTCTGCCTCCTCTGTTAGACAGTACTGTGTCCTCCCTTCCTGCTAGAGCTGTGGCAGGATTCCATGCAGAAATATAAGACTCATAGGGTGAGAAAACTACCAGGAAAGTGGGAGTCCAGCTGGGGGGAAGGGGGTGGGGATGGTAGTGGTGGTGATGTTTTATGCCTTTTATTTGCATTTTAAATGTCAACTCATGCTTAACAGAAAAAAATGGAAGTGTTGATGTAAACAGGGACCCATACCTTGCAAGTGCCAGAAAACTCCCTAAATAATATTTCCTTCTGGACTTCCTCATTCTGTAACAGAGCTCAGAATTTCTCTTTTTACTCCACAGTCGGTCAGTTTCAGAAGAGCAACAAAGTGCCCTCCAACCAGCATAGTCAAGAATTTGGTGACTAAGACATTTTTCAGAAGAGCAGTAAAGTGGGTTTCAACTCCATTCAGTTAAGAAGTGCACCAAATCTATGTCACCACCTTCTGGGTAAAAAAAATGCTCTGAACCAGCAGCTATTATAGGCACTTCTTGCAATAGAGTTTAGAAATAAAATAGTGCAGAATGCTCAATTATTTTAATATCTAGATACTGGCAGGGCAAACACTGGGAAAATGTGGAGACACATAACAGCTTTAGCCCCTACCCACCCTACCTGTTGGGGGACACAGCCTATCACAGCAGGGAAGACTGTGTGTACTATCAACCCACTACCAGTATCACCATTATAGTCACAGTACTTACTAACAGGAGCAGACACAAATTGGAGATAAATATATGAAGAACTTGCCTACCATGTATATGAAGTATTCTTGCTCCACTGGAGCACAAGATTTTAGGCACATTCATAGAATCACAGAATCACAGAATGATTTGAATTGGAAGAAACCTTAAAGATCATTTCACTCCAATCCCACTGCCATGGCCAGGGACACCAGGACACCTTCCAGGCCATCCAGTCTGACCTTTAACACTTCCAGGGATGGGGTGTCCTGGGCAACCCATTCCAATGCCTCACCACTCTCGCAGTAAAGAATATCATCCTAACATCTACTCTAAACCTACCATTTTTCAGCTTGAGGCCTTTAGCCCTTGTCCAAGCATTACCTACCCTTGTAAAATGTCCATCTCCAGTTTTCTTGTAGTCCCCTTTAGTTACTGGAAGGTGCTATAAGGTCTCCCTGGAGCCTTCTCTGCTCCAGGATGAACAACCCCAACTCAGCCTGTCTTCACAGGAGAGGTGCTCCAGCCCCCTGATCATCTTCATGACCTTCCTTTGGACTCGCTCCAGCTACATCCATCCTAAGTTGAGGGCCCTGTAGCTGAATGCAGTACTCCAGATGTGGTCTCACAAGAGCAGAATAGAGAAGGAAAATCACCTCCCCCTACCTGCTTGTCTGTTCATCTGATTTGGCTCCCTATACAGACTGAAAAATGTTCAAATAAACCTTTAAAGGTTCTGATGTTCCCATACATTGGAGAGGAAGTCAACATATATAACACACAGGTCTGGATCTGGAACTCCAGCAACTGGCTATATAAAAGGCATAGTGACACCTGCTTTTTTTGAAGCTTCCAAGTCTTTTACTGTTCTTGGCAATTTGCTGTGATGTAATTTCTTAAAATGTATCCATTTCTCTTTTACTTATAGTTTTATGCTTTATGCTCTGTAGTGCTTTCTCTACACCAAAAAAGGCAGTGTAGGCATTTATCTTTATTTACTATTAATGATTAGCAATTCAGTAAAACCTGTCGCTTACATTCATCTTGATCTTTTAAAATACTGTGTTTATACCCTAATTTCAATGTACACCAAGAACTGAATATATTAGCTGTCATGTTTTTTGCTACCTACTTCAAAAATGTCCACTTGTACAATAGCTGACTCAGGTCTCCAGGCAGTTCTTAAGAAACTGAAAACCATATTTTGTCTTGATAAAGCAAAACCAGAAGATCTCACTGCTTTATAAGAACCAAATATTTGAACTAAGAGATTAAGTAAAAGAAATTTCTACAGTTTCCTCAGTAGAGGAGATGTCCCATGCACTCCATCATTTTCTCCAATACCAATGAAAACAGTGACTACTCTGACTTTCTAAAGTCTGGGAAGTGCCTTAAAAGCTCATTTCCATCCTATCACAATCCCAATAACTAAGACATTCACTAAAACTGATGCTGTCACAAAATGGGAGATGGACTTTGTAGGACTTTGCCTGGTCGGATGACTTTTCATGGATCATATTTTTCTGTGCATCTTACATCTTTCTGCATGTCTTTCTGTATGTCTTTTTGTATTTCTGCACATCGTATACCACCATGCTTTGGGTCCCATCACAATAATTCACCAGCACACCAAAAGTGATATTCAATTTTTCTCCTTAAAGACATATTATTTCAGATATTTGACAAGAACCATGCAAACATAGAATAGCCCAGGTTGAAAGGTGGCTCTTAAGATGATCTGGTCTAAACTTCTCCTGAAAGTAGGGATTTAGATTAGGTTACTCAAGGCTCTGCCAAGCCAAGTTTTAAGTAATTCCTGTGAGAAACACTCCACCACCTCTCTAAGCAACCTATTCCAGAGTTTAGTTGTTCTCATGGTAAAGAAAATCTTTCCTATATCCACAGAGATTTTCTTCCAAAGCAACTTGTGCCTGCTGCCTCTTGTCCTGTCCCTTTGTGTGCTGGAGAAGAAAGCACCTCCCACTCCACTATAGCTACACTTTCAAGTACTGGAAGACTGCAACAGCATCCCACTGAGCCTTCTCCTCTCCAGGTTGAACAAACTCCATTCCTCAGCCTTTCTTGGGGATTTCTTCACCCTCTACATTCCACTAACTTACTCGGGAATCTCACCTATTGAACATATTAAACAACATTGCTTCTGAATTTAAGTATTTGGAAAGTAAAGAAGAATCACTGTAAAGCCTTCAAAACCAAAATCAGCTTCTTCTAACAGTCTTAACTCCCTAAAGCAATTTAAATTATTTATTTACTAGGTCACCTTCCTTCAGAAAAAAAAAATAATCTAGTCTTTGAAGTAAAAAGCTTTAAGTCTTACAAAATGCATGAATGGTTCATACACCAGCTGTATGTTAATTATTTTTAAAGATTTACAGTCCATGAAGACACCACGTGGAGTGATGCAGAATAACAAGCTTAGAAGTAAAGTATAATCAAAAGTAAAATTATAACCAGCTTTTTTTGACATGTCTGTGATCATTTGGGCCCAGAAATAAATTTCCTATACTTCGAAGGAAGTGAGAAACAAACAATACAGGCACAGGAGAACAGAGAGTTATGAGATTGCTAGGGTATGATACTGCAGGACTGCAGTTAAAATGACATTTCCTCACCTTGTCCTTTCTTTGGATACAC
Source organism: Manacus vitellinus (assembly GCF_001715985.3). NCBI lineage: Eukaryota > Metazoa > Chordata > Aves > Passeriformes > Pipridae > Manacus > Manacus vitellinus. The sequence goes on from NW_021940750.1 coordinate 10,786,040, forward strand.
ATTTGTAGCCTAATAGCTGCATACTATTTTTTGCTTGCTGTTGGAGACTATCTGAACCACAGTATTTCATATTTTAATTCCACTGCAGTTTAAAAACAGCTTAGGTAATCTATTTAAATCTGATTTTGAGAATAGCTGTTTTATTTAAGTTATGAAAAATTGTCTCCTGCGGAGTCCAGGGCACCAAGTAGATAATCGTGAATGGAGACATGCCCTAAGTCTTTAACAAAGATTGATAGAAATCATCTGCTTTGAATCTTTATGTTTTTAAATAAACCAGCAAATAACAGAAATATTTCCAGAAGTCTCCACAAAGCTTCTCTTCAATCGTCGCAGAATTTACGTTCAAAAGAATTACATGTTTGCAAAATATGATTACAAATAAGAACTGAGCTATCATTCAAGACTCAATAACATGACAGTTTATGAATGTCATTGCCATTTAACACACCACAAGACACAATTTTAAATGTGAATGAGGAGGAGGCAAATCTTCATATTAAGTGCAGAAAGTTGCAAAGTATCTCATAGCAACCGACCAAAATAAATGGATTCTCCAAGATGCAGACACTTTCTGAAGGTTCCCACACAGCCCCTTAGAAGCTTAGCAGCTCTTCCACCCCTTTTTGCAGAGACAATTTGCATGACAGATACGTAGGAGTAGGTATATGGAAAAAAATATAATAAAATGAAAAAATGTAATAAAAGACACGGGAAGAAGAATAATGTTATTTACAGATTTTCCAAATCTGTATCTCATGGAAGTGAAGCATGTAAAGAACAGAATATGCAACGTACATGTGAAAGTACTAAGTCATATTTCTTAAAGACTGATTTTCCTTTCTTAAAGAAAAAAGCTCAGCCTGCAAGTTTTATATACAATTTTTTTAAACCCAAATTGGAAAAATTGTAGCCAAAGGAGGAAATATTTCAAAATGCAGCTACAGAAGAGTAAACAGATGTAAAAAGAAAAAAAAATGCACCCAGATGTAAATTATAAAAATGGAACCTACTACCTCCTCATCATTTAGAAAAGTGGCAAACTGTTCATGTCATAGCCTACATTTGCAGCAAACACGTAAAATTTAAAAACTCATCAAAGCAACACTCCCTGAAGAATTACCTTTTTTTTAGTTTTTTTGGAGGTATTTTCGGTGGTGATGGGTATTTGTTTTGTTTGTTTGTTTTTTTCTTGAGTGGCTTCAACAAAGATAAGAAGAAGATGGTATCTAACCAACATGAAAGAGCTATGAAGAAAGGGCTAGGATTCATGGAAGATCAAGCTGCAGAATAGGCATAGAGGATTTTCCATGTTAAGGTACTGTGAAAAGAGGAAAATATCCCAGAACTTGTTACTTACTTAAGGAGTTACTCCTTATTAATATCAAAAAGCAAGTCTAAAATGAAGAAACCAGGATGACGTTTTGTTTCTCTAATAAAGGTAGGCTACTGGTGCTCACAATGACTATTATGATTATTACTAAAAAGTCTGCAGGGATTCAATACTGCTCACTGTGAACAAGTATGGATGGTCCCTAAATTGGTTTAATTCACTTACAGTTTTTCTTCACAGTTGTAATAATTTCATGCAAGAAACGGCAAGCTCAAAGACAGTGTAGTCACCGTGAATTCTCTTTAATAGCCTGTAGTGTTCAGGCTATTTTCAGTAAATCTACAGTATTTTTATCAGCAGTGACAAATGCTAGAGGAAAGAGTAAAATAATGGGTCTGGTAGCAATATTAAAATGGTGACATTTTTGTCATGCTCCTACCGATTAAAATCTTACCCTTAAATTATGAGTATTTGTAACATTTTAACTTTAATCCTAACTGAAATCCTATTCTTAGTAATGTTATATCACATCATATTGTGCTGTTTGCCCAAGTAACATCCTGCAGAGGTGAATTCAACTGCACAATTAATCTGTGTTGATACAGACATTTGGTTGCTTGTCTCATATGCACAAAACATCCCCATTTTTCCAACAGTATTAGCCTGGTAAAGAAACCCTGTATTATCTCTACCTACACATTTTCCACAGCATCTGCTTTTTAATTACTTTATAGTTTCTTTAGTCTTCTCATTGTACTGAGAAATACAAGAAATGTATGCTGAATATTGTGTCTTAATGCTCCTCATTAATTAGTAAGTTTTGGCATGAGACAACTCTGCTCTCATTGACTTCACTGGGAAGAAATCTGAGCTTATGTGTCTCCTCCACAAGTTGTACAGTGCAAGTCTTCCCAATGTCTCTTCCCCAGAAATGCATTTTCTCCCACATCCTATTACTTGTCATGTTTGTTCCCCCTTCTTGTACCTACAACTACGTCCTTTTTGGTGTAGGATGGGGAAGTGGATTTAGGAGTCTGTTTGGTTATTCTAAATAAAAAAAAAATTGGTTTTGAACATTTTTATTTTCAATAGCTTAGTCTCAGTTACTCAATCACAGAAAAAATATTCTCCCAAGAAATTGTATTGAGAAAATAGTTCCAGGCATTCCATTGTTACCAGTTCAGCTTAGTGTGCCTTATAAGGAGAATTGTTTTTCTTAGGCAGAACCTCTTTTAAAAATATGTTGGAAAAGGTGATGCCATAAATCTGTGTCAGGCCCAGATGTGCAAATTTCTGGGGCTTAGAAGTCATCCCAACTTATATTCATATATGCTTCCATGGTTTGTTTAGGCAGTTTAAAGTAATGTGTGTACATTAGAAAAAAAATCACTCCATGTACATCTGGTAAATATGTGATATATTAACTGTACTAAAAGACAAGAGTTGAGCACCAGAAGGTGTGGTTCAAACACTAGTTAGCAAATTTTTCTCAGAGGTCATAAAAACAGTAACAAGGAGAGTATTCTGTTATTCAAGCTTATAGGATTCAAGCTCTCTCTGTATGTCTGTTTAAGCGTGTGTACGTACCCTCCATGACAGCTTCAGACCAGCTGAACACAGAATAAAGATGCAGATTTCATGACTTTTCTGTTTATCATTACCCCCTAAAAATATATCTTTCTCACTACACAAGATATTCAGAACAATTTAGAATTTTTCCCTAACACAGGTGCTTAAAAATGAAAACAGGATTGTGGTTTTTTCCAGTTAGAATCATGAAATTTAGTACAGCATTTTAAATACATACAAAATTTATAGGCAGACACACATAGTTCCTTTATTCTTTCAGCCTAATTTGTTTCTATTACTCACATTCCAGGTATTTGTTTTCCTGTACTTTCACATGCTTAATTTGATACCCTTCTTCTTGACACCATCCTGATATCTTTCCAGTCTCTTTTTGCCTCTATATTCTTTTTGGACCTTATTAAAACCCGGTCCCTTAAGACATTATTATTTGCTTTCGCCATTATTAAGAAGTCACTTGCTTTCAGTACTGTATGTCATTAAAATTTGTAGCCTTTTTCTAAAATTCCTGCCATAATTTTATTTCCTTCTCCTCTTAATACCATTATATAAAAATGTTCTTTTTAAATAGCATTCCAATTAACAAAATCACTGGTTAATTTTAGTCAGAGCCTCATCTACTCATTACTCTCAAAAAAAAAAAAAAGTTTTACTACTTTATGAATATAACTAATATAACTTATAGGAAAAAATATAACTACCATAAACTAGTGTCATCATCCTAATATTATGAATTTCCTAAGAGAAATTAATACAATATGTTTATTAAGTGTTTAGAAAAATACTCAGGCAAACCAACATAATATCATCAAGTGCTGTCATTCTTAGATGCCTGAATTAGAATGGTTATACACCTTGCACAGTATGTAAAAAAAACTTTTGAGGAGACACAAAGAACTTGATAATAGTTACTTGAAATCAAAAGAGTCAAAAATATATGCTTTATTGGAATTAATTATTTGGGATTACATCAATGTCAACTATAAATTCTCACTAAAAGAAGTAATTGTTCTGATAGCGGAACACAACCACCACTATTTTTACAATGCTCATAGTAATACTGTGACATCAAGCCCTCCTATAAACGGGAGCTATGTGGCATGAAATTTTCCATGAGTATCCTAGGAAAGAGAATGCAGCAGTAAACATCATTAGTCAAGAGAGACCTACACGTCATAAGCAATAGGCAAGAGTCCAGGAAGGCCACAAGGTTAAAATGCTTTGTTTGAGTAATTATAGGATTTGAAGGATTAGGCTGAACCAAAGGATTTAAGGACATGGAAGGATTAAATGGAGAAATAAATAAATTCAATTAAATAGAATGATGGTATAGAAGGCAGCACAAAAAATTGATATTATGTTCAGTAAAGTATTTGAAACAAGAATTGTTAAATGAATTAGTTGGAATTGAAGGCAACATGATTTTGCTGTATTTGTTTGCTATTCAGTAACTGAGTCTGCAGAGACAAAGATTTTTTACAAAATATTTGTATGTTTCTGAGATTGAACATCTAACAATAAAAGCACACATTTCAGGTGAGATATCTTAGCCATTCTTTGTGTCCCAGAACATACTCTGTAGCTTCTGTGAAAGTGAAATCCCCGTGTACAACTGTAGGTGAGATCACAGCCACCACAGCCTGTTATTGAAATCCAAAGATTCTTTCTATATGCACAAAAACTGAATTTGAATGTTTACCTTATGCCACCCTGAGTTACAACATTTTACAAGCCAAGCTTGTTTAATTTAAAAGCATACTGTCCTTGTGAGCTGTTAATAATGAGAATTAACTCACTACATCTATTTAAAAAAAAATCCACAGGCTCTGTTTCTTGAATACTGTGGATGAGAAAAATTATTCCAGTGTTATGACTCCTGGGCAATCCACAGCTCATGATGAAAACCCGACAAGGTAATCATTGGTATACAACACTAAACATAAACGAATAAATGGTGTGGGGGGGTTATGAAACAGTCACCCACAAATGCAAGATAACTGCGCTTTCAGCAAAGCTATGCAGAGACAATAAGGCTTCAAAAATGGCCCTGAAAACAGGTCTGAAAACCGAGCGCGCTCCCGGGCCGGCCGGAGGGGCCCGGCATGGCGGGGCCGCCACCTCCCGGCGGCGGCGGGAAGGCAGCAACAAGCCACGCTTAAAAGCCGGTGGATTCATTTCGTCCTGGTCTCGGCGTGTGGCAGCAGAGCATACAGTGGTGTCACCGTGTTAAAAATCATGCGTCTGAAACCATGATCATTGTCATCGAGATGCCTGACCTCAAACAAAGCCAAATAGTGTTAGCAACCCAGAAAATCAGGTACTAAATTCTTCATACATTTGCTTAAAACTCTTTATCAAGGCCTAGCTGGTTAGTTTCTCTCAAAGTGGTCACTCTGAAAGCCTAGTTTTGCTTCAGAAACATTAAGCAAAGCCCTGAACTAATTAGCTATAGTTTATTATTTCCATGTTAAAGTTAAATATTATAGTGACAAATAACAATTTTCAATATAACCTTTTTTCAATATTACAGTATGTGTTTTTTCTTTAGGTACTATTTAACTTGGGGGTTTTCTAGTTCAGATAGAATATTACTTCAGAAAACTACAGAAATTCAGACACTAACCTAATTCACAGATTCTGTAATTACATGTGACCTTATTTCTAAAATAGGAAACGGATGCAGTGTCCAGAAGTGCTGTGTTACAGAGAATCCCAACTTGGCACATCGATGCATAATTTCTTATTCATTAAGTCAGCTAACATATCTCAGATTGAAAAAACTTTACATATTTGAATAGATCATCTCTTTCAGCTGAACTATTTGAGTATTGCCATCATATGCCAACCAGAAATATTATTGGTGGGTATTTGCATTTAGAAGCCCAGCTGTTCTGCATCAGAGAAAAATCATGTCACTTTTTGTACACGCTGTTGTCATTCTCAGCCAAGAATTATGAGTTGTTTGCTTTTTAAAAAGCTACCTTCCTGTAAACTGAATATTCCCAATGAAACAGCATCTCTCCTGACAGCTCATAGTGACAAATTTTCCTATGCTCCCTTCAGTGTGCTGAGGCCTGATCATCAGGTTTCTAGAGTGATTTTTAGTCCTCATGCTCATTTGGAGCTGTTTGTGGTGCAATCATTCTTCACACAGTGGTTTTTTTTTTGGGCGGTGGGTTTAATTGTAAAGCTGTTCACCAACAGCAGGGATGGCTACTGATTTCTCTCTCATATGGGTCACTGACCAGACACCAGATGGCGGAAATATTATGTCCTACTAATCTGGCCCAGAGTTGGCAATTCAGAGGTGAAAAGCTTTATCCCATTACCAACTGCCTGAGCTGTTCTGTCTCCAACCTGCAGGCTAAAGATTAAACAGTTAATAGTCTTGAAGTAACTCCCACCCCCTCAAATATCCCATCTACTGCACATCCCAGATATCTACTGGGCAGATCTAAGAGAAGATCCCTGTCAGTACACTTCATTGACTTTAAATTCTACCTAAGGAGGAATGAAAAAGAAGCCAGTCTGGTAAAATAACATCAATTGGGACAGTACTACTTATGTAACATCTGGAAGAAAAAGTTTATTGCAGACAAAATATCAAGAAAAATAGAAAATCCAAGTAGGCTGTTTGTGAGAAATTAAATCTGGAAATAAAGGGAGGGGGCATCATAAAAAGGAAATGCAAACACACAAAAAAAGGTAGAAAATATTAAGATGCAATTTCCTTTTGAAGGTTTCAGAAAAAAATCATATTATCGGTATAACACTACACAGTCATAACACCTTAGTCAGCTCTGAACAGTAGAACCAGTTTTAGTGAACTTACCTATTCTATCCTTCCCATTTTCTTTGCCTCTGCCCAAGTATTTTGCTTTACTGTAGATTCAAGCTTTCAATTTTTATATATTAGATTTCTATGTTGCATCCACAATCACCATCAAAATTTCTGTTTTTCACTATAAATTGCCAGAGAAACTATTGTTACATTTGAGAAGATGACACCAAACATATAATTTGTAGTTTAAGATCACTGCAAAGGAAACAACTCACAGAATTCCTGAGCTCCTCTATATCCAGACTTAATCACTTTAATTCTTTAAAATTGCAAATGGGTTTAATAGCAATATAAATTTTAAAAATAAAAGAATACAAGAGAAAGCAGTTAGTAGGTTATTTTTAAATGTATTTTTAAATGTAGATATGTGTACATTTCTGCATGTTAGGCCTGCATATATTTGGATCTGTATTCTTTCACTCCTGCAGAAAAACATGATTCAGATTACATATCATGACCTTACAAAATCCTATCACACTACAGTTACCTTATCTAATTAGACTCTTACCCATCTGGAATATTCGACTTTTTAAATCTGTCAAGCTGTGCACAAAGAACTGGGGAACCATGGAAGTAACTGTAAAAAAACTGTCCTTAAAAGAAGGGAAAGGGTAAGCATAGCTCTTTGGTGCTATCTTAGATGTCTTAGTGTTCATTCCTCACTTTGTATTTCATACAGCTTCACTTAGGGCAGGTACAGAAAGTCATGCTGTGAGTATATATAAGCTCTTGGTTGGCTTTATTTTTGATAACCTGCTTAATGCATTTACAACCATGATGTTTCTAAGGACTGAAAATACTCCATCTTTTGTTCATAAAGCTGTCCTATCACATCACACTGTGCCATAGTAAGAGTAGTAAAAAGCATTGTTCTAAGGTAGATTACATAAACGAAATCTCTCATGGGTAATTCTTTTCCTTGAAAATCCATAATTAGACCTTGCAAAAAATTTAAATTATTAAAAAATTCCTTAAGTATACAATTTTCTACATTAGAACAGCAGCTAAAATTGCTTGAGGTTTGAATTTATTGCAAATATTTATTTTAAAAGCACAACATTTTGTTCAAGTTCAATAATAAGACTGGTGTAGATCTTCTGCAAAATCCCCTGGTTTTACCTGTATAGCAAATTTGACTCAAGAGGGTTAAAATAAGCAGTGTTAGTAAAGTATCGTTCTCTTAATGCAAACTTCGAACACTTTACAAGTATCGTACAGGTGTGGTATACTAGCACTCCTCTATTAGCTCTGTGCAGAAGCAGAAACATTAGATCTATTGAACAAATTACACAAATTAAAAAAAAAAAAAGGCAGAAAAAAAGTAAGTTAAAGGAAAATAGGCAAAGGAACAGGTTCCCCAGAGAAGTGGTCACAGCACCAAGCCTGCCAGAGTTCAAGGAGCGTTTGGACAATGCTCTCAGGCACATGGTATGACTCTTGGGGATGGTCCTGTGCAGGGCCAGGAGTTGGATTCAATGATCCTTGTGGGTCACTAACAACTTGGCATATTCTGTGATTCTGTGAATATATTTAGGAAGAGTATAAGGATGTTTAGCTAAGGAAATTGTTTTTCCATGCCCAGATAGTAATTTAAAACAATTGAAACTATGCATATCAAAAACAGAATCAAAGGAAAAGATGCAGAGATTTTTAATAGAAATTACTGCAGCTGAGCCCTAGGATAGCCCTAACTAACTTGTTAGTATTAGCAGCTAGATGGTCCACGGTCTTTCCTACGTAGCCAGAGTGCACAGCCTGTGTGCTTCTGAAAACAGAACAGGGCCCTTGGCAGAAACCGCATTTTCATTACAAAATTTTCCCCCTATGTGGACTTGCAGAGCAGCTTCTTTTCAGAAGATGTATTTAATAACCAGGCCCAGTAATAAAAATATTTGGCACCTTGACTGGACAAACCAGTTGCTCTTCCCTTTCAAGCTAAACATAAGATCACATCACATAAGAAACACATCTCCCATTTCTGCCACTGTCTAGCATAAGCATGCAACTCAGCTGCATTTAGCTGGCAATCATCGAAAAATCGTTGGGTATGTAACCATGTGCTCCAGACAAACTTCATGGGAAAGGTCTGTTTTGGAAAGCCCAGGTATTTTGTAGTGTACATCATCTGGTAATTGTCCCTTTCTCTAAAACAACGTATCATCATCTGTTTCTTTTGGTAAGTTTCCATCAGTACACAGCTCAAAGAATACATTCTTTTAAAAACTCTTAGTGACCATACACACCTGGATATCCACAGTTGCCCAGATGAGTAAGAGAACCACGTGTAAAGTAAACACTGTGCACACAGGGCAGAAAATTCAACATCTGCAAAAATGAAGGTAGAAGTGCCATTAGGATGATTAAGCAAACAGAAAGGCTATCCTGCAATTGGAGATCAAGACTGTCAGGCAAGTGAAATGAAATTCTTGAGAGGATAAAATTCTTCTCTTATATTATTCTCTTATAGCAGATACACATAATAGAAGGTGACAGTTTTTTAAACTATAGGGTAATATTGGCACTAGAAGAATAAACAGGATGTGAATTAATTTAGACTGAAAATAAGAATGCATTCCTAATCACCAGGGCATTTTGGATGAAAAGGAGAATGATGATGGTGAAAGACTCTAACCACTTTTAAGATCAATATGATTATGAAACTTACAGATGAATAGTTACCTGACCTAAGGACCTGTTATATATTTGCACTTAAATTTCATGCTATTAAATGCCTTCTTTGTATAACAGTTTGCTGTCATAAACTGGTATCTAATGGGTTTAACTTGTTTTAAGTCTGAGGATATTATAAGACAAAAAGCACATCACAAAAAGTGGTAATGTAGCTTCTGATTAAATCTAGATAGTCTTGGAGTTGTTCAGACACTGAGGAAATGCTTTGGTAATCAAGTTACAAATTAAATTGTCATATAACTTATTGAAGAAAGGATGTAAATTGTCAAAGCCTACACTCCCATCCCCCAAAACTGAGACTAAGGTACACTAGGTAAAAAAGTTTCAGCCAATACAAATCTTATATGCCTACAAGTGACAGATGAAGTCTCTATCTTACAGGGATGCTGTGAGCTTGCATGAGGAAATAACACACTTCAGAGGACTAAAGCAAGAGGAGACGTGTCATAAATCTCACCTTTCCCTCCACTTATGACGAAAACAAGCCATTTTTCTCACTGGCTTTAGGTATGTTCTAAGATGTTGCAACAGATTAAAGAGGGAACCTTAGTAACACTCTAGCCTCAGGAATACCAAAACTATCCACACTCAAGTATAATTTACTTGAATTTTAGCTAGTGTACCTTGGTACACTCAGCTATAATCTTACGTCCACACAAGAGCTTCTAGGACACAAAGTCTTGCCTGTTATTACCTCCCCTGGACAGCCTTTCATCGCCACCTGGAACACTGAGCCTACATGCTTTCCTTCCTTCAGAAAAGGATTGTCATTCTCTTTCAGGATCCCACCACTGAAACAGAAATACTACCTCCAAAACTGAATATGTCCAAGGATTGCTTCCACACAAAAGGTGCCGGGTCTTGCTGCCCTTTACCTGCCCTGGGCAGCCTTTGATCTGTCCCTGGAGCACTGGGGCTATTCCTTCCTATGGAAAGGAGCCCACCACCGAATTAAGGATACCACCTTCAATAACGAATACCATTGCTCCCACTCGAGAAAGATCTTGCTGGTTACAGTCCAGCGGAGTGTGGAGCGAGTATGGTTTTCTCAGCCAGTCTGAGCGTCGCACGCTCATACCGACGCCCGCGTCATTATCCTTCAGACACGGTGGGGTTGCGAGGTTCCCGACAGAACACAGGAACCCACAGATTCCTCGCCATTCCCGGGCTGTCTCGCGGCGGGGCAGGACACGGGTGGCGCGGAGGTCACGCCGGTGGCGCGGGCAGCGCGCGGCACGTGCCGCGGCGACCTGCCAGGGGCCGGCGGTGTCGCGCTGGAGGACGGCGGCGGCGGCCGCGGCATACAAACCAGCGTGCGGCGTTTGAATGGGAGCGGGGCAGGCTCGGGGCGCCGGGCCCGGCAGTAGGAATCCGCCGATCCCCAGCGATCCGCCGATTCCCAGCGATCCCCGGCCGCCCCGCCCGCGGCCCGCGGCTCGGGAACCATGATACGGCGGGTCGAGTGAGGCGAGGGACGCGAAAGTTCCCTGGGGGCCGCCGGCCTTGGGGAGGCGTGGCGGGGCCGCGCTGTGCCTCGCCGGACGCAGGTGCGGCTCACAAGCGCCGTGCTCGGGCGGGCGGGCCGGCCGGCGGGGACGCCGAGAGATCCGTCTCGCTCCGTCCCGCTCCATCCCGCTCCTCGGCGGCCCCTGCCCAGCCCTGTGCAGTGCCCCCAGCTTCCGCGAGCGAGATCTGGCACTTTGGGCGTTCTCTAAGATGGGGCCATGAGCCCCAGCACGGAACAGGCGTGTACAGAGGCAGATACGTGCCAGGAGAGCGAGGAAAGCTCCCGTGCTGCAGAGAAAGGGAAGACAACAAGCTGGGTGTAAGGCCTGCTGACGGATTTAATTTCTTGGGTGTGACAGATTCCAAGGAGGAAAGGGGGGAGGGGGCGCGGGGGGAATCTTCGGTTCTTGAAGATCAGATCCTGCATTAATTACTTTGTTCAGAAGCCTTTAAATTTATTTTTTTCAGTGTTGTGCTGGAGTAGTTTGGCATGCAGATCTAAATGACGTTTTGAATAGGGAGATTTATTAAGGAGAGAGATTTGGAGGTAGTTTTAGATACCTGTTGTTTCTGTTTTTGAAACATGGTCTGCTTTGAAGCTTTCTTCCATCTCTTCTTGGAACATGAATTTTGCTTTTCTCACTTTCTTCTTTGTACTATTCTCTGGCTGAAATCAGAGAAATAAATTCTAAAAAAGGATAGTTACCCCTGTTTAGTAAAATCAAAGCATAACAGAAGGCAGTCTAGTGCCTCTTTGGCCTTGCTGATTGGAAAGAACATCTTGTTCTTGTCAAAAGATGTCACTTTAACTTCTTATTAACAGTTTTTAGACGTTTTGATCAAAACTTATAATAGTTTTGATTAAAATTTCTATGAAGTTATTTCATTAAACTCAAATTAGCATTTATTTGAATTCCTCAACTTTATAACTCAAGGTTTCATTGTAATATATTAAAATAATATTGAGGTATTTTATATGTGTATACTAAAAAACATATACATGAGTATTCCAATACACATGTATTAATATAGTAGTGTGTATGTATATTCTCTTACGCAATTTTGAATGTTTTCTTTTCAATCTATTTTCATTGTAATAATTTAAATAAGCTTTTTTTTTCTAATTTTAACTATGTGTTGGGCCCAGGATAATGAGCTTGCCTATAATTAAGAAAGTTTTTAAAATATTATAAATGGATTGTAGTGACAAATAGAAGTGTATTTGATGGTAACATGAAAACTCATGTGAAATGTAGTCATAGACTGTTCATTCAGGTGGGGATGTAGTGGGGATGCCTCCACTAAGTGGACCTTGAGAGGTTTTTGAATATGTCTCTTTCTGTGTTTGAATTCAAAAATGTTGTTGCAGTTTTTTTAAAACTCTTTGGATTGAGCAATAAATTTAAAAAAAAAACCAAACTGTATTTAATTTTGTAAGTACTTTCTTAAAGCTTTTGTAAAAATATTAATATGGGAGCTTCAGTGTATTGGAAACTTATATTCTATATAGCAGCTGTCAGATAATGTTAGTTATAGAACTTTTCCAACCTTATTATGTCTAGAGTGTACATAACTGAAAATGAACAGGTGAAGGTATCTTTTCATTACCGAAGGATGACTTCAGAAAGAACTAAACCACTGTCAGCTACTGGTACTTTATGGCAGCTTAAAATATCTGTAAATGGTACCTTCAGATGCAGAAAACTGGGTACTTGTTTGACCTTTTTTATTTTTTAGGGGTGAATAAGGTTCAGTTATTAGACTCCTGGGTTATCTCCACAAGAAGAGCTAATGCACACCTGCGTTCACCCTCGCTCAACTTGAACAAACTTCTAGTCATTTTTGGAGGTTCATTATGGCTGTCAGTGGGCCACAGATAAATTCCATATGTAAGAGAAAAATGAGCCTAAACCTTAGGTATAAGCTAACTTACCTTACTTAGTTATTCAATTAATCTTTGTCTTTATTGCATATTTAACGAAATTCCTGTGATTTTTATCAACACAAGAAACTTTAAACTGGAGCAAATGACCTGACAGGTATTGCACATTAAAAAACTGTGTCCTGGTAGCCTATAAGGCACTTTTTATAGTGTTGCAGAAAAATTTTGCAGTAACATACTCCTTACAATCTTGAACTCTGCTTTCTTTTTTTTAAGAAAATTCAGTATTTAACGCCTGGTGAACTGTCAGTACATAAATTACTAGAAAAGGAATTTGAAAAAAAAAACTGTTTCATATTCAAAGGGTGTGGAAGCCTTCTAAAACAGAATGTTATGGATGGATTCTGTAACATTTTTCAGAAGTAAAATGAAATTAAATTATGCCAGGCTTACAAAATCACTTCTACATCATAAGATAGTGATAATTTTTTTTTGTAGACAAATTACCCTTTTGGAAGTAAATTTGAAATAACTGTTGTTAGAGGTTTCTTTTGAACATTTCAAATCTGATAATGACCAGAGAAATTAGTTGACCATTACTGGTTCCCTGATGTATACCTCATTGGGATGTTTTCAAAGAATGAACTCCCCTCCTTTGGAGTCACAATTAATTTACTCTTTCATCTGAGTTTAATATTGTCACCCTTGAACTTGAGTTAATAAGGAGTGGGGGAGAATTACAAGAACGTTTGCAATGGCCAGTGTACATGGAATGCTACAGGAAAAAATAGCTACTAAGAATGTGGTCAAAGAATAGGATGGAAGAATGTTGGTTTTAAAAGATATTGCTGATGACTTAAGATATCCAGCTATTTTATGTTTTCTTTGCCGCCATGCAAAGTACTCCAGTCTATGTTTTGTAAGAAAATAATGTTATGTTAATACTTGTGTAGATTATATAACGTGCCAAGAAGAGTTTGTCCCTCTCTGGGGGCCATGCCCAGAACATAGGATAGGAGGGAGTGGCAGAGTTGTTAATACTTGCCTTAGATAGATATGCACTAGAAAGCCTGTTAGTGCTGACTTTCTTTGCTCGATTCTGGTATGACTTGAAGAGTTTTATTGCATCTGGGAGAGATCAGAGATAGAAAGTAGCAGAAGAACCATCAAGAAAACTTTACACAGGTCTTGTCTGTTGACTGTGGAAACAAATCAGCTTACCTAGTCCTTCTGCTTTATGAAAATTGAGGAGAACAAAAGGGGGAGAAGGGAAGGTTGTCATCTACTATGAGAAATCATCTATGTGATGGGGGAAATTGATGTAATTTGAGCCTATTATCTTAATGAAATTGTCCATCTCTGTTCACATTTGCAGTCTGCTTTGTTATAGTTGTAAAACAATTTAGGATTGTACGATAGATTGAGGCAGAGCTGAAGGAACATGCATTCTGTCCTTAGTTTAAAAAGTTTTATAAAGCAGAACCCTTGCATTGGCCTTGGTGAGATGGTATAACAGATGGTCTTGAACAAATACCATTAGCCATGCTCATCACAAGGGTAAAGTCAAAAATTAAAAACATTAAGGTATATGTTTTTTATCTCTGTACAAATTGGTATCTAATGTCAGTTTAAACACCCTCTGTATATATCCAGAATAACTGAGGGCTGTTAGATATCCTAGATGATATCTGGTAGTAGATAGGAAAGGAAAGTTGTGAAGAGCCCTGTAAATTGTCTTTCATCCTGTAGCATTTGTCTTTTTAATTGCCAGCCAGCTTGCATTTTGTTAGGTGTTACTAAGCTTTTGGAAGCTGGTTTCTTAAGATATCGACTAAGTTTGTTATAGCAGTGTTGGATTTGTATATACTGAATTCTTCCACTTGTGTTCTGCTCTGTCTGGACTACCTGGTTTGTGTATCTGAATTTATTCACTTTCAGTCTATTTCTTTTTTTTATGAATTTGCAGAGTCTGTCCTGGAACCCACGTAAACATTTGGGTCCACGGTATCCTGTGGCAAGTTCAGCTTGATTATAATTTGCACAAAGAGCTGCCCTCTTTTATTAGTTTTGAACCAATCTTCAGCTATTGTCTTTTGACCCTTTATTCTTATATTGGACAAGACAGTGAACAATCTCCGTGCAACTTCTCTGAGCCATTAATTTTGTAGTTTGTTGTCTTATTTCCCATTTCAGCTATAAGTAGCCTCCACCAGGTATAAGTAGCCTCCACTCCACGTTAAAAGGGCTGATCTATTCAGTTGTCGATTTTATGAAAGTTTTTCCATACCTTTTTTAACTTGCCTCTGTCTGAGCTCTTTTTTATTTTACTAAGAAGTTTTTATTTTTGGAGATTGGGGGTTTTTTAGTTTTCTTTTTAAGGAAAGAGAACTAAACCTGCACTCAGTATTTCAAACACAGGCACAAATTGGTTCTATACACTGTCACTGTTTTGTTTATTTTTTTAACTATTTATTGATCCATATGGAGCACTGAGCAGTCCAAATGATCTAAATTAAACAGCCATATATCCAGATCTAGTGGGTGACAGTTATTAGCTCAGAGCCTGTGATTCTGTGTAGGAACCCAAAATTTCCTCATGCCTGCAGACATACAGGCTTTGCTTTATATTAATCTGTAATCATTGCTTCTGCTTATTGTACATCACAGTCCTCTAATTCTTCAGTTAGCCCGCATCTTCACAGTGTGGTGTGACTTTGTATTGTCAACAGTCTTCATCAATTAACTACTCATCCCCTTTGTGATGTAACTTATGAATATATTGAAGAGCATAAACCAATGCAGATTTTCTGCAGGGATTTGGAGGTGACTTTCTGCAGTGTGGAAACCACTTCAGCAGTTCCTTAAGTATTGCTCCATGCTAAAGCTTTCTTCCTTATGACTTGGAAGCACAGTTTTCTCAAAAGTTAAGTGAGGGACTTGTGGAAGCTTTTTGGAAACTCAAGTAGTCTCTATCATTCAGCTGTCCTTTATCTGTGTTGTACTATCACATACTTTTGATAAATTCCATTAGTTTTGGAGGAGAGGACTATAGAATGATTTGGGTTAGAAGGGACCTTAACGATCATCTAGTTTCAGTTCCCCTACCATGTCCAGGGACACCTTCCACTCGACCAGGTTGCTCAAAGCCCCATCTAACCCAGCCTTTAACACTTCCATCCACCACTTCTCTAGGAAACCTGTTCCAGTGCCTTACCACTCTCACAGTAAAGAATTTTGTCCTAATATCCAATCTAAACCTACCCTCTTCCAGTTTGAAGCCCTTCCTCCTTGGCCTATCACTAAATGCCCTTGTAAAAAGTCCTTCTCCAGCTCTCTTGTAGCCCCTTCAGGTACTGAAAGGCTGCAGTGAGGTCACCCCAGAGCCTCCTCATCTCCAGGCTTTGTTGCCTTCGTGACAGCCAGGTTGAATCTTTCCCAGTATATTATTTGGTTGTGTCCACTAAGTCTATTCTTGACTAATTTTTACTAATTAGCACAACAGAGATGTCAGTCTGGATCTTCCTTCAGGCTGTCTTTAAATACTGACTATATTTTCAACGTGATTTCTTTAGGTGCTTTGTCAGCTCCAAGGGAGAAGTTCTGCACCTTGCCTAACAACACAGCTATTTCATTACTGCTTATATATTCACGGATGCTTCTGCATGATCTGAGACCCTCACAAAGCAGGTTTAACTGTGGAAACCTCTCCTATATACATAAGAATTCTACTTTGCTTCATCAGATGTACCTTTACATTTGATTGTCTGTTGGCCTTTTTTTGGATTTCTGTTACCAGTCTTTAAGGAAAGAATTGATAGTTCTGTTGTCTCATCCTGTTTCATCTGGAAGGCTGGAGAGTAATATGTTTTCAGATCACATTTGTCAAAGAGTGTAATTCTCTTAATTTTTCTTCTTGGACTCGTGCAACTTTTGGTAGGGAACTTCTTCCCCTCTAGGGTCCTTTCTCTCCAGTTCAGATACCTCTAGTTCAGGTATTTTGAGATGTTGCTTTAGGCTCTTTAGAGCCCAGTATTAAATACTGACATGCTAATTGAATTTCCTTGATAAGACATTTTTTTCTAACCTGATATTTTACACTTCTATTAAGTAAAGGGCATTCTAGTTATACAGTGCTGTCCTTTTATTGGTGATCAGATTCCTGCGTACTGTTTAGTGAGAAAGAGGAAGGAGAGGTCAGTGTTAGGCATGAAGGATTGTAAGCTGGTAGTGTGTTAAGGGAGTAGTCAGAAAAATTATTCTTCAGGTACAGAGATTATGGCTTTTTTTAGCTTCTGATGAGATGATCCTGTGGGGGTTAGCTCTGGTGGTTGCAGGTTGTCCTCCCTATTCTTTTGGAGTTTATTGCTTTACCCTCAGCTTTATTGTCAAAAAGGGGATGAAAAAAAATACCAAGATTTTTCCAAGTTCTACCTTTCTGCTTTCATCATAGGCCTGAATATAAGGCTTGATTTGTTTGGATTTTAGGATTGTTGGGTTGGGATTTTCTTCAAAAGTTCAGTTGCTCAGCATATGCCTTTGCGTTGTGCTCAAAGTTCAGATTTTAATACATAGCGCATTTTGAGTCCAAATGGTTTTAACCATAAGCAGAGAAGAAGTTGTTTGGTTTGTTGGGGTTTTTTTCTAAACTTCAAGGGGGGGAAAACCCTTTTTTAATATTTATTTATAGACTTGGTGTGGAAGAACTAGGAATTGGAAGTGTAGAGAACTAACTGTGATAATTACTCTGCTATAACCATCCCATAGGGTGGAAAAGAGTCAAGTTATTGAGCCAGCCTTATATCTGGAAAAGTATTGACCACCAACTGTTACAGGTCTTGTCCTAAATAATGCTACCATTTGCAATGCTTGCTGTAGTCTGAGCAAGATGGTCCCATCTTACAGGGTAAGGGATTCTGTCAGTAAATCTTCCTTTTTTGAGAGAGATCTCAAATGAGATCTTTAGTACTGATCCTCTTCTAAAGAAAATTGAAACATTTGAAGAATTCTTTTTTTTTTTGCTTCCACTGTACCTTACAATATGGACTTTAATATGCCTTATGTTTAAAGTACAACTTCTGTCTTGTTTTGAGCCTGCCACCTGCTTATTTTATTTGATGGCCTTTAGATGCCGTATAGAAGGATCTTCATGGCTAATAAGCTGTTTGCCATCTGGCTTTTTCAGCGCTCAGTGTCTTAGTGTTTTAAATACTGAAGTTCTTAATGTGGGATAAATCTGCTACATAGAAGAAAAAGGATAGGGCTGTTGCTAAAAGTGGAGGGAAGAGATTAGAGCACTCATGTTGGGACTAGAGTTTTACCTTTTAGGGGAAAAAGCAGTAATATTAGGGGAAAAAACAATAATATTAGGCAAAGTCGTTGTCTTTTAAAAGTAGGGTAGAATGTCTTGCTAAAACATTTTAAGAATAATGCTCCATGATGACATAGTGGTTGAATCCAGTCTCAAGCAATGAATTTTCTGATCACTTCCAAAAAATGCAAAATCATATGTACAAGTGTCTCAATCTTGGTGTTGCTTCTTATAGAAATATTTGCATACTTGGAAAGATGAAGTACTTTAGACATAGAATAATGGGGTTTAGTATGGAAAATTGCCAAAGTCGTACGTTGAAAAAAATGGACAGGAGTGCATTTGCCAATAAATTAAGGGGAAGATCTTTTACTTCCGTTTTTTTTAACCTTTGCTATTTTGAGGAAGTTTGCCTTCTTCCTGAAAAAAAGTAATTATTTTTTTAGGTGCCTTTCTCTCTTGGAAGCAGTTGTGGGACTAGTTATTTTTCTCTAGGCAACAGATGAAATTCATAGTATGAGGAAAGAGTCTCATAAATTACCTTATTCTTTTCTTGAATTCTTGCTTGTATGGCACCCCTCAGTGCAAGTGTACACAAAGCTAGTCTGAAAACAAGATCTGCTTCTTGGGGTGATTTTGGGTTTGTGTCCTTTTTTTTTTTTTTTTAAAGGTAAATAGGGATTATGAAATGCTAATCACCATGTTACTAATGATAAGGCCTCCAGCTAACATTTGCTAAATGATGATGTCTTGGGTTATTTATATGATGGAAGATCTTGCAAATAATTGAATTCTTTTACCTAGTTTTGCCAGCTGCAATTGAAGAAAGTTGACTGCATGTTTTAGAAAATATAACTAAAATATAACTAAATATATTTCCCTTGAGAACAGGGATTTGAGAGATTATGGCATCTGAAGCTCACAATGTTAAAAACCAGAAAGTATTGCATATCGAAGGTCATCCCATTGATCTCCGCAGAAAAGGAATCTCTTCTTCCACTAAAAAGATCATGAAGGAGGTGAGCTGGTTGTAGTGTTTGTTGGGTTTTTTTGTGTCCCCTGATGAAACCGAAGTAAACATTCAAACACGTCTGTAGTTCTGAGCAGTCTAAAACTAGAAGCACAGCAGTACTAGGCACTTCATGTTTAGATAATAGAGCTTTAGCTTAAACAGCAATTACATTATGAAAACTATGCATTACAATAGACACAGGCAGTGGCTGCACTCATAAGTGCGTTGTATTGTCCAGGTGAGCAGTAGGTACTGATACAGTTTTATTCATACCTGTTTTCCTGCAATCTAGCCAAGAATGTTTAAATACTGGAATTCTGTCATGAAAAAGTTCTCTCTTGCCAAGAGAGCTCTATGATACAAGTGAGAGGTGGAGTAGGTGAAACACCTGCATTGAAATGTTTCTGTTGTCTTATAATCGTACAGCTTGATCTACCACATTGTCTGGTAACACACATCTCACTGAATTCTTGCTATTCAAAACCAGTTTTCATAACCTCTTACCTGTGTTACTGGCTGAAGAGTAAGGCAGTGGAGTAAAGAGGAAGCACTAGGGAGGTAAATTCACTGTGAGATCTCTTCAAACAGTGGTGAAGATGCCAATATCCTCTATGTGTTAACAGAAAAGATCATAATATTGTTTTGCTGATGTACACAATGTAAATGTTACTATTAATGTTAAATAGTATAAATGGGAGTGTTTGGGCCTTTTTTATTAATAAAGCTTTTTTCTTCTCTGTTTCCTTTCTCCCAGGGTAAGAAATCTCCAAAACAGCTGGCTTCATACACAAACAGGTAGGATGGCTGTGCTCTATAGTATCTGAGTTTCAAGTACAATGGTGGTAGGGAGGAAGAAGCAGTTGAAATCAATTACAACACCAAATTTGTAATTTGACACCAAATGGAAGATAGGTCTTGATTTTACTGACAATTCTTGGTTCTTGTGTTCCCTTCCATAATAATAAGTCTCTGCATTAATAAAAACAGAGAAGAATATTGGTGACATTTCTTCTGATAACCCAAATGTCATGAAAGTATATATTGGGGAAAAAACGTTTTCAATAACCTGGAAGTTGACTATTGAATTTATAATTATATATTTTAACTTAATAATGTAAAGTATTGATTAGGTTTAGAGCAACCTTCACTAAAATACTGCTTTGTTATTGCAGAATAACGGTTGGAAAAACGGTGACCAGTCCCCTCTCTCTTTTCAAAGTGGTATATTGTAAAAGAAAAGTTCATTGTTATACTCCAAAGCCTTGTTACAGAAAGAAACTGTGCCCTAAGTCTAGGGGCTGTGACATGGCAAATAAAGAAAATGAACTGGCTTGTGCAGGGAATCTGCCAGCAAAACTTCACAACAGTCGTACACACTTGCTAAATTCTAGTGACTCTGGCTCATCTCAAACAGAAGGCCCCTCATCCAAATACAGTGGATTTTTTTCAGAGGTAAGTAACGTTTGAAGAAACTTGAGTTTAAAATAAAAGTATTCCTGGTAGTTAACTGTGAAAGTTTTCATATACATTAATTTTCTTCAATTCTTTAAATTTCAGGTCTTGTGATTTACAGTCACTATCTGTCAGTTTATGGTGATACAGTTGTCAGCAGTAATAGTCCTGCCAGTTTTCCCCATGTTTGTGTCGTGTCAGAAGCTCAGATCTGCCAGGCTAGACTGGGTTAAAATTGTACCAGCAGCAAAGGAAAACATTGTTTTGACTTGGTTAGGTTTCATGATCTGACTGAACACATGGCCATTTACATGTTTATAGAAGTGTGAAAGTGTATCAATGGGAATAAACTGGTGGGGTAGGCTTGGACAATTTTCAATAGCAGTATCAACTTTGTGTGTGTGAAACTAACTTAAGTGTTTGTGTAAGGCTGTATTTCTTGTTAAGATTTCTTGAGGAAATGTAGTAGATGCTTTCAGGGCTCCTGAATCTGGCTAAAAGGTCATACATTTAAATGAAATGGGTTTTGTGACAGTGAAGGCCATTTAAGTCCCTGAGGCATGGCAGGGAAGATAAGATCAAAGACTATCACCATGCTGTCTTTTCGTGGTGCTGTAAGTTTGGGCTTCTATGAAGAGAACCTTGAGAGTTCGGTGGACTGAAGGTGCAAGTCTGTGGCATCCTGCACTGTTTAATTTGATAGTTTCAGGAAAGGAGCAGCAGAATAGCTACAGTTAAAGAGGTTGCAGAAAGAAAGGTAAAGAAATGGATACTGGGGAAGATTCATTCTCTGAGAAACTAAGGACCAGATCACTGAACACAGATGACTACTTAACTGGTTGGAGAGATGTGCGTGGCTCTGCAGTGTTCATTCCAGTCCAAGGTCTATTTAATAAAATGCCTGAACTTCATTCAGAGAACTAGCTTTTTTCAGAAATGAAGCTTTTCTGTCAGAATTTGGAACATGTAGTTATTTATGTTTAAATTGTGTCAAAATTATTAATAATCTGAGTAAAAAGTTCTCAGAGTTCATAAGAATTACAGTTTGATGCTCATGAGTGCTCTATTTAATTATTAGATACCTCTCTTTAGGTGGTAAAGAGATACGAACCTTATTCTTATAGCTTTGGCGTAAAGTAGGTTTAATATTTTTGTCCCCTTCTAAGGGAAATTTGTGGATTTAAGGCCATTGTCAGCTAAATTTCTAAAACAAACTCATCAGTATACCGGTAGAAAAGTATATTTTCATATACTAGATTACTATAGTAGAGCAGTTTATTGTGTTATTCCTGACTACTTAACTTGTGGCAAACTTCTTTTATATTTTCAAAAACATATAGGTTTCTCAGGACCATGAAACTATGGCTCAAGTTCTTTTCAGCAGGAATCTGAGGCTGAATGTAGCTTTAACCTTCTGGAGAAGGAGAAGTATAAGTGAACTGGTAGCCTACTTAGTGAGGTAAAATAAGTGTCTCTTTTATATTCTTAAAATAATAGCAATCCCAAATATGCTGCTGTATTTTCAGCAGTTCCTTAAGTGTTGTAACTTTGTTATACTTTTTAAATTCTAGTGGAAGCATATACTTTGGTAACATTTCTGATTTTATTCTTAATGTTTCTAGGATACAGGATCTTGGAGTAGTAGTAGACTGCCTTCCTGTTCTTACAAACAGGTACAAACAAACAAAAAAAAAGTGGGGGATTAGAATCTCCTATAACAACATTAGAGTTCAAACACTTCTGAAACATCTTGTTTTTTAAGTTTACAGGAAGAAAAAGCATATGTTTCAGTTGGCTGCTGTGTAGATCTTTTGCCTTTAGTGAAATCTCTGCTTAAAAGCAAATACGAAGAGTAAGTATCAATTCTGGAAGTTTTCAAAACACTTATTACTTCCTGGCTATGCAGAGCCCTGGAAATTAATGGGTTTTAGTCCTCTGACTCTTTTTCCCTCTGCCTCTTCTCCCAGCTCTGCCTTTCTCAGGAATGCCTACCTGAGGGGGAGCTTTTCTGTGAGTCTTTATCCTCTAACAAACTAGAGGTGCAAAAACTTTTCTGCAAGGTCAAGGACTTGGGGGAGAGGACTGGTTTTGCCCTTACGCAGTTTATTTATCCTAAACAGTGAAACAGAATAGCACTAAGGGTTTAGTATGCTTGATGACATAAAATCAAGGCAGAGTTTTCAGGCAAAATACCTGAGAAATTTCTACTTTTTCAACAAGAACTTCAGTTTACCACTTAGAAATGACAAATGTACGCAAGTGTTTAAACTTGCCAATTTGTCTAGATTTTTCTTCTTCCAGAACAGCAAATGTGTTGCTTTCTTAATTGCTTGCCAATTTACCTTGACACTCTATCTGACCTGTAGATACTGTATGTGGAGGATGAAGTGCATAATGTGTAAAATATGTTGTTACAGATATGTGATAGTTGGTTTAAACTGGCTTCAGGCTGTCATTAAAAGATGGTGGTCAGAACTATCTGCACATACAGAAAAGGCAGAGGATGGGTGAGTACAGTGTTGGGAAATATTTTAATTTTTTTCTGTAGCTTATTTCATCTCAGAATGTTTTAATTTTGATCAGTAGGAGCCTTGCCTACAAAAGACAAAATTATACTCATAATTTGAAAGTAAAAGCTTAAAAGTACTTAAAAGTATTTCATAAGACACAGATAGTGTTTGGAAGCTTACTTTAAGGATAATCCAAGTTTTTGGTTTGGTTTTGTTGTTTTTTTTAACCGATGTTTTAGTACATATAGAACATAGTCATATCAGGGGTTATACAAATGCTGTAGAAGTTGGATCAAAATTTTTCAGATCTTGTGGTAATATCTATTGTATAGGCTAAGTCTGTATGCAGTATTAATGCATTTTAGTCAAAAAGACTGCTGAAATATACTACATATGTTATAGAGTGTTGTTCATTCTTTTTCAGGAATATTCATATTTTAAAACAACAGCTGAGTGTTTTATGGGAACAGGAGAATCATCTTACTATGGTTCCAGGATATACTGGTAGTATAGCTAAGGTAATCCAGTTCCAGTTGTGTTCAGTAGCAAACAAAGTTGTATCACTGGCAGTATTCCTCTTGTTTTATTTATGCTAAACTTTACTTATTTTCCACTAATGCTCAAGCGTATTGCATGATTTTTACAGAAGTCTGGAGTGGATTCCCTGTGATGATAGTAGTATAGTTTTTTATCCTTTTTTCATTCTTTACAGAGGAAACATCTCCTTAATAACAAACTAGCTAATAGTAATAAGCCTTAAAATTGATGTAAAAAAGGGCTCAGATGAGTAGGTAGACTGTGGAAAAGACAGATGTTTTCTCTGAAATCTCTTGTACCCATGGTTGTAAGTGTGAGGCAGAATGGAGAATCTTAGCTCAGGAATGTCATTAGTACTTGCACATCAGGTGATGGGGCAAGTGACAACACACTAAATTTTAAAACTTATTGCTGACCTAATGTTTAGAAAATTATGAACTTGTGGAGAGCAGAAGAACAGATCTATCTAAGCCGAATCCCTGTTTGCCTTTCTCAGTAGGTTGTGGTGTCAGTAATATAATGAGGGTGTCTGGTAGATGCATGTTTTGCTGCTTGTTCTCGTCTCTAGTAACATGGCTTTCTGAGGTTGGGCACCAAGAGTTTTGCTGAGCAAAAAACCTCTCCACATGGAGAGACCTGGTGGAGGTAGACAAGTGAGAAAGAGCTTACAGCAGACACTTGGTTAGTTATGTGCAGGATTTGAGTGAACTTGAAAAGAACTTAACATCTTTTACTTACATCTTAAGAAGTTTTGTGGAATCCATAATTCTGTGCCTACAGAATTGGTCTATTTTGATGTATCAAACAAATAAGTTATATCTTGTTTTTCTGGGACTGCTGTGCACCCGTGACTTCAGTTTTGGTATCTCTACAAGGATAATTAAGAGCTCCTTGCAGAGTTTGTCAGCAGGGATGCAGAATAACTGTGTTCTAACTCCCAACTGTGAGAGCATCTAACATTGACTGCCTAGTTCTTTTGCTAGATCAACATAACAGCTAGTGTCAGTTTGCTTCTCTAGGATTCAGGTTCCCCTTATGTTCATTTGCCTGCTTCTTAATATATATCAGGATAGATTGTGGCCATGGTCACCTGAGAGAGTCAGGAGCAAAAGCAGTACAAGAATGTTGGAAGGATTGGGTACAAGAGTGTTGGAGGGATTGGATGAAGGAATATCACACTTGACATGTTTAAACTGCATGATTGTATGATGATGATGATCATTGCTGTGTATTCAGGGAGCAGAGGGATAATAGACTAAATTGATGGCTTTGTAAACTAATCGTGCTGTTCTTGCAGGCTTTTTAGTAGATAGAGAAATGTCATTGAAAGCATTAATTGAAAGTAATCATGAAGATAACTTATTCTGAAATTTGGCCTGATATAATTATTCTTGTGTTATGGTCCTGATTAGTTACCCCGCTTCAGACATAGAGTTGATATTACAGCTATAAATAATGTGACAAAGTCTTTCTCCTTTTTTTTTTCCTTCTAGGATGTAAATGCTTATTTATTACAGCTACACTGACATGATTGAGAAACTATGTGTGCTCATGTGGTGAAACAATCCCCTAAAGTATCTCTGAAATACGTACAGAAAGCCTTTTGAGAAATACTGGCAGAAGAGAACTGAACTGTCAAGCTGTTTAATGAAACCACTAACAAAATCCTAGCAATCTACTTCACATTGAAGTGGAAAAATGTCTAGTAGGAGCAACTTTTACTTCAGTGAGGTGAAAGTGCGCTATGAAAACTGTATGCCTTTGCTGCATTTGGGATTCACTCAATTACTAGGTATTCATTTAAATGCTACTGTATTTTCCTACAACATCACATAAAAGAAGATGAATTATACTGTCATGAAGGCAAGACAGCAGAACCAGTTATAAGGAACCAACAAAAGCAATCAGCATTAAGAGCTTTTAAATGTCTCTTTCACAAGAGAACTCCAAAATGCACAACTATCTTCCAATTACATTAAAAAAAACCCCATCTTTGGGATGTTCAGTTACTTCTATGTTTTAATCAAATTATTAAAGACAGTTTTTGTTTGCACTAAATAGAAACTATACAGCAAAGATGCCTTAATTAGTGTTTTGAAAAGCCAATGTGTTAAGATGCAAATAGCTATTATGTTCATGATTGTGATGAAAAATGACAAAAATCAGGGTTTCACATTGTGTAGTTAATGAAATATTGCACATATACAAAGATTCATGTATGAAAAAATATTATAAATACCTGAAGTTAGGCTTGGATAAACAGTTATTGCAAATGTCAGCAGAATGGTGAATTTATGTCTAACAAATGTTTTTATATTGTATGTGGATTTCTAACACAGTAATCTTGTTCTGTATCATTTAAACTACATGCAAATAAGTAAATATATTAAATATATCTACTGTTTTTTCTTTTCAAGTTCAAAAAATACCAATTTCTAGAATCTGTTCCGCAGTACTTTTTATCATAGATATTTATGTCTATTGTTTGAAATGTTTACAGCCAGGTGAGGCCATGTTATTCAAATCACATCCTTTTTATACTACCTCCTTTAAGAAACTGACAAAGAGCTTTTGCAAAATTAAGTTCTAGCCTGATCAGTAATGGCAAATTTATACCAACAATAGCATTGAGAATACAGCTATAAGTTCTTTCGCTGTCATATTGCTATGCTGTTCTATTTTAATTTAAAAGCTATACCTTAATAGCTCTGAGGGAGTCTTGATTTTAGGCTTGCTGTTGCCTTTTTTAATTTTGTTATTAGAAAGAATGCTTTTTCAATTAAAACTTATGAAGTGCCAGCTCTTTACTTAAAACACAGATATACATGCCCAGCATGTATGACCAAATCTACTTTCTTAGAAAACTAAGTACTTACAAGGGTTGTTCTCATACCTAGCATTAAGCATGTGCACTTTTATTGCTGTGCAGGAGAAAAGTCTTTTGATAGCCCCAAGTGGTTTTTGCTTTACAGATTAAAGAAATGAATTTTAAACTCCTGTAGTGGTCAACAACTTTAGACCTCCTGATGCTTCATTTTGTATTTAGTTTACATATTGTTATTGCTGACTTCTAACGGCCAAGGAGAAATATGTCATCAGAACTTGGTGCTTTTGGTTATTTGAATATCCAAAGGTTTTGCACTTCCCAGGGCAGTCAGTTAACAGAGAAAAGTTTCTGGGACATCCCAAACCCGATAACTTTGTGGGACAATCTGGAGACATGCACACAGCCAAATTATTTTTGCTAGTTATCATTAGAGATATTTCATGCTCAGAAGAGTTTGAGATAGAACTTTTCAAATGCTCTTGCTGTCAATTAAAAATTTAAAGAAACTACAGTATGACAACATTCTTGTATTACTTTACTGTTCTGTTGACCAATTAAATGTAAAAGTAACATAGAGTCTAGCTTCATAATTTGGGTAGCAATTGCTGAAGCTCTTAGATTATTCCTCAAGGAGAATACTGTAAAGGTAATGGAAACTCAGATCTTTTCTCTTGTGGTTTTTTTTAATGGACAAAATGAAGTAACTCAAGGCCATTTACTTCTGATAATAGAAGTAATAGTTGTAATTGATTAAAGGGATACCCTAGTACTTAAAAAACTGGCTTGACTGTAGATGTAAATACGTGGAGTTTTAATGAATTCTTGTATGTGGTCATGGAGTTACCAAATCATAACTGTGGATGGTGCTTTTGTTCTAGAGGCAAGGTAAGATTGACTTGAGGATTGTTATTGAGAAATTACTAATAAAATAGTGCATTCTTTTTAACTGCCAAAAGTTGTATTTTGACAGCATCAATAATACAGTATTAAACATTGTCAGTATCTGTGCCTTATTTTAAATGAATTTTCTTACTGTTTTCAGGCAGCTACTAGACTGTAAGAACAGGATTCCAATGTCTCCATTACAAAATTATTTTTCTGTCATGATCTTAATTTAAACTATTAACACTATATTCAGACTCAGCTTCTTGTATTCTCTTTAGTTCTCAAATGGCTAGGAATCAGTTTTGCTGTTATAGAATGTACATGTGTAATATCTGGTCAAAGGACATGAGTAAAATGTCTTACTAGCTGTATAACTCCATTAATTCCATATAGTTGTCTCAGTGAATCCAAGAATTAAGTTTACGAACTATCATATGCATAAGTGCTATCATGTGATACTTTCTGAAAATGCTGTTTCTAGGATATGTCTTAAGAATCAAGCAGAATTAATCCTTTTCCTATATGTTCTTGTGATGCAGAAGCACGTATGTACTTGAGGATGAAGGATTCCTCCACAAAGCTGTTCTTCATGTTATACTATTTGATATGAAACTAATATCTTTGAAAAACAGTGTGTCTTTTGCCTCAATGTCCCCTGAAAATACTTGAGGCTGTATTGCTTAAAGAGTACTTATTTGAAGTGTGACCCAGGACTTACCCATTCCCTAAACTGAAACTGAAAAATCCTTCTGGCAATCTTTCTCTTTCTGCAGAGTTAAGGAAAAAGAAAATCCAGTGTTTTGTAATTAAGAGTCAAAGTTTAGGTATTGCTTAGAGCTTGCTGAAGAGTGGAGATAGAAAAAGCTACCCTATTAATTAGCAGGATAAGAAGTTAGCACGTCTTAATGGTTATGTATGTCTCAGTTTTGAAGGAGTTACACCTATTTCTCAGTAAAGAGTACTCATATCACACAGGTACTGCTACTTAATAGTGTTTACAGATTGTTGCTGGTATTAAAAAAATTAGCATTAGCCCTCCAGCAGCTTACCTTCTGCAGTGAGATATAAATAAAATGATCTCTCCCTTCCTGTAGGCTGCTTTATTGTTATCACAGTTTTAACACTTGAGGTGCAGGGGGGCTGGGAGAATAGGAAAGGACAAAAAAGTACACATGCGCTGTGTAGAGGGACATCAGCCCCACTGCATTATACCATAACTTAAAGCAGGCTGTGTTTTCATTGTCTGGCATCTGAAGCAGGCGAGTTTGGAGTTAGAAGTCTTTACACGTTTTGCATTGAAGAGAGAAAGGTTTTGAAGATGGATGCTATAGTGCTAATTTGTGATGTGTTGATTCTTTTTTTTTCTTGAATGAGTGGATATTTTTGTGGGTAGAAACTTGAAAGTATCTAAGCTTACATTTTGAATTAGCAAATGGTTGCTTTTGCCAGTTCATCTTGCCAGATCTTCCAGTTTTACAGAAGACTGAACATCTGTCTAAGTGTGGAGATTTGCAGCTATATTTTGTGCTGAGTTTTCTGGTACAAAGTGAAACAGGTGTTTCATAGTCAACTATTTCAGAATACAAAACCATGCAAATCATCCTACTGGTGTGAAGTTATTCCAGCTTTGCACAATGCAAATGTTTAATTTTGTGAAAGCAGTTGATTCTTATGTAAGGAACTTTATATTGAGTTGATGCTGCATTAGAGGAGGAAAAAAAAATGAAGCCATTTTTAATAACCTTTGTAAAAGCCAGACGGCGTAGTCTAATTTTTTTCTTCAGTCTACTATCCTACACACAGTAATCATTGTAGGCTACAGATAAACATTCACAGAGAAAATAGATTGAGCATGCTTGTGTTTTTAATGCTTATATTGTCCTTCCTTAGACAGTTTATGTTTATTCTATGAGTTAAATGGCTTGGTGTCTCAGAATGAGACTAAATGCAAGTGTTTTTCTCTCTGCTTCCACATTTGTTCTTCAAGTCTTAATGAAGTTATTTATTCCTCTTCTAGTTTAAATATCCTATGAGTGTCTATTTTTAGAAGGGGGGGAGGGGAGGATGAGAACTCTAGACAAAACACGGGGCTAACTATTTAACAAGATTCATTTTGAAGCAATTGTGAAAACTTTTCATCTCTAAAACTTTTCACACAAATTTTGTTAATAGCTACTAATTGAAGTGGGCACTCACAGATGCAAGTTTGACTTTGAACCTTGTTGGAAAAAAATAAAGTGTTTTCATTCTAAATAACCATAGCTGCAGTATTGTTTCTATTTCTTCTTGGTTTTTGCATTGAGTACTAAACTGGATTCTTATTAGCTAGACTAACCTGCTGTCAGGGAGACAGGATGTGTAGCACTGTCCCTTAAAGGGATAAAATAGAAATATTCACATAGTCTTCAACTATTGCAGACCTAGAATATTTTTGTTTTCATACTGACTGGATTTTTGTAATCTCTTTATGTAAATTGTAGCTGCTGATCACATTGCT
The DNA here is from genome assembly GCF_001715985.3 of Manacus vitellinus. Taxonomy (NCBI): domain Eukaryota; kingdom Metazoa; phylum Chordata; class Aves; order Passeriformes; family Pipridae; genus Manacus; species Manacus vitellinus. The sequence goes on from NW_021940750.1 coordinate 10,815,908, forward strand.
GTAAAATGAGATCTGCTACTTTCAGGTTGAATGTGTTGCATAGTTGTTTCTGATTTATATGGAACACTGCTTCAATTCAGGCAGTCATTGAGCACTAAAGTGTAGATGAGCAACTAACTGTTGGGGTCTCTGTGCTCTGCTGTAACAAAATACAAGGATACCATGTTTATGTTTTCCACCTTTATATTTTTCCCTTATTCCTTAATTTAAATGCTTAAACCTATTTTAATCCCCTCTGGAAAATGATAGCTGCCAAAATGTGATAAAATGCTTTTACAAGTATGCTTCTGACTTGTTTTGATAAAGTTCTGTGAATAATAGTTTTCTGTGGATTTGGGAAGGAGGATGTCTTCTATATGTGTAGGCTTGAAATAAACAGAACCAATGGATTTTACTGAAATTCTATTCATATCCTTGATACTTTTTTTTTTACATAAGCATTATGTGAATTGTGAAACAATTAAACCAAATCTAAATATCAAGATAATATTACATTCCAAGACTACCTGCTCTTACAGGTGTAAATGTTGAAATACATACGCACCCTAGTATCATACTTTAAAGTGACCTGCAGACAGTTTCAAATAGCTCTTGTAATTTACTTTGATGCCTCTTTGTCAAGTTGTATTTAATCTATTGAACTTCACTTTGAAAAGCCTGAATTATGTTTGGATCTTGCAGTTGTCACTTTCACTCTTATTTCAGATATTCTATGGATTGAAAGACTTAAGATAATAAGTATTCCAGCTTCAGAAAAATAGCTGGTCTTTTTCTCTTTGTGACAACAGGCTTTCATTACATCTCTTCTGCATGAAACAAACTTCTTTCTGTGAGAGTTAAATAATTTTTAGAGACACTCTCAGAGGAGGATTGCCACATACAAGAAGCCTGTGGCATGTTTGGTTTTAAATGGGGAAATTGCACAAATACAGGCAGCTGTTAGGACAACAGCACATTTCATTACTGTTGAATTGTCTTATCACATGTGAATCAGCTGTCCTATTATCTACTTAGTCTAGATAAAAGTGGAATGATGGATTATTGAGGAGTTGAAGTCTTAACAAGTCTTGGCTGTGAGAAACTAAAACTATTCTTTCCATTCTGATGAAATCGCTACAATTAATGCAGAAAGGAACTATTTTGTGTGTTTGGTTTGGAGAGAAGTCTCTTAATACTTTCTGTGTTTGCTAATAGTACTTTGTGTTGAAGCTTAAAGGCATAGGCATTTATGTGTTTGCTTAAAATAACATTAGGTTTCTGACTGAAAAGGAAAAAAACCCTTGCATTAGTTCATTTCTGGATGACTATGCCACCTCGTGTTCCAGCTGCAGAAAACAGTAAACTGTATTAACCACCATTGTACAAATAGTGTTAAAACTTTGTTTTCAGCTTTTTAAGGCTTAGGCAAGTAAAGTAAGCAGTAAAGCAAAACAGAACTAAAGAATTAGTGGGCAGGTTTTGTTCTCAGCCTTGTATTTTAGTAACTCTAAAAGCTTGACTTTTTAATCAGAGAGAATGAGTGGTGAACCTTTTTGTTACTTATAAGTAAAAATTAATTTGCCTTTTTTTTTTTTTTTAAGATGTTACAGTTAAGGTGTTTCTGGATAAAGAGGGCAGAGAGGGAATTCTGAAGAGTAAGTTTTCTAAATGTCCTTTTAATTGGATGCTAGAGTACTGCTGCAAGGATACCTCTAAAAATACTGCCCTTTGAGTGGTGGCATCAGTAATTATTAAAGGGGATTGAGGGCTCAAACACAGGCAAACTCTAATCCAGACTGCCAGACTGTGGCTGATGTGTGTCTTCCTGGTTGGCAATGTAGGGAATTGACTTGCATAAAACTAGGGGAGTGTTTAAGATACAGTACAAAAATTCCTGTCACCTGAAAAGGATGCCTGTGATTGTTGGGTGATTGGGGTATGATGATACTGGAAGTCTTTGCAGTCCTGTGTGCCTAATCCACGGCAATGAGGCACTTCACAAAGGACGGCTGGAGACTTGCTGCTCACAGAGCAGTCATGTTGCCTCCCAGTTGCTGCTTTCCCACCCCTCTGACATGTTGGGGCACATCTGCTTGGCTGAATTCCCAGCTCCACATCCTTGTCACTTATCCAAGTGAGAATAAAATGCCTTCATATTTGGCACACCTAGTTTCCCAAGTGGTGTCTTGTACCTCAAGTCTTCCAGGTTCTCACTACAAAACAAATTATCAGCTTAGTGGCATCAAACTGTGAAAACTCAAGAGTCTTATGCCCTATGCTGGGCAACTGTGGATGCTACCACTTGGTTTACTCCTTAGATTAACACTAGAGAAGCACAATGATGCATGCTAATGTAATGGCTGTTTCAGTCAGGAGGTTTAAGATGAAGCTGGTGTATTAAGAGTGTGTGTATATAAAGGTTTTTGAACATAAACACCAGTGTTCTACTAGTATTAATTAAAAATGCCTGCAATTCTGAACCTTTACAAATGGTAAGCTAGTGATTGCTGCTTAGAGGTTTAAGAGGTTTGTTGGTTTGGATTGGGGTTTTTTCCCTCTTCACCCATCTTGCCTCTCTCTCTGTGTACAATTCTTTAAATTTGTCGATGCCTCTTATAAGCTTGCAAAAAATGAAAATTCAGTCTTTCAGGGTTTTCTGACCACACAAAATAATCAGGGAGTTGGGCAGAGTGAGGACATGTCTTGTTCACACAATGCTGTGTAAGCACATGTATGCACTCATCAGAAGTATCATCTTTTGCACTTTCCTCTGCATTCCAATACATTTATGCTCCTATTGGTGGCATATCCCTTAACATGTCTAAAGGGATTCTTTCCATCTCACAATTCTTGATTCCAAAGCAGATTAGCTACTTTCCAGATGAACAGATAAAGTTGCTACTGAAGCTAAAAACAAGAAAGGAGAAAAAAATCCAAAAAACCTCGACAAAAGCAACAACCCAGAACTCAACCCAAAACAACAAACTAGAATATACTTGTCTCCAGCATAAAGTAGCGCTGTGGCCAGATGATAACAAATGCTACTACCGATTTATCATTAAAAAAGGGACATAAGAATGTCTGAGCAAAGAGTCTGACATGACAAATTGTTTGGGGTTTTTTTTTTTTTAGGATTTTAGTGTATTGTGATTTAGTTTACTTTCCACAGTGTCTGAATATTTGGTTTGTGACCTCAGCCACACTACTCATGAGGGCTGTAAATAAGAGAACGCCCTTGGAGCCGTTTTCACAACTGGCAGCTTGCTAACTTCAGCTTTTACCTTGGGGACCAGCAAAACGCATTTCAGCATTTCTGCATGCAGGATTTGGCATACATACTTCAGATATTGTTTCCTCATTTGATAGTTCTCTCTGAGCTCTGGAAAATGAGCATTTAGCCCCTGGTGACTCCTTCAAGTCCAGTCTGGTTGAAACAGTCAAGGATTGTGCTTATGTGAAAGGAACTGCAAGACATCATTCATAAACTCACCAAATCTAAATCTTGATTGTAATAGGCTTTTGTATTGAGAAATTGTTAATCTACAGGTCTTGGTATCCTCATTAATACCTTTTTCCTGACAAAATGGATTGGTCAGTGGTTGCTTTGTAGTATTTATTAAGCTTATTGTATTTTTCATACCTTATAGAGCAGTTCCTATTCATTACTCTATGTCTCCAAGTTACTGCAGCCCACATGTTCCTGGTGTTCAGCATAACTAACTGATTTTTCAGACTTACTTGAAGTTGTCTTTTGGCCAGGAAATGTATTCAGAACTTGAACTGATTTTAATGGTCTGCAGTAATACCTTCACTGGTGTTTAGAAGCATTATACTTTTTGAGGAAAGTATCATTTTAGTTGGCATTGCAGCAGCATAATTGAATTTTACTGTCTCATCAATGAGAGACTTGAGTGAGAGGAAGAACTAATTTGAGTCGGATGGCCCCAGCAAGCCCTACCTTTTGCTCCCACATCTAGTGGTGAGATAAAAGGAAGATAAACAGCAAATACTGCTTTAAGGACAGCCTCAATCATATCTACTGTCTCATATACTGCTTTTTGTCCTCATGGCACTGCCAGCTGTGAGCCATGCAGAGTTGTGGCACGTGTGGAGCTGCAGCACTGCTCCTTGATCTGTTGTTCTGTTTGAGCTTCAGACAAAGCATTGCCTCTGCTAAGAGACCCTTTTGCTGAACCCTTAGTAGAATTCTTTCATAGCAGAACTTCCCTTAGGAGATATTGCAAACTCAAGTTGTGTCAATGATTCAGTTATAAAAGAATCTGCTTTTCTTTCTTGTATGTGCCTGTTCTAGGTTAAGATGCCACTGTGTGCTTTGTATGCAAGGAGAATCTTCTAATGTTAAATGCACAAGCTCAGGCTTTCTAATCTCCCTATGTTTTGTCTGCCACAGAGACTGTCCAGCCAGATAATGGGCTGTGCAGAAGCCTGCGGTGGGACTTGCTGGTGGTTCACCTGAGCTCGAGCTTTCTGTGGCCTTGCTGAAGAATGCTCCTATTCCAGGTAGCTGTGCCGCAGCCAGTAAAAAGTCAGTTGCTGTTTCATCAAGCATCACATTATTTTATAGAGAAAGAGATTATCAGTTTCAGAGACCACCAGATTGGTACTTTTTATTTGGTTTGTTGTTTGAAGGGGTTATTTCTTCTTTTCTAAACAGGTATTACTTAGGAGCTTAATGTAATACATTTTTTAAGAGTTTATGCACTGTTTCTTTCCCTGTCCATCCCACCCACCCATCCCCTCAACTCTTGCTTGAATACAAAGCAGCCCTGGCAGTTATTTGATTTTGCTTCCTCTTCCCAATATTTTAACATGTCAATAACTAAAAGCATATCTTTACACTTGCAAAGAGTAAGCCTAAACTACACACCAGTCTTTGTCACCTGGAGCGACCACCACTTTTAAGATGCTTAGGCTTCTTTAGGCTTGCAGAAAACAGCGAAAGTCATAAATGAAATCCTGCAATAATCTTTTTGTAGGTCATAGTTACTTTATTTGCCTAAAATAAAAATCTAAAACCAAAACACAAAATTAAATTCAGGATTTCTGCTAGCTGTGTCAAAGCTACTACTTCCAGTGGGCCCTGGATTTTACTAGCCATTATACAGTACAGAGCTTCCCAGAGGAGCCTAATATGGTTACATATTTTCATTTACAAATAATGAAAGCAAGTAGCTAGAGGGGAGGAAAAGGCATTACAAGGTGACTTATGGTATTATTTTTTCCAAAAATATATGAGACATAGAAAAATAACCCATTCTTACATGGCTCAAAAAATTAAGGAGGAAGGAGACATATGCATCCAAACCCATGAATCATATGGCAAGTACAACACGTCATGCTGCAATTACAAATATTTTATATGACAAAGCTAGTATTTTAAATCTAAAAATTATTTCATTTAACCCCACAGTACTTATCTGAGAAATAGAAAATCCCGCTTCAGGCTAAACTATTAAAATAATAAAAAAAGAAAGATTAATATAATATAGAAATAATCACTATACTCCTATAGGACTCTTACTTACCTGTGGTCTAAGGCTGACAGATATATTTGAGTCAAACAGGAACTACTACTGCATAATGCGAAGCTGCTAATTGTTTCTTTAATGAGACTGTTTAACACACTGAATAGCAATGTAACAACGCATAGAAAATTAGCTTGTTTGCCATCGATTAATGATAGATAATGTGTGCAGTTCCCCACAGTGTTTTATTTGAGCAGTTCTCTGTGATGTACGAACTCTGGCTCATCAAGGCATGCCTTTACTTGCACAGTCTGATTCAGCATAAAGGCCCACACAAATAGGAATGCACTTTAAATATGAATCCTGTCTTTAGCTTATTTACAGTGTAATGGAGGTTAATGCACCTCCAAATTATTTCATTCAGATAAACAAGGCAAAGATTGAAGGGTAGAAGAAAAAAAGTTGCTTATTTCAATAATAGCTTGAAAAGAGTTACAGAAGTACTGGCTAATACAATGAAAGAAGACAATAGGAAAAGCTATCAGCAGTTATTCTTCTAAGTGTTGAGTTTCAAAGAAGTAGCAGCTGGTAAACTCAGGTATCAGCTGTGCACATGTACAGTTATGTATCTCAAATGCCAGTGTACAAGAAAGGTGTGTACAGAGAAACTGAAAGCCAAGGACAGTTACAGTTCTCAGCTTCTCAAGAACAGCCAGAATGTGTTTAAAAAAAAAGTTTCTACAGCTACTGCTGAAGGTAAGTAGTAGGAGTAGCTAAAGCTTCAGAAAAAAAAACCAAAACACTGCAGAATCATTTCTGAGATCAAGAAATAGCCAACTGTCCAGAACTACTAATTTGCTCTATAAATAAGAAAATGAGTTTAAGGCCCAGCTTTGTTTCTTTTGCTTTGTCAAATAATGCGAGTTCAGAGGTTTTACTACTTTCATATTTAGTTTGAATCCAGATTTGGTAATGGTACACATTGTAATAGTTTTTGTAACAACATATTTAGTACACGAAAAAAAATATCATCTAGAAATTGCTATTCCAATTTCCCTTGCATTGTTATACTTCTAAGTCCCACTATAAATTGTGTAAAATAAAGCTCTTCCACAAAAAAAAAAAAAGGTAGCGAAAGATGGGCTTTGAAATTATGCAAATCAATCTTTGGCCTTTGGTCATTCACTCCCTTAAAAACTAGCATGAACTTTCATGATAGGCCAGAAATAGTTAAACTTCCAGCCAGAAGGAGGATCTCTGCTGCTTTTGGCCTTTATTTCTTCAGGTTCTCCTAGCAGAGAAGCAACTGTAGCATAATTTAAGCAACTGCTTAAGGCTCTCTGAATTAGAGCATCGCTTTGCATGTCGGATTCAGGATTTCTCAGACTCTCTGCCGGGCAGACAACTTGTGGATCTGCTCTGTGAGCGTGTTGCTTGGTTCCTGAACAGGCTTCTCTCTGGTAGAACATCCTACTCCAGCACTTGCAGCTGCTTTGTGTTGCTTAACCTCCTGTCTCTTGGGAACCAATTCTATACAGCATGTGAACTATTTGAGCTTGACATACAAATAAAGGAATGTTGTTTTGTGATAGTCTTATTACCGATACTGCAGTAAAGCACAAACATGCTTTCATATGTCTTTCTGTAAAGGATGTGATGATAATGCTGTATTATGTGGAGGCCACCTTGTGGCATTATGGAAGTAGAATCCAGATTTAAAAAAAATAACACAGCAGTAGACTCCATACCAAAAAATAAGGACTCTAAACTGCTTATTTTTTTAGAAACCAAATATCACAGTGATGCGTCATTCTAGCCTCATGTGAATGATTACAGGTGCTGTCCATACAAGTAACAACACAGGAATCTGAGAACGTGTGTAGCACCATTCTGTGGGACATAGCTTCTTAACTAGTCAGCTTAATGAATGCTGCAGTTCTTAAGTATGCTGCTTGCATGGTTTTTGAACAATTGCTGCTTAACAGAGGTGTAGGGACAAATCTTTACAGAGAACAGGAGCACATGAGGAATGCAGTCATAGTACTGTAAAACTGGCTTCCGGCTTACCATCGTGTTACACCCATACTTGTTCTGCTTGCACGAGGGAGTCTGGAAATTTTTACAGCAGGAAAAGTATGCTCCTTTTCCCTGCACCTAAACTATTAATTAAATTTCCTCCACAAAAGAATGAAATTTGAATTCAGTAAAGATCAGTTCAATTGCAACCAGACAAAACTGGTTATTATCTGGCAATCTCAGTGTCAGCATTTGCTGTCTCCTGTGAAGAGTGTGCCAAAGTAGAGTATCCTGTTCGTGATTTTGGACATATAAGATGCAAACAATTCTTTCCTGAAAAAAAAAAAAAAATCCACGTCCTGAAGAAGTTTGTCCAGTCAACTTGAGATGAAAGCAAACAAGGGAGTAGATGAATGTTAGTTCTCTGAGACTTAAAAGTCCTCAATCATATGTGCTGACTCCACGCTGTGGGGATGGATGTGTTGGAGATGTAGAAACTATTCTGACAACTACAGAGTTTACAAGGGGATTAAGAGATTTTTCTGCCCCAGCACAGTTATTTAGGTTGCCAAAGCCCTTTTAGATCATCAAGTCCAACCAGTAACCTACCACTGCCAAGTCCACCACTAAATCAGGTCCGTAAGCACCATACCTACATGTCTTTTAAATACTTCCAGAGATGAGGACTTCTCTGGACAGCCTGTTCCAGTGCTTGGCAACCCTTTTGGTAAAGAATTTTTCCTAATGTTCAATCTAAATCTCCTCTGGCGCAATTAGAGGCCATTTTTCTTCCTGTTACTTGGGAGAAGATATTGACCTCCACCTTGCTACAACCTCTTTTCAGGTCGTTGTAGAGAACAATAATATCTCCACTGAGTCTCCTTTTCTCCAAGCTAAACAACCCCAGCTCCCTCAGCTGTTTCTCATGAGACTTAGGCTCCAGACCCTTAATCAGCTTCATTGCCCTTCTTTGGACAGGCAATCTGTTTGAAGCAGAGTGGGATTCTGGGGCAACTGAAGATGGTGTACCTGTGTATCTTTCTGCCCCAAGTCAGATGTAGGACCCTCTCAGGGTGTTTTATATTCAGGACGACAAAAAGACTGTTGCTGAATCCAGTCTGCAATCCTGACTTGTTCTGTCCGTGTTCTAACCATTTCTAGTGTAGAACAGAAAATTTCCAGTAGATGGCATTATGATTCCACACTACAATAAATATATTTAAAAAAAAAAATAAATCAGTGCTGAAAAGATATGCACCACAATTTTTGTTAATTCTGTATTTAATCATAGTAAGGTTCCTTGGTAAGGAGAGAGCTCAGCAAATGAGTTAACCTGGCTGTGGCCTTTCACTGTACCTTTATGCCAAATTCTTCCATCTACCTTCAGTTGTGTATTCTCATAAATCTGCTGTTATTGGCTGGGCATTTTGATTTCTTCTCACCTCTAATTAATTAGTTTCTCAAAAAAAAAAGTAGGATGTAGCTGTGCTACAGTATTCCAATGTACATGTAGTTCTTATTTATTCTTCATGTCAGCAAGGATTGTATCTTTGCTTCCACTGAACATATGTGAACCAGAATTACTCATCTGGTGTGCCGGGTGTTGTTATCTGTGTACCTATATCGGGGGACTGACTCAAAGATTATGATAAGACTAGAGGCAGATGGCTGAAGCTGCTCCCTGCTTGTCTGGTCAAAGTCAACACCTCTGCATATTACAGCCTGATTTTGGGCTGCTGCTCTTTGTGGTCCGGTGTATTGAAGTAAACTAGTATCAATGACAGGATCATGTTCCTTTTCAAATGTAAATATTTAAATACTAGCCAAGGTGCTATCAGCTTTATGGAAAGAGAAGTTTTCAGAGAAATTGCACTGACATGTTCAAGAGTGAATTAAACGCTTTACTAATGGTGTCCTGTAAGGAAAAATATATATCAAGTTTTGCTAGCATTCCAACTGTGAAAAGGATTCAGCACAAAAATAAGTTCTGCTACACTGCTTGCAAAGTGCTTTTATCCTCGCAGGATTAAAAAACTCTCTTGCTACTTAAGAGTATCCAACAGTATCCCAAACCACTTAATTCAGAAACAGCTATGATGGTCTTGGATTTTGATGTTTTGTTCAGAGGGATTTAATGGATCTCCTCTGCTTTTTCAGTTTGTATGTGAAACCACATGTGACAAGAATCTGAGACACAGATTTTGCTGTTATCAGTGTGATGGAATTACATTAATCTAGACCTCCTCTTTGTTCAACCCATTAGGGACTGTCAGCTCTCATCCATCTGGCTGACAGTTCTGTAGTGTTAGTCACAGCTGATTGAAGTAACTCAAACAAAACCGTAAATGTGCTTATGAGCAGGTTAGAACTTCTAAGAAACTTGCCATTTTCTCTGTAGCTGTTACTCAATGAATCCATCAATGAAGAGGCAGCTACAAAACATGGAGGTCATCCTTGATTGCACTTTCAAGTTGTTGGAACTGTTCAGTTGTTTCAATTGCACTGAAGCTGTTGCTTGGCAGTTTTATCTGATTTCTGACCAGAGATTCACTTGAAATCAAGTGGCAGACACGACTTTGCTAATAGTAAAATTCCTTCCAGAAAAAACAGATAGCATCTCCCAGGTGAGGTACTATTTATTTTGATAAATATATACCTGGACGTTTTTATTTCTTTGTTTCCATTTGTACTACTGTTGATCTGGGATTCCTTCTTTTTACCTAGAAGGCAAACACCAATAGCATGATATCAAAACTCACAAACAGACTTGTGCAATCCACTCAAGTGAGTTGCCACTGTAGCTAGTCTTAATCGAAAAAAAGGCAGTAATCAATTATTTTCTCAGCTGTGTACACTTAAAAATACGGTAACCGATATATCTGCATGAAATAGAACTTTTATATGTAAAGAAATTATGTGGTTAGAGGACAAGGGACTGTTTACCTAACATTGAAAAGGTTGCATGCCAGTGCAGCTATTGGATAAGGCATATATGTATGTGTGTGTATATATATATAAAATTAATCATATATAAAGATTGCCTCTGCAATGAAAGGTTCAATTACAGTCAAGGCTTCTACATGAGGATAAAGTTCTAACCAAGATGCTGTTTAATTAGCTGCTAGGTTTGTTAGCAGGACGATGCAGAGAGGGAGAACCTTCTTAGATTAGATTATGAAAGAACAGATGAGGGTTTTTTCTTTAGGTTCTCCAAGTATTTAAACCAAGAAACTCTGTAGGGTGGCACGTGTCTTTATGTAATAAGGAAAATGCACGCTCTCTGTGAGGTGGTAAAACAAAGAGGTTTATTTCAAATTCGGCGCTGCTTTTATCCCTTAAAACCATGTGACTTCCTTGACCAATAGGGTTGTCTATGTCAGCGCATGCTCCCTCGGGCACTGTCGCCCCTACAAAACTCTTATTATGTAGGTTATAAAAATAAATTATTCGGTTGAGGAAATCCTTTAAACTGGAGGGCATGATCATTCTTTGTGGTCTGACGGTATCCTAATACAGCTCCTTGAAGATATTTTAAAAAGATGAGCATTTTTACAGAAACTGCACGTAAAAACTCAACACGAGGTGTCACTATGAAGATGATGTGTCTCTGTGATGTTGTAATGGAAACAGTGTTGTGTCTGTGGCTTTAAGAGACGGCTTAGTGGTTTTATTGGTAAGTACTTCTAACACTATTCAGTTCTGGCATTCTTAGGTTTTCACTCCCAAAACTGGTGGAGGTTAATGCTTTCATGAGCTTATATGATGGAAGAACCTCATAGATTGTCTCCAAAGCAGACACAGCTAAAAGATACTGCCAGACAAATAATTCACAACATCCCACTGACATGGGATGACATATGCTTTTCAAATCATGCCTAGTATGATACGATGTTTTTATTATCTGCTGATGACCAGGTTAATCTTGTTTAATGATAATGTTTTCCACATGTTCAGTAATTAACTCTGACATAAATAAGAGAGGTAAAAAGGAAGCAAGTATAGCTACAACGTGACAATAAATACACGATGTGCTTCACAAAGGAAAATTAGGGGACAGGGAAGGTACTACAGCCCTTGTGGTTTCTCCTGTAAGTCTGTACTCCCCATTAAGTAACACATTTTCATGCTATCGTACTTAATCAGAAACAAACTGCAGTGCTATGAATCACTGCTAAAAGATGACAATTTAGGCCTTTATTTTATGATAAATTTTAATCTTTTGTAAGCTTGTTACTTGTTTTCCCTAGAAAAAGCTTGTTCCTCTTTGCATGATAACTATTAAGATTTAAAACTAAAACGCCTTAAATAGATCCATTACCAAGGAACATACATCTACTTCTTACACATTCATGTTCTTCACGTTCACATTTCTGCCATTCCACTTTTTGAGCAGCAAATTATCTTATCCTTTGTTTTTACTCACAATCCGAAAAAAAACAAAGGATCCCGCCCTGCCTTTCCAACACCCTCGCGTGACGCGGGCTGTTGGATAAGCGAGTTGTGTTTGGGCAGATTGCGCAGCTCAAGCACCACAGCTCAGCCGCGCCCCTGCCCCAGTCCCACAGCTCCGGCCCGAGGGGCGGCCCCGGCGCCGCCCCGCCCTCTC